>NC_022032.1:18706413-18713621 GCF_000317375.1 Microtus ochrogaster | reverse complement strand
CTGCACCTGACATGGTGAGAGCAGTGATGCAGGATGCAGCAGGCACGTGACTGCACCTGACATGGTGAGAGCGGTGCAGAGGGATGCTGTAGGAGGATTTGTTTCTACTACACAACAAGCTCTATCATCTCTAAAGTATTTTCAGCACCCCAAAGGAAACCTGTACTTCAATTGCTCATTTTTCTTCCCCTTAACCCTGCCCCTGGAAGTCACTCTTTTGCTTTCTGTTTTTATAAATGGAATAATACACAACCATTGTCTTTGTAATGTGACTCTATTAACATTTGTCTTTGTGACTCTATTAACATATTAAAATGAGATATGGTCTTGTCTTATCTGGTCTCTGTTACTTAACCAAATCCTTCATTTTCTTTTATTATCCGTGATATTCGAAATTCTGCTTTAAGGCGGTGGTGGTGGCGCACGCCTTTAATCCTAGCACTCAGGAGGCAGAGGCAGATAGATCTCTGTGAGTTCGAGGCCAGCCTGGTCTACAAGAGCTAGTTCCAGGACAAGCTCCAAAGCTACAGAGAAACACTGTCTCAAAAGAAAAAAAAGGAAGGAAGGAAGGAAGAAGGAAGGAAGGAAGGAAGGAAGGAAGGAAGGAAGGAAGGAAGGAAGAAAGGAAGAGGGGAAAGTTCTGCTTTTTTTGTGAACATTTGACTTCCTGTGTCGTGGTCCCATATTGCTCTTGATGTCTCTCCTCCCTAAGCCTAGCTTGTTTTCATTTTGGACATTTTTTTTTTTACCAGGTAGGTCCCTTCGCCCTGTCACCTTGGAAGACCTGAAGAACCTTAGATATCTGGATTGCGTCATTAAGGAGACTCTTCGGGTTTTCCCCTCTGTCCCTTTATTTGCCCGGAGTCTTAGTGAAGACTGTGAAGTCGGTGGGTATTGGAGTGTGAGGGGAGCAGAGGAAATATTCCTGTATCTATCTGGTAGATCATCCTGACGGGTCGCTCTCTCTTGACAGCTGGTTTCAGAGTGGCAAAAGGCACAGAAGCAGTCATCATTCCATATGCCTTGCACCGAGACCCCAAATACTTCCCGGACCCTGAGGAATTCCAGCCAGAGCGGTTCTTTCCCGAGAATTCCCAAGGACGCCATCCCTATGCCTACGTGCCCTTTTCTGCTGGACCTCGAAACTGTATTGGTTTGTATCCATACGAGTGGGTTGGATCTTTCAGGCCCGCGTGATTGATTCCCACAAGAATCTCTGAGGCAGTGGACTAAGACAGGCTCTGTTTTCTTCCACTTTGTTCTATGGTTTTAAAATGCCATTGTTAGGGGCTGGGAAGGCAGCTCAGTAGGTCTTGTGTAAGCGCGAGAACCCAAGTCTGTCCCTAAGTGCATGGAAAGCAGGGTGTAGTGTGCACGTGTGATCCAGTGGTGGGAAGGCAGAAAGAGTAGATCGCTGAGACAGAATACAGCATAGATGGCTTGGAATGATTGACACCTTCTACCGCGCAGTGGTTTCACCGTGCAGCAGGGGAAGGCGTGAGTCGGTCTTCCAAGGTTTCTCGCTTTGGTTTACATGTGGCAGCTTTCTCTTTGTGCATCTTCACTTGATCTTTTCTCTTTGTGTGCTTGTGTGTTAAATACCATTGTCTTGCTTCGTATTGAGACCAACCTTAATGACCTCCTTTAGTTCATTTAAGTGTAACTAGGCATTGTTAATTTTTATTTAAAGACCCCATCTAGGGACATGCATAGTATAAAATGTCGGGAGTTGCCTGGTGTAGGCGCTTAGATTCAGGAGGCAGAAGCAGGTAAGAATCTCTGTGAGTTCAAGGCCAGGTAGGGATACATAGTGACACCCTGTCTCAAATAAACAAATGAGAGAGGGAGTAAAGAAAAGAGTGAGAGAGAAAGAGAAAGAGAGCGGGGGGGAGAGAGAGAGAGAGAGAGAGAGAGAGAGAGAAGGGGGAATATGTTGCTGGGAGTCAGGATTTCTACGTCAGAATTTTAAATTTAGAAACAATTCTTCCTATAACAGAGAGTATAATCAAGTTTGTGGTAGGTATTTAATTGTTAAGTGTGTGTGTGTGTGTGTGTGTGTGTGTGTGTGTGTGTGTGTGTGTGTGTGGCATGCCACCGCAAGAGTGTGGATGTCAGAGGATGTCTTTCAGAAGTTGGTTCTCGACTTCCACCATGTGGGTCTCAGGGATCAAAATCAGGTCATCGGGCTTGACAGCAAGAGCCTTCAGTTACTGATGAGCTGTTTTGCTACCTCTAGAGTTCTAAAACACTGGAGATTGAGTTTGGTTATTATGGTAGAAAAAAAAGTTTTTTGTTAGGCTTTTTTTTTTTTTGTTTGAACGAATTACAATGCCCAGACAAAGGGCGTTGTCTGACTGCCGGTCAAGAATGTACAAATGCGTATCACGTGCATCATAAACAATGCAGCTTTAGCCTTTTGTAGCTCTTTATTACTTATATTAATGCAAATATTAATGAAATGAACTAGATCTAAATATGTGGATCTGAACCACATCTGGTTACTCTAGAGAGAATAAATGAAGGAGACAATAAAAAACAATCTCGATCCCCTTAGTAAATGGGGAGCATGGGGACCATGGGAGAGGATTGAGTGGGAGGGGAGAGAAGGGGAGGAGAGCAGAGGCATACATGCAAACAGAACACTGTACACATAATAAATAAATAAATCTTTAAAAAAATATTTTAACCCATGGTCATTTGACTACATAGATACAGAATCTATAGATCAGAGAGTTTGTGGTACTGCAAAAGTAAGATTGCCTGGCTGATGCGATCAACAGACTACCTTGGTCTGTTATAGGGCAGAACTTAGATAGGCAGGGAAAACTAAACTGAATGCTGGGATAATGAAGGGTGGAGTCAGAGAAAAGCCATGTAGCCCGGCCAGACATAGATGCTGGAACTTTAGCCAGTAAGCCACAGCCACGTGGCCGTACACAGATTAATAAAAATTGGTTAAATTAATAATGTAAGAGTTAGTCACTAAGAAGGTAGAGCTAATGGGCCAAGCAGGGATTTAATTTATAGTTTTTGTGTGGTTATTTCAAGGCTAATCAGCCTAGAACCAACAAGTGGCTCTCTTCCTACAACATCTGGCTGCCCCAGCTAATCCGATTCACGGGGGAGCAAAGGGACACCCAAACTCCTCAGTTTTAGCCATCATCTCAGGGATCATGCTCTCTGGCCTACGTGAATATAAAATGATGACTGTACCATGGTTTCTTGCATCTCACACTTGAGCTGTGTCTATAATCCAAGTGATGGTTTTCACATTTACTTACAGGTCAAAAGTTTGCTGTGATGGAGGAAAAGACGATTCTTGCCTGTGTCCTGAGACACTTTTGGGTAGAATCCACCCAGAAGAGGGAAGAACTGGGCCTGTCTGGAGATTTAATTCTTAGGCCAAATAATGGTATCTGGATCAAACTGAAGAGGAGACATGAAAAGCCCTAACTTTGTCCTTGGGCTGTGACCTTATGATGAAGATCATTCCATAAGAAACACGGTATTTGCAGTTTTTATATTGGGAGCTGAAAACTCTTGAGTCCACTGACATAATGTTTTTTCTTGCCCCCACTGCTCTTGGACCCAGTTGGTCACAGTGAGTTTTGTATGTTTATTTCCAACATAGATGCCATGTCACACCTGCCCTTGGTCTCAAAGATATTCTCAGCTGAGCTAGCACCAAAATAAGCATATAATAAAAATTATAGCAGACAGAACCATCAGCCTATTCAATCTCATTGCTATATTCAAAAGATGCCATTTAAATGAAATTTCAGAATTAAGAAGTTCTTGTTGACTCTGAAACCCATATGATATCATTTGAAAATGTGGGTAACCAAGCTCTTCAGCATCATGGCCTTAAGATTTATCTCATTAGTTATGAGATAGGCAGTTGTCATAACTCTTGCCGATTTTATCATAAAAAGCAGGTCCCTTACACGCCTGGCACAAGTGACAGTCACCTTGCTGACTGTGTGCAAGGTCTTCTCTCTGTTCTTGGTGGAGTCACAATCACCTTTTACATCATGCTACTGGAAAAGATTCCTCTCCACAACTTCCAACCTCTCACGGTACCTCAGAAGCTCAGCTAGTGGCCTTCGAAGTTCAAGTAGCCATGGAAATTCTCTGTTTATGCCCCATGCATTCTATTAAGAGTAGGAGTATAGAATGAATGGGACAGTAAATTTCTGCCCAAGTTCTACTACTAATTGTGGATGTAGACATAAATAAAATGTCTACACTGGAGCCCCCTCATTCTCTTTTTGATATACTTTCTCCTGATTTGGCTTTTTGAAACTCAGAACTCTGGTTTGATGGATTAGAACCTTTTAGTATTTCTTGTATTTCTTCCACTTTCAGAGGAAGAAAGAATCTGTTCTTTTATATTTAGTAACACCGTAATAACACTTGGTTCAGGATGAGACATCTAATAAACTCAGCCCTGTGGAATATCCTTGCAAAGTTGATAATTGAATTACATTCCTTAGACTTTAATCTTGTATATAATACTGCTATTTCTCAGGCAATGACTTTTTAGACACTTCTTTTTAATAAATATTGTTTAACAGGATCAGTTGTGTGGCTTGTTTTGTTTCCAATTTTCCATGACCTAGCAAATAGAAGCAAGAAGTGGGAAGGATAGAATATGTATCCATGAATCAGTACCATAGAGAACAGTGTAACAAACGGCATTTGGCAAGCAATGCACCACAGCACGGGTCAAACAGGGAAACATTACCAAATAGATCCTTAGACTCTCCAGGGAGCCCCAGTACACAGGATTCAAGCCCTAAGCTGATGAGAAAAACAAAACAAAAACAAAGAGGGAGATACACACTTGTAGTGAACTGTATAGTAAAGCCTTGGTGTATGACTTTGAATGAAATGTTTCAGCAAAGCCTTTGTTATGTTTGGGTTCATCAGCAGAGGCTGAGAATTTGTTCTGAGACCATTTGAACCTTGAAGAAATGTTGACTCTGGAGAATCTGCACTTGGTGAGAGCTTGCAGCTGTACTGACCTTGGTCCTAAAACACTCCTGGCAAACCCGGAGAGCCATTATCAAAAGGGACTGAGGTTTGTGTGGGCTGTCTGCTCTCATGGGTAGCAAGGGCATGAAGGGACTGAGGTGTGTGGGGGCTGTCTGCTCTCATAGGCAGCAAGAGCAAGATGATTTTGATAGCTGGAACCTTTCCCAGCCCCCGCTAGCCTTGTGTATGTTTGAATAAAGCAACTGGAGTGAGCTAGCTGAGTGTCAGTCTTTCCCAAAAAGTCTGTACCCCTCTGCTTGTATGGAAAATGAAGGCTTGGCATATTGGTGAGCTTCTCTCTTCTGTGGCACTTATGACCTGCATAAAACAATACACAAAGATTCCCTGAAATGACCAACTTCACTATGTAGAAATTGGGACTAATTACAAAGTCTCATTCCAAATGATATGGGAAAGTTTAATTGGCTTCACTTATAGAAAGTGGCTTTCTTTTAACTTATACCATAATACATTTAACTCTTGGCTTATAAGTTTTACGTTTTTAAACAATTTATTTACTTTTTATTTAGTATGTGTGTACAGGTGTGTGTGCACGCACAGATACACATATGCTACAGTGTGACCTGCTTTTTCTGTTTAAGGGGGTGAAGCCAGAGTTCCTCCCTGGGGTTTTTCCAGTTGGTGTTGAAGAAAAGAGAGGGTTAATCTTCAGAGGAGACTCCGGATCACAGATCGATCCTCTGTAGCAACTTCTAGGGGGTGGAATGGAAGGGATGAGTGGAGAAGAAACAGATAAGAAATGATGGCTCCTGAGTGTTGCAGGGCTCCTACCACCCTCTCTTTAACTCCTTTGGAACCAAGGGCAGTGTACTGCCTGCTTGCTCTAGCAAAAGATTTTATTTTTCATAGCCCAAAGCAAGCCCATGTTTGATAATTCAGCTTCAGAGTGACGAATCAAGTTTCATTCTTGGAACATCATCTTGGTTTTCAACCCATCTTCTTTCTGATATAAATAATAACTCTTCTGTATCATTAGTGCAGAAGTAGGCTAGATATTTCAGTCCAATAGTATTTGATAACATGTATAGTTTCTTTCTTAAATTCTACCATATCTTTTAGATCCATTTTAGAGTACTGCCAACTTGGCCAAATACAACAATCTTGTTATAATCTCCAGACTGACCCAACATTTCCCCCCTCTTCTAAGGTGGGTGTGCGCTGTCTTTTCTTGTGGGTAGCTAGATGTATTACAAATTTCTGAATCAATTCTGGTCTTCTGCAATTATTAACAAAGACCTAGTTAGTTGCCCCCCCCCCCCCCCCCCCGCCCCCCCAATCACTTGCCCAGGAACTTTGAACTTTCAGGGCAAAAGTCCACCCCTAAGACTCGGGCTGTGTTCCATGGTCTGCCTCTTTTCACGTCCACAGTTCAGGTCAGACTACAGGTCTGAAGTTTGAAGCTTTATCAGGCACCACCCAAGCTCCAGGCTGATCTCTGCAACTCTAGGCTCCGATAAACCTAGAGTCCAGGCCGGTCCCTCATGCTTGGCAGTAGGCCAGTTCCTCAGGATGCCAATCCCAGGGGACTAAAGACCCAGAATGGCACTCATGGTGTCAGGAGCCACATATGTTTCCATGGAGTCAGTGCTAGGGCCATTTCAGAGCTCCGCTGTACCATGGGACAAGGCTCCATGCCTCCGCACAAACCAAGTGAAAGAAATGAGTAGCTGATGGTCAACAGGTACAAAATTTCAGGCAAGACCAATGTTTGGGGGCCTATCATACTTACAACAATGTTATTATCAACAATATATTACGCCTACACTTAAAAACCAGTAAGAGTTGATTATATGCTCTCACCCCCCGCCCCATAGTAAGTATGTAATGTAGACAGGCTAACGAATTAATTTGAACACTGTATACTCTTGAGGTTGTAAACATAAAAGACAGCATCTGTGTAAAAAAAAAAAAAAAAGTAGTCCTTGCTATAAGACTGGTTTTAACCAGAGCAGCAACACAAGAATGCTCATTAGAGGTTAGGGCCCATGTGGCTATTTCTCTAACAATCGGTTTTAGCTCGTGTAAGATGGGCATCTTTGCTTAGCTTACAGTAGTATAACTATGACCTACACGATCCTGGTCACCCACAACTGTAGGCCAAAGGACCACCTGTTCTCAGTCCTGTGTGTTTGCTAAGAACTGTTAATTGCTCT
>NC_022032.1:18702543-18704362 GCF_000317375.1 Microtus ochrogaster | reverse complement strand
TAGGCAGAGTCAAAGAAATGCCACGTAGCTGCCAGAGGGGAAAGATGCGAGCTGCCAGCTGGAACCTTGCCAGTAAGCCACAAACCTTGTGGTAAAATACAAAATAATGGAAATGGGTTAATTCTAGATGTAAGAGCTAGCTAGCAATATGCTTAAGTCATTGGCCAAGCAGTGATTTAATTAATATAGTTTCTGTATGGTTATTTTGGGGCTAAGCAGCCAGAAACAAACAAGCAACCTCCTACTACATGCAAAACCACATTTCTCATCACCCAGTCACTGAAGCATGGTCACTGTAGAGGTGCTGACCCACAACGCCAGTGCACTCCGCAGGGTCAGAGTGGGAACTTTGGGAGGCACACTCAAAACTCTCTACCGCTGGCTCCCTCAGTGTAATCTATGGAGAAGTTTTAGTTTTTATTGTATTATGGGAATAGAACTTCTATTTCATTGTCAGGGACTTTCAGATTAAGCACAGAAGTATATTTAGGGAGGTTTAAGTGTGGAATATTACCCTGTAGGCAAGTAACTTCTGAGCGTGTCTGTTGTGCATTGAAGGCCTTTTCTTCTCCCACCATTGTTGAGCCTGGTGGCAGATGACATCACAAATTCCAATTTTTTTTTTTATACTTTACTGGACACAGTGTTTTGCTTTGTTGATGGCTGACGTACCAGTTAATACCTTGTCTCCAGAAAGAAGTACAGCAAGCTGTTTAAATATGCTGCTTTATAGCAGTCCAGAGATATTTATTGGTGGCATGATTCATTGTGTCTAATAAATACAGCTCTGCATCTCAGGAACACATGCAAACTATTTATGAGTCAACTCTCTACAAATCTAGTTTACTAGTTAAAATGACATACTGTAATTTTGCAGAATAGAAATCAGAGGAGATTTAGCAGTGAGTCATTATGGCCTTTAAATATGTTTTAAAAAGCAAAAATAAGGAATAAATTATTAGTTAGTAAATCTGGCACTGAAAGAAGTCTCAAGGAAGTGTATGCATTTTATTTTATCTGGAAACACTTTTCTAAAAATTAAAAATAAAATAGAGTTCCCTGAGGGGGGCCTAGGCAACTTGTTAATCAGTGAGTGTTTCCCTAATGTAGAAATGAATAGTGAGAGGAAAATCTAAACTCTACTCCAGAAGTTCTGTGTAGCAGCTTTGCTGTAGGGGACGAGATATTAAAATCTTCATTTGTTTGTTTTTTGTTTTTTGTTGTTGCTGTTGGAGGATGTAAGAGGGCATAGACCATGTATCTGTGAATGAACATGGCTGTGTTCCACGGAAACTTTATTTAGAAGAGCAAATACTGGGCCAGAGTTGTCCTGTAAACTTTGGCTTATCAACCTGGAATTGGGTAGATCTGAACATAAATGTTCAGTGTTATGAAAAGGTAGAAAGGTAGCCAGGCGTTGGTGTGCACACCTTTAATCCCAGAACTCAGGAAGCAGATGTAGGTGTATCTCTGTGAGTTTGAGGCCAGCCTGCTCTACAGCGCAAATTCTGGGATAGCCTCCAAAGCTACACAGAGAAACCCTGTCTCAAAAAAACAAAACAAAATCAAACCAAACAAAGGATGGAAAGACAAATAACATCATTTGTTTTGATTTCACCTCTAGGGGGAGCTGTCCAGTCCATTCCCACATTCAGGAGCACCTCAAAACAATTTGAATAGAAACACACACACACACACACACACACACACACACACACACACCTACTACTCAAGAGGTGTGTTCCCAAATAACGGGATGATGTGCACATTTTCAAAACTGGAAATCGATACCTGAGTTGTGTGTCTCCAACATAAATCA
>NC_022032.1:18698964-18700915 GCF_000317375.1 Microtus ochrogaster | reverse complement strand
TCTCTTTCTCTCGCTCTTTTTAGGAGGGGGTGTTCTTGAGACAGGGTTTCTCTGTAGCTTTGGAGCCTTTTCGAGAATTAGCTCTTTATAGATCAGGCTGGCCTTGAACTCAAAGAGATCTGCCTGCCTCTGGCTCATTAAAGATGGTGCTGGGATTAAAGGTGTGCACCACCACCGCCCAGCCTGACTTGCCTTTTTTTCAAATGCCACATGTCAATGCAGCTCTCCAGCTGGTCATGATTTCATATCCCCACCAATTTTGTGGCATCGTAATAGAACACCCGATACTGGTAAACAGAATAGAGTTCATGATTCTGCTGGCTGGAGAGTGCAAACAGCACGTTGGAAGAGTCTGGAAAGTTTGGTAGTAGTCTCCTGTCTGGGACTCGGGGCACATGCTGACAAAAGGAGAAAAGAACCTGGGCCAAACCGATGTTAATTCTTCTTTACCTATATGGCAGAATTCATCAATAAAGACATTATGTTCTAAGCTTTTCTTTGGGGGAAGTATTATTTATATTCTTCTTATTATTGAATCAATCATCTTGCAAATTTCTGACCTCTTCCGATTTTTATAATTTTGCCTTGTAGTAATGGATTTCTGGAAATTTGTTAATTTACTCTAAGTTGAGATCATTTTTTACAGAGGTCTCATATTTTGTATTTGTTTTAGGTTAATTACAGCGTCTCCTATTTCATTTATGCTTTTGTTTATGTGACTCTTATTTCAGAGTTCACCAGTTTCTCAATTTTATCTGTTCAAAAAAGAAAAAAGGAAGGAAGGAAGGAAGAAAGGAAGGACAGTTCAGTACTTCTGATTCCCCCCCCCCCTTGTTTTCCTGATATTCATTTCTGTTGATTCTGGGCTTAGCTTATGTACTTTTTCTTTCTTGCTCCTTTAAATATAAAGGTAGATTTGTTTTTTAGTTCTTTCTTTTTTTAATGAAAATTTTATTTCTGCAACCCCCTTCTTCATTGGATCTATTTTTGTTGCACTACATACATTTTGGGTGTACTGTCTCAAAATATTATTTTGTTCATTTTCAACTTTTTTCTTTGACACACTGGTTTTTCCAGAATCTACCAGTTTTCATATATCTGTGACTTGTTCCCATTTCCTCCAGCAGCTGATTTCTGGTTCCCTGTTGCTGTGTTTAGAGAGACCCTTGATGTGGTTTCAGCCTTCCGTATTAGCTGAGGCTTTGGTTTAATACGCAATCTGTCCTAGCGTATATCCCATTGTGCTTCAACTGTTGTGCTTTCTGTCGGGGAGACTAGTGCTCTGAGCATGCGTGGAAATGTTTTCTATGTGCGCCGGAGAGCAGTGTTGACCAATGTTTAGTTTATTTATCCTGTGTCTGAATGATCTGTCCTTGTTGAATACTTACTGCTCTCTGCTTCTCCCTTTGGTTCTGTTAATATTTTATGTACCTAGGTGATGTTATGTTGACTACATCCATATTTACAGCCAACGAGTCCTTTGGATGAGCCACCTGTTTTATTATTATGTACACGAGTCCCCTTTTCACAAAGGCTGCTTTCTAGGATCCTCAATGAATGCCTGAAACACAGATGGTCCTGACTCCGTGTATACTGAACACTGTGATGCCATGACCCTTGATCTGGTACCTGAGGAAGCCATTGACTGAATGTGGGTGGTGCATACAGCACGGACATGCTGGAAGAGAGGATCACATGTGGAGATGGGCAAGTTGGCATAGGGTTTCACCCAGCCAGCCATTCTATGCATTATGATTGGAAATTTATCTGATTACACTTTATAGTCGTGAAGGACCTAGTACTTTATTGTATTCATTGGTTTTTTTTATGAATTCTTTTTTTCTTCATATTTTATGTGTTTCAGTTTCTTTATGGTTATTGTAAAGGATACATAAAACATCTTATCTGTTACAAGTTAGAAACCATCTCCATTTAAACTTACTACATGGCA
>NC_022032.1:18678073-18698724 GCF_000317375.1 Microtus ochrogaster | reverse complement strand
GTTTATATTTGCATTCCTATAAAGATATGCATAGTTTTAAATAAACATACTCATATGATTTTAATATTCACTTATAACTAAAACATAATTAGATTACTTGTTGTAAAGATGTTCTTTATAAATTTTATAGGAACATAATCTTAAATATATTGAAACTATACATTTTAGTCCTTGTCATATTCAATTATTAGTCATTGCCATTACTAACCTAATATGATTATTCATTTTATAAAATAGAGCTTAAATGCAAGCTTCTAGTTTCATATCCATTTACTCTAGATGAAAATCTGTGTTCACCAATAGATATGTTTAATTCTGGATTTGAATGACTCAAATTAAATTACATTATCTTAGCAAAAAAAAAGAAAGAAACCATCTACATTTTAAACCTGTTGTACTGTCGTGGAGTGCCATCCTGGCTTGCACTAAGAACTCCAATAATTGTCTTATGAACTTCCTTTGTATGTAAAAGCTGCAGTTCTCTCACTGTTTCTGAAACTGTCTCTTCATTTCTGACTCCTGAGAGATCAAATATAATGTGTACTAATGAGACATTTTTGCAATTATCTATTTATATCTAGATAATTTTTGTCATATTTGAGGAATCTTTTTGGTTTGTGTTTCTTCAAAGATTTCCATCCATTCTTCTGGGATTATAAGACTGGAAAATTGCATGGAGGTGTTGTATATGGATTCTAGGTTTTTTTTTTACTATACAAAATTCCCTTTTCATTTGTGTGCTGCTTTCTGATTTTGTTTAGTGATTGTATTCACCTGCAGTTCGCTGAACCTCTTCTAGACAGTTTTGAATCCTTTTTAAAAGATCTTGTTTTATTTTGGTGAGTCATTGATTGTATTCACTTGTTTTGATTTCTATTTTAAAGGTTTTATTTTTATTTATTGTGTATGTGTGTCTCTGTGTAGGTGTCCATGCGCATGAGTGTAGAGACATCAGATCTGCTGGAGGGGAGGTGCAGGAGATTGCCAGCCTCATCCTGAGTGTGCTAGCAAGTGAACTCAGGGCTCCTGCAAGAGCAGTGCGTGTTCTCAATCATCAAACCATTTCCCCAGCCCCTATGTCAAGTTTGTAATCAGGCAATCAGCTGACCCTCTTTTATTTATGGTTACATATATGGATTCTTTGCTTTTTTTTTCTTTTTTTTCAGGCAATCAGCTGACCCTCTTTTATTTATGGTTACATATATGGATTCTTTGCTTTTTTTTTCTTTGGGTGATATTATTTTTTTATTATCAATGATTTTTCTGTCTGTGTGCTGATGTGTGCACTTTTAAATGAAAAGCCATTTGAAATAATTTTTAAGTTCATTATTCATTTATTATACAAATATGGGTGTGCAGATGTGCACACACAGACATGTGGGTGTGGAGGTCAAAGGACACCTTTTGGGAGTTGACTGTCTCCCTCCTCTGTGTAGGTTCTGAGGATTGAACTCATGTCCACTGAGATACTTTTCAAGCCCCACAAATATTTTAGGGTTTTTTTTAAAGCTCGTTTCACCAGGCAAGTCTGTTAGTCAGATAGATAACCAATAAATTCTGGGTTAGCCAACTGTGGAGTTAGAGTTATGTGCATGAGGCTAAGATTGAATCTTGGGTCCACAGAAAATATCCTGGCATCGGTGTCCATTGGAACTGCATTGATAATTGAGTCCGCAGGGTTCATACCTGGATCCTCAATTCAGTGGAGCCAAGATTTTATGTTTGAGGATTGACTTAAAATCCTAGCATTGAAATAAGCCTAGACTCGAAAAACCAAAAAAAAAAAAAAAAAAAAGAAAAAGAAAAAGAAATAAGCCTAGAAACTGAGCCTCCAGGGGTCATGCCCATATATTCAAACCCATGGGCACAGTTTGTTCCTGAATCTACAATGACTGCCCAGGAAAAGGTACCACTGAAGGGGACCTTGTGACTGGGCCTTCAGCTATCATCCTGGAGCCTGGGACTGCAGGGGTTTGCTGGACTGATGCTGGTGTTTCCTGGGACGAGCTTTGGTGCCAAGACCTGTGAACACTGATCTTTGCATCACTGTTCTTTATCCATGAAGAGCACATCTCCATGCGTTGCTGCCCAGGCTTGGTGGTGAGGTTTCAGGTTAATGTGGAACTTCTACCATTGTTCAATGCATCTTTGCTTAGGTCTACATTCTCACCAGGTGCTGTAACCCATCACTTGGATTCCTTAGCACTTGGGAAGGCCTTTTCTTGTGTGTTGAGAACTGTTCAGGTGGATTCCTCTGCAAAGGGAGGCACATTGGAAATGCCATCTCCGATGTGCATTTCTCAAGTGTTTGCTCAACTTCCCGGAATCGTTAACATAATAAACGGCCGAACCTGGACTGGGCTGTTCAAGGACTGTATTGACAGGTTAAACAGTTGCAACTGATACCAGAGCGCAGGTCAACACTGGAGCCAAGCAAGTACTGCCTGCAGCGGCATGTTCGGGGAGCGTGGAGGCTGATTCCCTCTCCTCCAGAGCCACGGAAGCAGCTGTCCTTTCAGGTAACCACTTTCTATTATTCCGATCATTTCCTGTGTCATTTGGCATAATGCATTAGTCTCCTGAGAGTTTGGAAAATCTAGAAGGGACTGTTCTTTGTTTGCACAAATATTTTGACATACAACATTTTAGAAAATAAGACTAAGGTTTTGATTGGTTTAAAAGTTTTAAGTTGGCTTGGATATTTTCAAAGATTTCCTGTATGTAGGGATTGTCGGTGATATTATTGTCCTTATTTATAATAATTTTGTGTGAGTTAAGAAAATTGATGTGTTTAATTATCTTTATTAATTCTCCTTACAGAATAGAAACAAAATTAACAATAAATACACTAATATAAAAATATATAAATGCACTAATAGTAGTCCAGAGGTCTCAATTTGTATCTCAGGAAGCGTGATAAATATTTCAATTTTCTATTTACAAAATATTCCCCCCAAATCCTCACTCTCTTCCTGATTATGTGCTTTGGTTTGCAACTTAGACATTTACCAAAAAAGCAAAGTCTATATATTAAATTAAATTCAATACATAGTCAATAGGATCTAAACCTAGCACTTATGTGATATTTTTTTCCTTTCAAAGGATGATTTTATTCAACCAAGTGGGTTATTTCATTTCCATGTTTGCTACAGTTTCCTGTGGTAAGTATCTTCTCTAGCAGTTAAAAAATAGTGTGTGAGAGAGGAAGAGTTGTGTAAAACATTAACAACTCTTGGAGAAAGCCATTAGCCATACACTCTTGGGGAAGGAGGCAGCTGCCGAGGCTTCAGGGCAAGAACTTCTCTTTAGCTACATTGCTCCCAACACCCACAAACAGTCGGAGGGACAGAGGGGCAACAGGCTATTTGTGCATTTGTTAGCAGACATTTCTGTTTAGAGATTACTCCCTGCCAGAGTTCCTCCCATCCCCATGGTTCCTTGTTTTTATTACCGGCCTTCAGAAAACAAATTCTACCTGAAAGATGGGAAGACTATTAGACTCTATACATTGTTTGGGTCCAATTCAAATATCTGATTAGTGTGTGATATTTTTAATATAAGGCATAGGGAACTCTTTCTAGACTGAAGGTAAAGACTTCAGATGTAACTAGTGTATTATCCCCTGGGTGGTCCTGATGGAGAGCTTTCAGTTCTAGGTGTCAGTGTGTTCTGTCTTTCTCTGTGTATTCCATTAGATTTTAGAGAATAATCATGGTGGGGCAGGAGAGATGGCTCAGAGGTTAGGAGCACTGGCTGTTTTTCCAGAGTTCCTGAGTTCAATTCCCAGCAACCACATGATAGATCGCAACCATGCCTAATGAGATCTGGTGCCCTCTTCTGACCTGAAGGCATAAATGCAGACAGAACACTGTATACATCATCATCACCATCATCATCATCATCATCTTCTTCATCATGTCTCTGAACACCCCCTCTAATCAGTCATTGTAGAGTGAGGTTTCCCCTTGCCTACAATGAGGGGTAGATTCTGGGTCAGGGGTGACTTGTGATGTGACCACACCACACGGATTGTTTTCTTGACTCTCAAGTATTTGGCAAAGAGAAAGAGCCCTGATGAAGGCCTATCCTTGTCAATGGAAGTCATTTCGTTGGGGGGGAGACCTTTTTCTTCCCTATCTGCTAATTACACCTCCCTCCATCTGTCCCATCCAGCCTGTCTACCTGCTCTTCTGTCACAAGCATTGCCATGTTCAAACCAGTCAAATATGGAGGAGTGATAGCTAGAGATGCTATTGAGCATAGCTAAGATCAGAAAAATGACTTAAAAACAGACGTGTGTGTAGCACAGATAATAAATACAGTGTTTAGTTTTGCCATTATAAAAAAGAAAAGTGATTTAAAATTTATGCTCACGATAGAAAAATTAGAGATTCAAGCACATATAATACTTAAAATCGAATATTTTATATAGTCCCAAAGTATGAAATAACTGTTGCTAAATTATTTTAGTCTTTCATATTTTCTGTATGTTTCTATCTGCTATAAAGTGTTGTTTACCTTACCCTTGCTATTTATAGCTAATGTTAATCCAAACAAACACTTTTGTTATCTGTTCCTCTTTATTGTGTACATTCTAGGAACATATTCAATCATTTTATAAATTAAATTTAAAGGAATAAAAATGTTTGATATGAAGGTATAAATACTTTTGAAGGTTTTTATGGCAACATTATGGGACTGCCTTCCTGAAAGGCCAATCTCTGGCTTTCCCGACAAGCTTCTGAGAATGTTCAACTGTCTCACTCGGGACATTGCAAATGGTTATTTTTGTAGTTTAACAGTCAGCTTCCTGCAAATAGGGCCCAGATTTCTTCCCAAGGAACTATCTCCAAGTTCTGGTTTACGTGGTCATGGGGATGCTCCTTCTGCTGCTGATGGTCAGGCTGGAGCTTCTGACTCAGCCAGGCCAGAGCCAGAGCCGCAGGCAGTGCTGGAGTCATGAGCTAACCAGAGTTAGTCCTGTAACAGGTTTTTCCTTAGGTTTCTACGGAAAGATTCAGATTTATTTTTATTTCCACTTGACTTGAGCTTCTGTTCTTGCTGCTGTCATGCGTCTTGATACTAACACATGTCCTCGCCCATGTCCCTCTCGCTCTCAAGCTGATTGCCTCTTTTTATTATTCTTGTTGCATATATATGTATCTATGTACACAAAAGTGTATAATTACGTACGCCTTGTGAAGTTTATTTTATTTGTGTGCACATGGCTTGTGTGTGTGTGTATGTGTACATTGGACAACCAGTAAGTGGCTCATCTCTGGGAGAGGTTAATTCTCCTACTCCCAGAAGTCTGAGTTGCCTATAGATCTTTGTCCAGGAGCTGGACCCCATGAAATTTCCCTCTTCCATGTTACCATGTCCATTGATACTGTCTTTGTTCTGGTCTTGTTTTTGCAGATGTTTTGAGGAGACCGTTTCACAGCAGATTCCCTGATATTCTGACTATCATCACCTTCCCATGCCCTCTGTCATGATATTCCCTTAGCCATAGATTCAGGATGTGTGATTTAGATGTAGCCATTGTGGCTTGTTTACTCCTGTGCGTTGACCTTTACATTGCGTCCAGTTGTGGTTTTCTGTGATGGTCTCCATTTGCTGTAGAGAGAGGCTACTATGATGAGGGGTAACAGCTACACTTATGTAGGGAAGGTGGTTAATGCACTGTCAGCGGCTTTCATACAGGCAGAGTCATTTATATTCCTTTGGTAAATTGTCTTTCCATATCTGCCATTTGTTATAAAAATAATTTAGCATTCATTTATCTTATATCTATGTCTACATAAGCATATGCACACACATACGTGCACATATATACACACATATGCACACACACACATATTGCCGTGGAGAAGAGAGGACAGCTTGTGGAAGCTAGTTCTCTCCTTTTACTCTGCGGGTTCTGGGGATCAGACTCAAGTTATTAGTCTTGAGGGCAATCACTGACTCCTGAGGTTTCTTTCTACCACTCGCCCAGAATTTTTAAAGTTAAGATGCTTTTCTTTCCTTATTGGGGATATTTTTCATTTTCTTTTTTTTTTGAACATGTACATTCTTAATATGACCAACTAACATGCCCAATGTCCGTGGAACATGAAATATGAAAGATATTTCAACATGAAACCCGAAAGCTGTGATTATTCTAGATCACTTAAGTTACATAGACTCTGTAATAACAACACTGTCTTGGTCATCATCGCAACCACCATCATCATCGTTGCCATTAACAACTGAGGAGGATAAACAAGTCTACAACTGGAACATTTCCAGTCTTTCTTCCTCATTTGCTGAGTCACATGCTTGTCTACCAAGACTCAATGCAAGACAGGGACTTCCGGGCCATCGCTGGCTGCAGATAGTGTTTTTCTATGTCTGTGCGATGAATGGCAGAGAGTGTCTGCTCAATAATTATGAAATGCTAACCACATTAAAAACAAGTCTCTTTATAGCTACCATTACCGCTGGGCCTACTATTGTGTTGTACAAATGGGACACTTCAGGTGTCCACTTGGGAACACATATTCCCAGGGGTATCTACCCAGGAAAATCTGCTCCTTCCAAATATAAACCTGACCCAAGAGGTAGGCATGGCAACAACTCTCTGATAAGAGAAGCAATACTGTTAGTTTGACCAATCGAAATGGGACTTAGCATCAGGCTCTCCAGACAGAGAGAACATTAAAGATCTTAAATCTACAGTGCTTAATAAAATACATGTTGTCTAAACACCTATTCTTCGAAAAGTAATGGCCACATAGAGAGATGTTGGAGAGAGATGGACAAGGTTGCCGCTGGGATACTACGTAGTTCATGAAAACCTGACTGATGAAAACGGACAGGCTACCTAAGGTGGAAAACTCAGGAGAAGATTTGGGCTGATTTTTTTTCATGTAAACGCAAATTCATGATTAAATCAGTTGAGGACAATGTTCTAATGATATGTGGGATGCGGACACCGCACGTCACAGAGCCGTGAGTCAGCCCGAGCAGGGCTTTTCGGTCTGCTCTCCAGTTAGCTCCCGAGGGCTCTTCCATGTTTCTTATGTGAAAATTATTTATTTAGACTTTTCTTCTCTTTTATTGAAAATAGATTCTTCTCTCGTACAATATATCCTGATTATAGTTTCCCTTCCCTCTACTGCTCCCAGTTTCTTCCCATCTCCCATTTTCTCCAGATCTACCCCCATTTCTGCCTCTCAGTAGAAAAGAGTGGGCTTCTAAGAGGTGATAGCCAAACATGACAAAATACCACATAATAAGATAAAACAAAAACCGTCACATCAAAGTTGGACAAGGCAAACCAACAGAAGAACCGTAAGAGAAGGCACAAGAATTAGAGACCCACTTGTTCACACACAAAAATACTAAACTTAAATCTATACTATGTATGTAGACCCATGTAGGCCCTCTGCTTGCTGCTTCAATCTCTGTGAATTCATAGGCGCCTGGCTCAATAGATTCAGAGGGCCTGGTGTGGTGTTCTCCATCCCCTCCGGCTCTTACACTCTCTGCCTCCTCTTCTGTGGAATTCCCTAAACCCTGAGGGGAGGGGTTTAGTGGACACTTCCCATTCAGAGTGGTGTGTTCCAAGGACTCTCTCTGTGTATGTATAATGTCTGGGTGTGGAGCTCTGCAAATGCATTTTCCTTATCCAAAAATAAACTGGTAAGGGATCAATACTCAATAGTGAGCTTGCTTGGATAAGACCGAGGCAGACAGCAGGGCATAACACTGCACGCTCAAAGGACAGACAGGGCTGAGAGTCAGAATGAGTTTATGTCCCAAGATGCTTTTCACTGTGCGAGAGTAATCATGGCTGAACTCTGAAGTTCAGTTACTGACTTCTTTCATGAAAATAATGGTCCAGATCTCAATCTCCCCTTAACGTGTTAAGGAATCTAGGGTGATGTTGCTCCCTAAAGGGTTTAAAAAAAAAAACATTGTCTATCAGTTCTTAAGGTGAGATGTTTTCACACCATGTTATACAGCAGGCAGAAAATAATTCACACTTTATTTTAGCAGGGATAGTTTATGTACAAATTATTATGTAGGTAATAAAAAAAGAATCAAGTTTTCTGCATTAAGTTCCCATAAGATGACTTTAAATAGCTGTGCTGTTAAAGTCCTTGGCATATTGTTTCATTCCAGCTCTGTATTTGTAAAGATCTTTAGGCAGTCATTGGGGTGAATAAAAATAATAACAAAACAGATGGAAACTGTAACCCTTTTCTCCAAATCTCCTTTTAATGGTTGTATCCCAGGATGTCTGAATCAACTGTACAAAAACAGCTTCTTCCGAGGTGGGGATATAGCTGCCATCTACACCCCGGATGCCCAGTACTGTCAGAAGATGTGCACCTTCCACCCCCGGTGCCTGCTCTTCAGCTTCCTCTCAGTCGCTCCAGCCAATGATCCCAATAAAAGGTAAGAGGTGGTATTTTGTCATATCTGGTCAGACATTTCTCAAGCTACTTCTGGTTGTTTGCAAAATTGGTGTCAGGTTCCTCGAAGAGATCAAAGACCATTTTCATCAAAAGTTCCTAGATCTTTTCTTTGCAAAGCAGACGTCTGGACTACTGACCACAGACACAGACATCCTCAAGAACCACACCTCTCGCTCACAGCAGAGGGAGGCAGTGATGCTCTAGCCAGGGCCCAGAAGGAAGAGCATGCAACAAGAAAGGGTCCGTCCTCATACCATAATATTTAACCTTTCTGGTTCACCTTTCAACATGTTCCCACATGCACATTTGTTTATGTATATAAATATGTTATTGGTTAGGTTCTGCATATGAGGAAAAACATGTGTGGTTTTTTTGTGATTCCACTTAATATTAGATATTCAAGGTCCATCCATTTTCTCATTTTTCTTCAGCATTGAGTATCATTTCTTTACATATTTTCTGTCTTATTCATTATTTATTATACATTAACTAAAATGTATTATAAATGCCACACATAAAACAATCACAAACCCATTAACCAGACCCAAAGACTGTACAAGTCAGTGGACTTCTATCCAGTTACAGTAGCCACTTGAAAGGGAAGCCATAGAACTTCATAGTGGACTTTATTCTTTTGCTTTCAAAAATGTATTTTATTCACTTATATGCTACTTGTCCAGTAAAAGGTGAAAATTTCGCCTGCATAAAGAAATATATTTACTTGACTTATTATATTTTTGAGTAACAAAGTTGAGAATATATAAGCCAGGAATTTTGTTGATAATAGACTTAAGATCTAGTAGACACATCTCAATGGTACCTGAAGTGACCCAGTTTGCACATTTAGAACGTACATTTGTGTGTGTGTGTGTGTGTGTGTGTGTGTGTGTGTGTGCATATGGGTGTGGATTACTATTAACTGGCAATTTTGACAAATGCAAGTATTAAAAATATAGTTGGAAGTTTTACCTTAATTTTCTTTCATTTAATCAATAGCCAAAGTGTAAATTTTTGCTGCTGTTTCCATACCTATAACTTGCCTTCTCATTCTATCTGATTTTAAGAATTAGAAATTTGACACTCATTCTCTAATCCCTACGTGCCAACCTGAAGAAAAACACAAACTACACGTGACATTCGCTGAATTGAAAATTGAACTAGGCACTAGGATTCTTATATATAGTAAACTAACACAAAGTTGATATTGAAGATAGAAAAATCCTCCCACTAGAGGGAAACTACCAGGAATCAATAAACAAGGTGAATAGCACATACAACCCCAGCTCAAAGGCGATTCAATATTTTAAAATACTTCTAAAAATAATTTTCTACTTTAGAAAACGTAGAAGTTTAAGATGGGAGAATCATAAGTTTAAGGTCTGTTTGCTTCAAAATAAACTAAATAAAAGCTGCAGGGTGGAATGGGAGGGAAGAACTGGCTGGTGGTAGAACACTTGATTAACATGCTTGAAACCCGGGGTTTCTTCTTCAGTACTACATAAAATAGAAACAAAAGCCATTATCTTTTGGGAAGAGGATCTGTGGAAGCTCAAATGCAGGCATAGCCATCAACTCTTAAAGATGGCTGGCTCTCTGGCATAATGCATGAACACAAAGAAAACCCGTAGTGTAGATAGAGTGGAATTGTCTTAAGAATGTCTTTTTCAGCAAGCATCAAGGAAATGCTATCAGTTTCCTGACCCCAGGCTTTATTTAGTAGCACATCGAAAATGCTGGATAATGTCTTAATGTGTGTTTGTCATTACATTTTCCTTTAAAAAAAAATGAACCTTTTTTTTTTTAAACAAGGTTTGGTTGCTTCATGAAAGACAGCATTACAGGAACTTTACCAAGATTGCATCGTGCAGGTGCCATTTCTGGTTATTCTTTAAAGCAGTGTGGCCATCAAATAAGTGGTAAGAGGTGAATTCTTCCAACAAAATTTGAATTACTGACACTCTTTTTATTTATTTATTTATTAAAGATTTCTGTCTCTTTCCCGCCACCGCCTACTGACACTCTTACTCAGAGCAGCTTTTGCTCATAGACTTTACTATCATGAACTTCTAAAAAAAGAACACTAAGAAACATAATGAAGACGGAGCAGCATCTTGGTCATAAGAAGAGGTTCCATACATCTAGATAATGTTCTTTTCTTTATTAGTTACAATGCACAGCTTTGATGGGCCTCTGTTATCTATGGTGCTCACATACAATGTAAGATTTGGACAAAGAAATGCCCCCTTCAAACAACAGAACTTCCCTGAATCCAGAAAAGACTTTTCAGAAAGACTCAGGGGACAAACCATCCCCGGGTTCACTTCAGGGAAATTTGTGCCTCCCACCAGAATTGATTTTGCCCTTTCACCTCAAAGAACATTTGTCAAAGTCTAGAGACATTTTAGATCCTTACAAGTGGAGAAGTTGGTACTCTCTATGGCAATGGCCTGAGTTGGTGCAACACATTCTGCCAGTCACAGAGCAGTAAGTCACAACTCAGAACTGTCTGGCCACCACTAGGTCATTGATAAGGGTCTAAGACAGTAATTCTTAACCTTTCTAATGCTATGATCCTTTAATATAGTTCTTCACATAGTGATGACCTCCCAACAAAAAATTATTTTTGTTGCTACTTCATAATGGTAATTTTGCTACAGTTATGAATCGTGATATGTGACATGAATATCTGTGTTTTCCAATGTCTTTGGCTACTCCCGTGAAAGGATTATTTGGCCCTGAAAGGAACTGTGACCTACACATTAAAGTCAGCTGACTTAAGAAATCGTATTGTTTGCCATTCAACCCAGACTGAAGGATTGAGTTCTGTCTGTCAATCATGCTTAGCATAATATTTCTTACAAGGAATGTGAACACTAGGATGTTAGAAAACTTTATTTCTGACATCCGTTGCAACTGATAGGAAACAATTTCTACACCATCTTAAAGGCTTCATACAAAGAAGACATTTCTCTAACACCACAGGGACTCACTAAAAAGAGTGAGGTGGCATGCTGGAAGAATCTTAAGAAACGTTCTGAACTATGCTGTTTTGTCTTTTCATAGTTCACTCTGTAGGTTCAAATTTCCAGAGTCCTCATTTTTTTCCCAATAACATACAGTCTTGGTCTGCAATTTGAATTTTAGGTAATTAATGAAGGGTGACAATGGCTTAAATATAAACAGTACCCCACCAGTGTAACAGCTACAGTTAACCTGAAACAAGATACTTTTCCTATGGTATATGACCAAATCCATATACTACTATAATGTACATTATTTGATTAAATTTTATATATTATGATTGTGACTGATAACACAATTTTAAAAAATAGAAATATTGTGTCTTTTCCATAGGTGCTTAGTTGTTATCTTTTTCCCCTGCTTAATCTTCCTCACCGAGTTTGACTCTAAAGTGCCTAACTTTCTCCCAAATATCATCAAGTTAAAAAGTGGTCCCAGGCCAGGCAGTCAAGGTGCAGGCCTTTAATCCCAGCACTCTGGAGTCAGAGGCAGGTGGATCTCTGTGAGTTCAAGACCAGTCTGGTCCACAGAGTGAGTTCAAGAACAGCCAGGGTTACACTGAGAGACCCTGTCTCGGGGGGTGGGGGGAAAGGTTTAAAACATGGTGTCCAGAAAGCATTTTTAGTCAAGACTATTGAGAGGCAGGCTTAAAATTTACAGATCATTATTAAGAAAATGTTTTTATTTGTGACTGCTTCATTTCCTGTGTTGACTGAAGCAAATTTAAAGGAACCTCATTCTCTGATTTATAGATTCCTGCCCTGTATCAACTGCCGGGAGTGTTCAGCACCCTACACCCTAGCATAATACTTCTCTATTAGTCGATGTATACATAGTCTCCATGTATAAATTAATTTTAAGATTCTTAGACACTTACAGCTATGTACAATAGAATATTTTTTGTGCTAACACAAACACAGAGCTAATCTAATTATGTTGTCTTAAAAACAAAACCCACAAGAGCCTTATTTGGCTTATTTTCTGTTAAAAGAATTAACTATATTTTTTAACTATATTTTTGACATATGAGATAAACTTGAAAGAACAGGTTGGGCTGGCTAAAGTCCCTTTGAAACTTCAATGAAAGAGGTGTTTAAATGGAGTTGAAGAACATTTTTAAACCTGGTGTGCTAGCGCATGGCTAGAATCCTAGCACTAGGAAAGCAGACGCAAAGATCATCTCAAGTTCAAAGTCATTATTTCAAGTTCATCTTGTCTGAAATGGGAGTTTGCCACATCCAGCATGGCTTGGGTCCTAGAAAACTGACTAGGGTTATCAGGGGAATAAGAAAGGACAGACACATGGGCCAACATGCAGAAAGAAGGGAGTTCAATTGTAAGCATTGAACCCCCAAACCCAAACTATGTACAGCCCAGGGGAGGGGCTCACTAGTCTCAGAGGGAGGTCTCCGATGACAGGGAGTCTCTCCCCTTGGGCTGTCAACATCCTCGAGGAGGATGCTGAAGTTGCTGGTCTTTGCACACACTGGTCAGTTGTTCCTGAACACCAGGGAAGGCTTTGCCAGTTTTCCATGGGTCTGAGGCATTGGTCCTGCACATGGCTGTGCTTGCGTTAATAGACTTCATCAGTTCCTTACACATTGACTCAGGACTTCCTCTGGTAGCCACAGGAGTTTCAAATCAGCCAGGTCTACAAGGCAAGACGGGGTAGGGGGCAAGGCGGTGGTGGTGATAGTGGTAGAATTTAAGAAAATTATAAAGCAACAAGGAAAATGGTTTTGTCATGCATATAAATAAATTCCCACCCACCCTCTGTAAAAGATTTAACACAGATGCCAACGGTAAGAAGATCTGCGGTCAGAAATCACAATCAGACCAGAGTAGGGGAAGGAAGGAAATAGATATAGATCATGTTTTTGTTTTGTTGTTGTTGTTTGTTTGGGGGTTTTGGTTTTGTTTTGATCCAGAAGTTAAAGGTACACCAGTTAGTCAAATCCTTCGAATCTCTGGCACCTGCAGTCCGGATCTTGTTATTCCTGCCTTGTTTCTTTATCAATGCCGCTGGTAACTTCAATGTGAAACTGTCCTGTTGCATATACCTTGCAGGTTAGGAAGCAAAATGACCCACTTTCAGTGGTGGTGCGATAGAGGTCAGGTAAACACACTGGGGTGTGCTAATGTCCAGCAGGGTTTGATAATTTAGATAATGCGCTAAGAAATTTGGCCAAATGTCTCTATGTGTTTCATTTCAGCTTGCCACCAAGACCTATATGAAGGACTTGATATGAGAGGGTCCAACTTTAATATATCTAAGGCCAACAGTGTTGAAGAATGCCAGAAATTGTGCACAAACAATATTCACTGCCAATTTTTCACGTACGCTACAAATGCATTTCATAGACCAGAGTACCGGTGAGTGTGGCTGAATGGGTCTCATGAGAACATGCCATGATTTAACAGCTTCATGAAAAAAAAAAAAGTCTGTTTCTCCTTCAGCTAAAGAGCAAAGGGAGTGTAGTCCTGAGAATATATTTCTTATTTATATACGTAATTCCAATGGCATTTCCAAAGATAGTAAACTCCATCTGGTCTACCTATAAGCGGTGTATGGAGTGAAGTGTAGTGTCTGACGATCATGTCTGCCATCCCGTTTGCGCCCTAAAGGGCCCTTTGCTGAAGGGAAGAGAGTCTGTTGATTAATCCCACCCATATACCACTCTGGTTATCATTTCAATAGCAAATGTTACCCACACGATTTTGCACACCTTAAGAAGCGTGGCATCTTTTGCTGACTTTCAGGAACAACTGCTTGCTGAAGCTCAGCGCCAGTGGAACGCCCACCAGCATAAAGACACTGGATAACCTGGTATCCGGATTCTCACTGAAGGCCTGTGCCCTTTCAGAGATCGGTAATTAGAGGATGACTGTTCTACTATGATTGTGATGTGCTAAATGAGAGGGCCCGGACATATCCATGTGCCACGCCCAGGGACCTGGGAATACGATGCATATAAACCAAAGGGTTTATGTAAATGTGATTGGATGGAAAAACTGTGAAATAAGAATTACTCTGGATCAGCAGAATGTGCCCTATCCAGGCTCAAGGGTCCCTATACGGTGAAGAGGGAAGCAGAGGAGTCTAAGTCAGAGATGGAAAGACTTGAAAGGGTTGTTTCTGCCTTTAAAGCTGGAAGAATCCTAAAGTGAAGGGATGCCATGGTCTGGAGAAAAGAAAAGGGCATGGAACAGGTCTCCCGACATGCCCTTCCAAAAGAACAGAGCCAAGCCAACCTTTTGACTGGCACCTAGTAAGGTGTACTTTGGCCTTCTGATCGCTAGGACCAAAAGAGCATGAATTTGTGTTGCTTAAACCTCTAATTTTACTGTAATATTCTTGCAATAAATAGCATTAGGAAGGTACACTGACACTATAGAGAAAGGCACGAGGTCATTCGACAGTGTCCATGTCTGGCTAGAAGGGGATGTTGCCGTGAGTCAGCAAAACCCTCTAATTTCAGACACAGAGGTAGCTTCAGTTGAACTATCCAGACAAGTGCCATACTTAACCCATCAAGGTACCAGTGGTGAGATTCACTGAAATCAGATCACTTAGAGTAAATCATGCCAAATACCGAATACTTGCTCTATGTCGTGTCCTGTATTGGTCTGAGTTCTGGAATTTGACCTCTCTATGAAAGACGGAGAAGTCCAAAACAATTTAACTCTTTTCTTATTTGTTTTTTTCTTTTCTCGACGCATCCTCTCCGCGCTGTGACATTCAACTGGCTCCAATGTGTTAGTTATTTAGTTTTAATATCCATTTTTTTTTCTAGTTTTTGAAAACTTGACTACGAGAGATAGGGCTGTTTATTCAAAATGTGTTCTGTTCTAAATAACATATTTATCTTAGACTGCTTATCTGCAACTGTGCCTGAATGCCAGATGACTGGGAAATATCTAAAGATAAAAAGGCTCTTCTGGCTCATGATTCTGCAGGCCAGGAATCTAAGGAAGGGATGGTCGTATCTGACCAAGACTCTTGTGAGTCTGGGGGGCATTCAGAGATTCATCGCCAGTCTGACTCAAGTTTTGGTTTTAGTATAATAGAGACTTTTTTTTATATTAAAAGGACTGGCTGGGATCAAACCAGAGAGAGTTCCCTAGGTAAGGCCTGGCTATTGTTAGACAAGGAATTTTAAAGGCAAAAGCCACAGAGTTATAATTTTTGGAAAACCAAATTAACTCATACCCTGTCTGGGTGCGGGCAAAGCTTGATTTTGTAATAGACGTCCAGCAGGTGTGCCCAGCCATCCAAGCCAGCAAGCGTTTCAGACAAAGGCAGAACACAGCAGTTAGCCTGTTTAACCTTGCAGGAAGAGCTGAGACAGTGAAATATTTTGTAACAATCAGAAATTTCTTTAGAGTAGTCCAACTGCTCCAGGAAGTGGTCCATCTCGGCCCAGCTGACAGGGTACGTTCAAGGTAGGAGTAACTTGGATTGAACAAGTTAAAAGAACAATTTCGGTTTTACAAGCCTAGCACAGTCAGTTTATCCTCTGGACATAATTTTCATCATCATAGGACCTTATGCTGCACTACAGCACGGTACAAAAACGCAGGTCAAGTGAGCATGTGTAGAAGCTTTGGCTTAAAACAACCTGCCCTTGGCATAACTGATCAAGTTCCCCAAGAGCAGGAACTCACTCGCGCAAGAAGCTTTAGTCAATTCACATGGGCTGTGCCTTCATGACTTCCCACTAGGTCATACCTCCCAACACAGCCACGCTGGAGAACAAGCAGCATTAGGAGATTCTGCTGAGTGCAAACCACGCCGCAGTCTTAACAGCACATTGCTGCAAGGATTTATTTTTTATGCATAGAGAAAAACTGACAAGATTCCTTGGTCCCGCCTCAAGCCCATCCCAGGTGCCCCCCACAGCCTCAAAGAGTATCGCACATGCCCAGCCTCAGACTGCCCTGTACTTGACTTTTTGAGCTGCAATGAGATCACACATCTCTTCGGTCTGACTGAACGTCCCTTCACTGAGTGATAACAATCCTGCACGTTTCAGAAAACGGCCATGATTTTTTTTTTTTTAAGAGGCCGGTCTTTTCACAATCCTTGCATGCCAACCAAAGCCCCAGAAAGGTTGTCTCTGGGCCTACAGGCCTAAATTAAATTCATAAGGCAGGGGTGACTTTTAGTCATCACCACACCCTCGTCCTTAATCGTATCAGGCACGCCTTTAGCTTTAGGGGTGAAAAATGGTAGTTCCTGGGATAAAATCATATGCTAAGGTCAAAATAGCAGCCCTGTCACTTAGAGTCACACAAATATCCTGCCCTCCCTTTAAAATGTTCAGCCTCTTGCCTAACGACTCTAAATGAATTGTATTTAAAGACTAGTTCTCAGCAGTTTACTTCATGGATTTCGAAAGCATTGGAGGTAACCACATCTGCCCCGATTAGTGAGTCAATTCTATTAGCAATTCCAATTGAGAGAATCTTTCTATATTAATGGCATAAAATTCAGAGAGTCACATGTTCGTATACTCGGGAATCCCGTAAAAAACCAGTAAACTGGAAGCGTTACTGTATATGCAGAGGACCTGGTGCAGACCTGTGCAGGCCCCGTGCATGCGCCTGGGTCTCTCAGTGGGAGATTTTAAACTCAGGATGTTAGCGCTGCGAATACTCAATTGTCATTGCCCTGGTTACTGTGCTAAAGCACAAGCAAATTCGGCATAGTGTCGCTGAGGAATGCTCTTCTTCGGTGAATTCACAGGTTGCCCCATGAATATGTTCCAGCACTTTGCCTTTGCAGACCTCGATGTGGGCCAGGTCATCACCCCCGATGTGCTCGTGTGTCGTACCATCTGCACCTTCCACCCCACCTGCCTTTTCTTTACATTCTACACGAACGAAAGGAAGATAGAATCCGAGAGGTGAGTGTGAGCCGAGCGTGCCAGCTCCTAGCCTTTCTAGTCGCCAGCGGAGGCTGGCAGGTGCCTTGCTGGTTTCCCTGACAGCGGTAGAGCCTGGAGTTTAAGTGGGTGCTTTCCTGCCAGGTGCAAGTTGCTTCAGAGATTAGCAGATCCACCTACATACTTTCCCTTCATAAAGCAAACATGCCATTGAGTTAAACAACAGCGGACCGGCAAAGGGATCAGACAGCTTTCTCACTAGCATTAAGGTTTTAGATTGGCTTGAGTTAAGAGCTGCTGCTTCAGCCTACCCTTTAATCTCGTGAGAAATCAGAGCCCTGCTTATCTTGATCTAGGCTCTAGTCTGACCTCTTCGTCTTTCAACAGCTTCCCATTTCCTTTATGTACAACATGGGGCCCGCAGAAGGATGTGTGGATACAATACCGCAGGCAGCTTAACTCCACACAGTTTGTTCTCTGGATCCTTTTTCTTCTTTTTCTAATTAGAGGGTGAAATTTTACCCTCTCACCTCTTCTGGTTGTCCCGTGCCTTCTGGCTTTTGCCAGAGGGAGAAGGGACTCCATTTACATTTAATCCCTGTGGTATTTTGGAATCTTGCCATCTGATTGACTGAAGAGAGTTTCTCAGAATACAATCTTCGCAGTTGCATTTTAATAAAAAGAAAAGGGAGCCGCGTTCCTGTAATCTGTCTGACACCTCTAACACTTCTTTCTCTTTTTCACTTGTTTTTAAATAGGAATGTTTGCCTTCTTAAGATGTCTAAAAGTGGTACTCCAAGTCCCTCTGTTCCTCAAGAGAATGCTATGTCTGGATACAGTCTCTTCACCTGCAGAAAAGCTCGCCCTGGTAATGACTCACAACGATGGTGAATGACGATTGTCTTAGTTTGCCTCTTGGTTGCCATGATAAACACCATGACCAAGAGCAAGTTGGGGAAGAAGAAAGTTTGTGTTGCAGAAACAGACACAGGACCTGAAGCAGGGACCATGGAGAATTGCTGCTTTTTGACTGACTCCTGTGATGGGCTCAGTTATCTTTTGTTGTTGTTGTTGTTGTTGTTTTAATACAATTCAGGACCACCTGCCTAGAGGTGGCACTGCCCCCCAGTGCATTGGGTCCTCCTCCTTCAATCCTTAATTCAAAAAAATGTCCCACAGACATGTTCACAGGTCAGTCTGATGGAGACAGCTCTTTAGTCGCTGTTCCCTCTTTTCTGGTGACTCGATTTTGTGTCAAGTTGACAAACACTAACCACCACTGGGTGCATCAGATCTTGGGGTCTTCTAAAAGTTGATGAAACTATTCTCAAGACACTAAGGAACATTCTTATTATGGCTTATTTCCTGCCCCATTATATATCCTTGGATGTTTTTACATGCTGCAGAACCCTGCCATTTCAAAATTTACTCCGGAGTTGACTTTGGAGGAGAAGAGCTGAACGTGACCTTCGTACAAGGAGCAGATGTGTGTCAAGAGACTTGTACAAACATGATTCGCTGCCAGTTCTTTACCTACTCATCGGTTCCACGAGACTGCGACGTGGAGGGGTGAGGGGGCCGCTTCTTTGATCACCGGCAAGGAAATCATTTTATAGTTTTCTTTGCGGGTCTGATTTTCTTCTGTTCATTTTGTCCAGGTGTAAATGTTCCTTAAGGTTATCTGTGGATGGCTCTCCAACTAGGATCACCAGCAGTGCACAGAAGATCTCTGGGTATTCTTTGCGATTGTGTAAAGCTGTGGACAGCTCTAGTGAGTGACGATCATTGGTTACGAAACTGTATGGAAGTCTGGGTTGTGGTGACCGATGGCTTGGTCTCACGTGATTGGGGCTATTTATATTGTTTCCTTGGACGGAGGGGATGCTCATTTGTGTCTAATTCTGACCACGCATCTCAACACTTTTCAGTTTGCACAACAAAAGTAAACTCACGAATTGTGGGAGGAACAAACTCCTCTTTAGGGGAGTGGCCATGGCAGGTCAGCCTGCAGGTGAAAGTGGTGTCTCAGAATCATCTGTGTGGAGGGACCATCATTGGACACCAATGGATCATAACAGCTGCCCATTGCTTTGATGGGTAAGTTTCAGATACATTGTGTGTGTGTGTGTACATGTGTACATGCTTACGTGTGCATGCTCACGTGGAGGTCAACGTCAGGTGTCTTTTCTACATTGCTGTCTGTTGTGGAATATTATTTTAATGAGGCAAAGATGAACTACATTTTTATGCCTAATATTACTTTTACTTTGTAAAGGCATGTTGCTTTTGTTTATGCTGTGTTTGTTTAATTATGAACAGGTATGTTATGTTTGTTTTACCTTGCCTGCCCAAGGAACCTGATTGGTCTAATAAAAAGCTGAACAGCCAATAGCTATGCAGGAGAAGATAAAGGCAGGGCTGGCATGCAGAGAGAATAAAGAAGAGGGGAAATCTAAACCCAAAGGGAAGAAGGGGGAGAGAATCAGGGTCATACCCAGGACAAGAAGCCTGGCAGACATAGGGAAGCAGTGAAAGTATGAGCTCCAGAAGTAAAAAAGGTAATCAGCCCTGAGGCAAAAGGTAGATAAAGAGAAACAGCTTAATATAAGTTAAAAGAACTAGCCAGAAACATGCCTAAGCTAGGCCAAGTATTCATAACTAATAAGTCACTGTGTCATGATTTGGTCTGTGGCCCAAAAGAAACAAACTGGTACAACTGTCCTTCTTACTTGTTGAGACAGTGTTTCTCACTGAACCCCTTTGACCAGACTGGCTGGACAGCAACTCCCAGGGATCTGCCCGCTCTGTCTCCTGGAGTGTTGGAATCTGAACTCAGATTCTTGTACATGTAAAGCGAGCCCTTTGCCCACCAAGCCATCATCTCTTTGGCTCTGACATATATTTTGATGAAGAGAAACGTTTCCAAGTCTTTGCCTAAAAATTATTATTATTTTAAATTTAGTTTGTACATCTTTTATGTGGTTAAGTTAAAATTCAAATGATGGGTAGGCAGGTGTTAAGCCACAAAGTGTCTTTAATTCAATTCCCTGCTTGGCTCATCTTAATTAATATGGCAACTTGATAACTCTGATGTAATGGAAGCAATTGCTTTCAGGATTGGTAAACTGAACTTGATTTTCCCACAGCTTCTTGGAAAGTCACAGAAGCAGTCCCATATTTTTATTTGTAATAAACATGAAGTATGTAATTACTTCATGTTTATTAATAATATATAATAGTAATATATTTATTATTAACTAGCAATAAATTATTAATTATATTT
>NC_022032.1:18667040-18677973 GCF_000317375.1 Microtus ochrogaster | reverse complement strand
AATAATTATATTATATATAATGTAATATATATAATATTTTCAGCCACAACTTCTAGTACTGTGAGGTATAACCTTAATATGGACTCAGGGCAACAGAATACGGGGCTCTCAGAAATTCTGGCAACACTAAAAGGTCCCTGAATGTACACTGACCAAAATTAATTCAAATGAAACACGTGGCAAACGCAAGGCCTTCTGGAAGTCCTAGCCCGTGCTGTGTCATAGGACTCCACTGCAGCCTTTCTTCCTAAAACACAGCATGCTTATCTCGCACTATGCATGCACTATGCATGCTATCATGCCGTGCAGTACCAACAGATGGTACCCGAAACACAACTCGGACTGAAGACTATTCAATGCTGTGAATCACAGTGTGTGTACCGTGTGCACAGAGCTTTCTACTCTTACAGAAACATAACAGTTTAATTACAAAAAACCACAAACTTAAAAATGTTTCTTGTCATAGTCTGCTTTGGATTGTATAGTGTTAGACTTTAGTTTTAAATATTGTTGTTTGAACTGATTACTTGAGTTTTATTTTTTTAAAAAAAAACTCATTGAATGAACTTTAGCTTGGGTATTGGATAGAATTTCTAATTTTTTTTTTTAGTGGTCCTAAACCTACATCTGCCATTTGGTATGAAGTGACATTCTCAGTATTGTTGATTAAAAAATCAAAATATTGAGGAACTCTTAAAGTCATTGAAGATATTCTCTGCCTTTTAGTAGGAAATATTCAGACATGTTTTTATTATTTATAATAGAAGCACATTTATTCCGTTAATATGTGAATTTGCTTTCATCGTTAATAAGTGGTAAAACTATATGTATACCAAAGAATTGTTTTGAAGTAAATTTCTTTATGTTTACTATCAGTAAATGTTTAATATATATACCTGCATCATATAGTCACTCACACACACACACACAAATACACACACATACACAAACACACGCATGCACTTACACACACACAACCCCTTTCAATATAAAGGTGGTCTTAAATAAAAGTTAAAGAAGTTTTATTTTAAACTAAATCTTCATAGATCCAACTCTAGGTGATGATAAATTGGCAGAGGAAGAACTAGGTAATGGGGAATATGTTCTTTCTTTTTTTTTTTTGTTCCCCACAAGAAAAAGTGCTAAGAAAAATGAACAAGGAACAATGCCAACGTTACTTTGGTTTGCATGTCTCTCTCCCAGGATTCCGTACCCAGATGTGTGGCGTATCTACGGTGGGATTCTTAACCTATCAGAGATCACAAAAGAGACATCTTTCTCGAAAATAAAAGAACTTATTATTCATCAGAACTACAAGGTCGGAGAAGGCAACTATGATATTGCCCTAATAAAACTCCAGACGCCCTTGAATTATACCGGTATGCAGCACATTTAAGGGAAGACTGCACAACTGAATTGTATCGGTGCCAATTCCCGCTTCAGTTTGAGTGAGCAAACAGATCTGCCGCCTTTGTTTTCTGGTTGGTGGGGTTGAGGGAGAGACAAGGCTGCCTGGGAAGTGAAGATCCTGAGATTTGCCATGCAATCTCTGCTTCTTAATGGGCAAGGAATCTTAGTAACTTTCTCAGTCTGGTATGGAGCTACGTGTATGCTAATGAAAGAGGTATAGGAAAGCTCTTGCTGTCTGGGGACACTGGGCATCTTTTGACGGGATTGGCAGAATTACCATTGCTTAGACTTATATTGTATCCCATGGACTTAGGATATACAATTATATCTCTAAGCTAATTAATTGCTAAGAGCACACTGGATAGACAATAGGGGAAGTGGAGCATGTCACTGCCTTTGGAGGTCCACCACTCCACAGAAACTAAACGCCTACCAGCACCTTAACTGTGAGCGTCAACCCTGCAACCTCAGACAGCTTGCCCTTGCTCCTTCCACTGTTCATATCCGCTGTAGGTGTGCTGCTCTCCTTGTTGCTTTGCTGTAATAATTAAGTAAGGTATTCAATTAAATATTGGAAGAGCAAGGCTATTTTTAATCTGACTCTGAATTCTGCCAGAGTATATATTAAACAAAAACACAAGAATGGAGATATATGTTCGTCAAGAAATTTTGGTGGAGGAGCTCCCCTCCCCTGGGGAAGTTTCATGCCAGAAAACCAAACAAAAATGTGAGAATTTCCTTGGATCGTGGGCTTTAGAAGTTGATCAGAAAGCTGGAGGCTGTTCTTGTTACTCTTTAGTTTCAGTAATGAGTTCCCTTATGTTTCACGCATGGCCATGGTGGGTTTTGATTGCATTTCCCTCCCTTCACCCTCCCTTGTCCTTTCCCACTCTTCATCCCAATTGGTCCCAGAAGGCTCATTCTTGCTGTGTTGCTTTGTAGAAAACGAATAAGGGAAAAGAGAGAGAGATTAATTTTTAAAGTCAATATCTATGGCTTTAATTCATTCAAATCTATTCATGAAATTTCCTTCCAGAATTCCAAAAACCAATATGCCTGCCTTCCAAGGATGACACAAATACAATTTATACCAACTGCTGGGTGACTGGATGGGGCTACACAAAGGAAGGAGGTACAGCGTGACATTTGGAATGTTCCTGTCCTAAATGTTAAAGCACATGGAGTAGATCAGTTCCTCAACCATCCTTTCTCTTGATCTTTGTGTTTATCCCAATATATTGGTTTTCTGATTCACAAAACTGATGGGCTCATGCTTTAAGCTTTAAGCATCTCACTCATAATAGAGATTATGTTGGTGATTCTGCCTAAGGGACTGTGGCTCTTAAGACTTATAAAGACAAACCCATTTGGCCACCATACTTTCCCATGAGGCCTTGTTGTTATTTTTCAAGAACTATAACTCCCAGCATCCCAAGAAGTTACCTGGCTCTTGGGTCTGTTGGGCTTACAGGTTACCCTTAGGATATTCCACAACAGGAGGACGGTAAAGACGATAGAAACCATGTCTGTGGTAGCTTGGGTGATAGGGCTGCTGAAAAGCTTCACTAGAAGGGAAGAAATACAGGTGGCTCTAGCGTCCGTCTCCCTGTCCCTGTCGCTCCTCTTCTCCCTCTTTCTCCCCCTCCTCTTCTTCCTCTTCCCCCACTCTTCTCCTTACACCTCTTTCTCTTTCTCTCTACCCTTCCCTCTCTTTTCTGTATGTATAATTCTACCTCTTCGACAGTGTCCCTGACAAAAAAGCACCGACAGTTTTTGAACAAAATATGACCCCAGTGGAAAGTAGACCATTTTGACTTCCTTTAAAACTTTGGTCTTATTTTTTTCTGTTTATTGTTATTTTCTCCTTTTAAAGGTCTATCTTGATTGCTTCCTAGGTGAAATCCAAAATACTCTACAAAAGGCAACTATTCCTTTGGTACCAAATGAAGAATGCCAGAAAAAATACAGAAATTATGTCATAACCAAGCAGATGATCTGTGCTGGCTACAAAGAAGGCGGGACAGACGCTTGTAAGGTAATGTATCAGACTGTGAAAAACACACGGCCTTGCACCAGAGACAGTTCATTCAAAAGCAAATTCCCAATGTTACAATCCGCTAGTTTTAGCTTTGAGTTCAGAATTAAATGATCTGAAAACTTTATAAATAACTTTTAACAAATTAAACATAATAACTCATATCATGTATTACTTATAATAGGTTATGAGAATCTGTATTGACTATGGCAGGCATGTCACAAGCAGTACAGCTACACATTTTGTTTTATGTGTCATGGCTAGGCTAAAATACAAGAAAAGTAGGTTTATTTGAACATCGGAAAAGATGCTAAGTTTGTTGGGTTTATCCGAGAATGGGAAAGGGAATAAATTAGCCTTGTAACCAGCCACTTATTTTGTTCATGGCTAAAGGGATGCCAGGACATTCAGAAGCCGCATGTGTGGTGTGCAAAGTGTGCCTGAAGATGTTAGCAGCATCTGTCTTTGAACAAGGGGCTGGCTCCTCAGTTGAATCATCCCTGTTGTAACTCTCTACCGTTGCTTTTCTCCTCCCACTGTGACCCAGGGAGATTCTGGCGGCCCCTTAGTTTGCAAACACAATGGAATATGGCAGCTGGTGGGTATCACCAGCTGGGGTGAAGGCTGTGCCCGCAAAGATCACCCAGGAGTCTACACTAAGGTTGCCGAGTATGTCGACTGGATCCTGGAGAAGACACAACACAGTGGCAAAAGCCCCCTGGAGGTGTCTCCCGCATGAGGAAGCTGGGTAGCGAGGAAGAGCTCAGTTGACAACAGTTGTACCACCTGCTCCCAAGTCAAACAGAGAGACCCAGAATTCTCTTCTGCAAAATGTGGATAATGGTGTCTGCCTCACATCCCAGTCATGGGATTAAAATCATAGTGTAGCTACAGTTGCCGAAGACAGTGTCTTGCAGAAGTATGTTTCCTGCCTTGAGTAATAACAGGGTCTCCAAACATGAACCATACAAGAAGCATCATGCTTGTTTGGAAATAAAATGACCAAAGTTTTTTTTTTCTAATTAGGTAGTACAATGGTTGATCTGAAGCAGTTGAAAACAAGATTCTAGCACAATGCCTGAGATCATTCTCATCTAACTTCCAACTCTAGATCCCACAGATCTCAGAGTTACCTTCTGTCCACCTCACTCATTCGTTCATTAGACCCCGATGCTGTTGTCCAACTGGCTCAAAGGACTGAGGAACCCGGTTCTGTCTGGTGGAAGGAGGAGACCTTTGTGACATTTTTTTTTTTTAATGAAAGGATGGGTTACCTGAGCATGAGGGTACAGAGCACCTTTCCATCTAAACCACCTTCCTGGCCATTGCCACATAGTTTTGGCTACCTGTACGTGCAGAACCTGTAATGCTGTATTTTTCTTGCTGTGTGCAGCTCCTGCATTGGCTGATCATGCAGTGCTCACACAGGGCAGGGAATCTGATAAGAATCTCCCAGAGAACCCTGGGAGTGCCGTTGATACTGCAATTCAGTATATGCAAGAGTAATTCATGAAGTATCATTGGATATAACGTATTATCTAAAATCCAGGCTTGCCACTGAGTGGAGAGATAGTAGACTGTCTTGGAATAGATGCCATTAATCCTCACGTAATACAAATTCCCAGCTTGCCACCGATTCCTGGAGTGGACTGTACGTGCATAACTCCATTTAGTTAAGCTGATTAATATTTACATGGAATTGGCCATTTACAAACTATTGCACAAGTTCAATAGACAAACAGAAAAGAGAAATTTTCTGTAGAGGATTAAACTTTTCCTTGCATGTTGAAAGACTTGTTGAGTAGTTCAGGGGATTAAATATGGAAAAGCTAATGGGTTAGCCACAGAATTTGGCGATGGAAAGTGAAGAGGTAGGAATTACCCCAGGAGCAAATGACTTTTGGAAGATCTCACTGGATCCCTATGAGATAATTTCCTTTTGAAACACACAGCTTCAACTTTTACTTTTGTACACAATAAACAGTTTTGTCTTATGCTGTGTGGAAGTTGTTTTCTACTTGAAAGGGAAGAAGTGGTTTGTAGTGAAAAATCTTGTTTTCCAGGTTGTGGTATTGGTAACTCTAGAGGGTGTTAGCAGAGCTTACTGTGTGCATTCTCAAGGAATGGCCTCATTTGGGCAAAGCAGCCTTTTGAAATATGAGGCTCTCCCGTGGCATAAAGTATCATTATAAAGTTGCCAGTTGGGGGTCAGTTGGACTGGAATGTTCTATTTATTTTTTATCATGTGTTCATACGCAAAGTAAACAAAGGAGCCTCGTGGGTCTCGTATGTGCTTAAGAGGCTGAAAGAGAGAGAGGGTGAATAACGTCACTTTCATGTGAGGCAGAGTGAGGGCACAAGGCCCTAGATCTTTGGCAGATCCACCCAAGAAAGGGCATGTCAGCTCCGAGGAAGAACCCTCCTCTTCCTGTGTCACATACGGGGAACACAGAGCACATTGCTCATTGCGTTCTAAAGCTCAGCCCAAAGCTCCAAGGGCTGCCTCTTACCTTTATCTCTTTTCCTTATAATTCTTGTTTACACCTATCTGCTCCACTAAACTATTAGCAACTGAAGAAGGGTCTGTCTGTCTGTCGCTCTCTTCCGTCAGCACAGCACATGGTTAGGGATGTAGCAATTATCTTCTTTTAGATTTCCTTTTATCATTTCTGTTGATGTGAATGTGTGATGGTGTGCTATGTGGGCAGCGGTGCTTGGCGACAACAGATCAAAACATAGTTCCGGAGGTAAATGCAACTGGTTTCTAACATAGCAAGGCAAGTGGAGTAGCCCTTCGTGCCATGATCTCTGCTAAGTGACACACACACAAGCATGCACACACACATACATACACACACATGCATGCATACTGACATCATAACACCCTCAGGAAGTTGTTCACCTTAACTTTCTGCCCTAGCAGAAATGTTTCCATGTCTCTATGGAGAATGTTTCAAATTTACTATCAAGCTGATGATGCCTTTTGTTTCCCCAGGAAATTCTTCCTTTCCTTTCCCCCTGTTTTGTTCTTTCTATAGGAGTGTGTGTTTTTAAAGATTTATTTATTTTCTTTATGTGCATGAGCACTCTATGGACTTTATGCCAGGAGATGGCATCAGATCCCAATATAGATGGTTCTGGGTTACCATGTGGTTGCTGGGAATTGAACGCAGGATCTCTGGAAGGGCAGTCAGTGTTCTTAACTGCTGAGCCCTCTCTCCAGGCCTTGTAAGAGTGTTTTAAAGGGCTGCCTAGTATTTCATACCCTTGTTCATCTCTCCATAAAGGTATGACTATCTGGCAGGTTTAGAATCTATTCAGAAAGCCCCCAGTGGCACAGCTATGACACAGAAATGGGACTGTGTCTCCACGTCCCCAAATATTGAAATTCTGAAAGTCGGCAGCTTCAGAAGCTGATGTTGGCACTGTCTTTGAAATAAGTGCATGTTTCCTCTGGTACATGTGGCTTCAGCAGATCCCATTTCTTTCTGGTCTTCAGAATGATTTTTTAACTAAAGATGGATTAGTATAACGAGCTCATACTTAAGATTTTCTGTAGGAAATTGGGAGCCTTTCCAGAACCTTCAATCATCTTTCTCTGAAAGTCACTTAAATCAGACTTCAGAAAAACAAAACAAAACGTGTATTTATTTATGAGTATCTGACACAAAGCACCCTCGGTCCTCTGTGTGTGTGTGTGTGTGTGCGCGTGCGCGCACGTGGGCATGCTTGTGCGTGTGGGCGTGTGCGTGTGTGGGCATGCGTGTGTGTGTGTGTGTTTATGAGGTTTCAAGAGACCAGGAAGTAGTCTTTACAGCTAGCTCATGTTTTTGTTTTGCTTTGGAAATAGGCTCTCTCTATCTATGTGGTCCAGGCTGTCCTCCAGCTCACTATGTAGACCAAGTTGGTCTTGAACTCAGTGATCCACGTGCCTCTGCCGCCTTAGTACTGGGATTAACAGGCTGGTATCACCGCACCTGGCTAGTTAGTATTTAATATTAAAAATGAGAGACAAGAAGGGCAGCAAAACAAAGCAGATGGGCAAGTACCCATCAGCCACTGCTTTAGACCACAGCTCCAGTGACGTGGCCCGTAACCAAAGAAGTCTAGTAACAGAGGACACAAAGCGTCCTGTTTTCCCAAGAACACTTGACCCTTCTTGCAGCTCAAGGGGACCCCTTAGCAGAAATGCAGTTGTGTGGAATGGCTTTCCTCATTATAAACTGCAGCAAGCCCTACCCTTGGGAAGCCCCTGTGTGTACAAAGGCCCTCATCCTCCAGGGAACCTCCCTGCTTTGTTATTGTCGGTGGCATACGCGTAACAGCACATACCACCTTGGAGGTTGGCATTTGAGTCTCAGTGAGCCCTGAAAGAAACCCTGTGAGAACTGGCTATGACTATAGATTTCTTTTTTCATCATCAGTATTCACGAAAAGGCAATAACGCGCTTTGTTCCTCGGCATTGATCACATCTCTGTCGGCATCTGAAAAGTTGATGTCATAAAAAAACAAAACTGGAAATACAAGTCTGACACTCACTGATGATCTGTGGTGCTCAGCCTCTGACCCCCAGCCTCTGGCCCCCAGTCCCCAGTCCCCAGTTTCCAGCTTCCAGGCCGCAGCATCCAGCCTCTAACTCCTGACGTCTCTCCTCCCTTCACTCTACTGCAAATCTCCAAGTCCTTCTGATTTCTGTTGTCTTTCTCTGCTCAGCTTGCAGATGAGTTAGAATTAACGGTGCCCTGCTGGCGTTTCAAAGCATGAGTACATATACATTTGGCAGGCAGGCACCTTCAATCTGAGTTTGCCCAACTGCTAAGGCAAGGTCAGGTTCTCTGGCCATTTTGGTGTGCGCTGCTTGTTTGCGTACACAGTGGAAAGAAAGCACACATTTGGTGTGTTGAAAGAGCTTGCTGCTCTCCTGAGGTAGGTGAGGTACGTTTCATTAGCAGGGACTGAAAGGGCCTTCTCCGACACTAGACACGCTGAGCACGCTGTGCGAAGACAGGATGTCACAAGACAAAGGAAACCAGTACAGATAATTATTTAAGGAACGTTGTCCTACGCAAGATCATTCAGAGGGGAACAAGACTACATTGAAGAGAGAAATCGCCCCAACTGAGGATTGCAGCGAAGACCTGCAGGTACAGCTTTAAAACTGGACATTTCTCTCAACCACGTGTCCCCTCTTCTGCAATGAGGGCTTAACTTTTCCCGTATGGAAAGATTGATTTTTAAAAGGTATCTGATTTTACATTGTAGATGCAATTAGTCACCCTCTACAGTCAGTCAACTTGAGAGTGGAGGCAAAATAGAAGACTAGTAGCTTGTAGTCAGTAAGTCTTTTTCAAGAAAAAAAAAAAAACAAAACTAAAGAGCAATACAGGAACTGGATATGAGGTGCTGTGTGTGTGTGTGTGTGTGTGTGTGTGTGTGTGTGTGAACAGCTTTTTCAGTATTTAGTAGGGCATGGATATTTACAAGGGATCAAGACAATATGTTAACAAATTTTTAGTGTTTTTTTCAGAAATAGAAATTGTAAGGAGGATAATTATTTATATGTGTGTGAATATATGTATATATATATATATATATATATATACACACATACATATATGTATGGAAAGAGGGAGAGAGAGTTCAAAACTGAAAACAAAGGAAATGAGTTGGAAAAGAAAATAAAGATGGAAAATTGGAGTAGGGAGGGGGTTATATATTTGCACTTTAAGCTCTAAAATCATTGACATTCTTCTCTTTGTAGGATGACCTCATTACATCAAGTGGTATATTTTATCTTTTTTGTCTCAGTTTCTGATGGTAAGTGTTGCTTTATTTTTTTCCCAACATACTACTTTTATTAATTATTTGGGAATTTCATGAAATTCACCCTGATCACACTTACTTCCCCTTCCCCACAGGTCCACCCTCACACCTTCGCATCACCTCCCCCCCCCAAAAAGCCTCACCAAGTCCAATTGGTGTTGCCAATGTACTCATTGGAACACGGTCAGATTCGCAGTGGCCGGTCTTTTAAAGAACACTGAATCCTTCCCCACTCCCTGGCAGAAGCCATCAACTGTGAAGAGCTACACTTCAGCATCTTAATCACAGTTTTTAAGGACTCTCTTCAATATTTAAATATGGCCTAGAAATAGCTCATTTTCTGACCTGTAGGGTGGGAAACAACATAAATGTACGAAGAGAAATTGCATGCCAATCCCCACATATTGATTCCATACTGCTAACTCCAGGGAAGGAAGCAAAATCATTTATTTTCCAGTCAAGACTTCCACTTAAGGGGTCCAAAGAAAGAAAGAGATATAAACACAGGATTACAAAGAGACTACGCCTATATCATCTGCATGATGGTTATGTCTCTCTATAGACCTGCATCTTTATCTACCTATATAACACATTGCAGTGGTACCTAAGAGCAATATTAGAAAGCTAAAGGCTTGAGTCACCTCTCTGATTAGTTTTCTATAAGGCATTCAGTCCAGCAACACACACACACACACACACACACCCCAATTCTGGGCTGAAAATGTTATCAAAATATTAATGTACAGCTTACCCATTTGGTTAATTTAGCTATTGAATTTGTTTATTAATTACTTAATATTCAGTAGACTTAATTAGCACAGTTGTAACTTAATTAATATTGGTTATAACAACTTAATATGAATATTTTCACCCATGCTTATCTTTTATTTAAAATGAAAATTTAAAGACTCTTTTAAAAGTAATTTACTTATGTTACATTGACTCTCTGAGACTGTCACTGGTTTTTAACCAAAGTAAATTCTTTTTGGTGTTGCACATATAAAAAATGGCAAATATAGGTAGGGATTTAACAAAATAAACACTGTGCAAAAGATTAAACTATACAGTTTATAATTTAGTTTTTATTTGTGATAAGATTGCTACTCATGTTATTCCTTCATTGTCATTGTTTGAAATTCCATTTTTATTCCCTTGGTAAATTGTCAGTACTGTCTTGACATATTTGTTAGTTTTTGTCTTTTTGTTTCAGTTTGTTTTGTTTTTCAAGACAGGGTTTCTCTGTGTAGGCCTGGTTGTCCTGGAACTCACTCTGTAGTCCAGGCTGGCCTCGAATTCAGAGACCCACCTGCCTCTGCCTCTGAAGTGCTGGGATTAAAGGCGTGCGCCACCACAGCCCTGCCTGTCTTGACATCTTAAACAATTGTGTTGATATACACACATGTTATGTATATACATAGAAAACAGCAATAAATGCTGACGTCTAAATATGTCTTTGCCTGGTCCTGCGTGACTTGGCCCTGGAAAACTAACCAGGGAGACTAGGAAATGATAAAAGGATAGACACACAGACACACTCACAACCAGCTGGGACTGGATGGGCTGTGTTCACTCTTCTTGATGACCTCCTTACCAAGACTAGCTCACACACCTCTTGGGCTGCGTGTAATGAAGGTGTGCTGAGGTTCCGGGCGGTGGTGCTGTAG
>NC_022032.1:18662110-18666011 GCF_000317375.1 Microtus ochrogaster | reverse complement strand
CAATGAAGAATGAAGTCATGCCATTTGTATGACAATGTATCCAACTGGCGATCAATCATATTAAGTGAAATAAATCCGATCGAGAAAGATGAATGTCGCGTTTCCTCAAATTTGTGGATTCTAGGCTTTTTATAAGCACATAAAGTTGTGCATCTATGTCATGAATAGTGAAGCGAGAGTCTTTACACCCCGGAGTCTAGGGGAATGAAGGAGAATAGGAGGAAGGAGAGGAATGGGAGGCTTTGGAGAACGAATAGAGTAAAACCACATGATACCCTCGATGCAAACGTCCGTGCGATCCATCACTAAGTACAATGGATTTATGCCAATCGATGCTGTGAGAGAATATCTGCTGTCACTTCCCTTCTACATTGTCAGAAAGATCCTACTCGTCACACTAGGAAGGTACAAGGAACCGAAAGACAGAGGAAAGAGAAGAGGTTAACGGATTGTTCCTGTAAAATGTGATTACTACACACATAGAAAAATTCAAAGTAATGAGCACACTGATTGTTTTGAGGTAGATCAGCAAAGAGTCGGAAGATGCGACATACTTGCAATCTCAGAGCTAGGGAGGTAGCGGGCACATTTGAGGCCCTTTCATGCAAACTGTTTGATACACAAACAGTAACCAATGTTCACCAGTACTGGGAACTATACTGAGATTATGGAAATCAATACGACAAACTAAATGATTTGAATAGTCCCTACTATTTCCTAAGTAAAACTGTATGTTTATTAATTCTTTAAAAGTTTAATCCAAACCTGCTATGCTTCTTGATCGTAACATTTTAAGGTGTCATGCCTGCTTTGTATGAAGACATTGAATTTCTAGGCTTAGCAAAAACATAGTGTGAGGTAGGAACAGGCCGCTGGTGAGCTGGAAGCTGCTACCGTGTGCTTTGGTAGGAGACAATGTGGAACATGGAAAAAGTCAGCTCCACAGCTCTCCCCTGGGATATTTGTCAAGATGGAGAGAGTCATGCTCCCTGCCCAACCTCTATTGAATTTCGGAGGCAGCTCTGCGGGGGAGATGTTCTTCCCCCTCATTGATTCCTTCAGCAGCTACAGGCATGCTGTGGGGTCTACTCATGGCATGATGTTTCTAAATGCATGGATTGAAAATAGATAGGCTTATGGAGGAATTAGTTATATCAAAATATGATCAGCTAAAATGGAAAATATTCAATAAGGAATTAGGTGTGGTTCTGAGTTATGTGAAAAGATGTAGTGTTGAGCTGGAGAGATAGCTCAGTGGTTAAGAGCACTGTCTGCCCTTCCAAAGGTCCTGAGTTCAATTCCCAGCAACCACCTGATGGCTCACTACCATCTGTAACGAGATCTGGTGCTCTCTTGAGGAGACCTGGTCAGTCGTCCTCATCCACTTAGATGACGAAACCCAATATGGACAAGTTCATCAGAACCACCCTATTCGGGCTGCCCATGCATGCTTCAGTGTTGCCAGGGCATAAGTTTCATTTCTTATTTTTTTAAAACTAAAGAGAAATGACTGACAAACTGGCGATGAGTCATAAGGATTCTATTTGTTGTCACTGTGGCAGATACATCACACGACCGATAGCAGCCTAGATGAGCGCTGATATTAATAACCCAAGTATGTACCGCATTTCCATAGGGATCAATGAAAAGCCAGGTGAGGATTTGTGATTTAGTTGACTGTCTAAGTCCTATGAACCTCATGTGACAGTTTCGACTGCTATGCACCTACAGTCCTCTCAAGGCATTTACTGACTGTGGTTACAACAGTTCATATTTGAGTTAGAGTTTATTCTTCCTGAAGTATTTCCACAAGAGTCCAATACTTATTTTCAATGTTACAAAGAAAAATGGACTAGCAGTCTCTTTCCATGAGACTATATGGCTGCATGAAGAACTGTAACCTTTTTTTGTTTGGTTGGTTTTGGTTTGTAGAGACAGGGTTTCTCTGTAGCTTTGGAGCCTGTCTTGAAACTAGCTCTTGTAGACCAGGCTGACCTCGAACTCACAGAGATCCACCTGCCTCTGCTTCCCGAGTGCTGGGATTAAAGGTGTGCGCCACCACCGCCCGGCAGACCTGTAACCTTTTATGCAGTCACTAGGGAATAGTCCCAAAGGACACAGAGCCTATGGATTATTAAGTATCTCTTTCTAGCAACAGAGGACTTTTAAATTGTTATGTACTTTGGCTTTTTATATGAAAAACTTATCTGAGGTTTTAACTCAATTTGACTCAACAGGTTTTCCTGGGCTCTGTTCTTCTCGCTGGTAAATGAGTCCATTTTTAACGTTAGCATGACATCGTAGGAGAGGCCATGCGTCTTGGCTTTTAGTATGTTGCAGTGTTAAAGCAATGAAGGAGGGCTTTCCTGAGGATCACGTTTTATGAACCAAAGATTTGAGACATCATAGAATTGCTGCCGCAGCCTTCCCAAAACAATCACTCACAACCGTCGTGCCCCCAAGGGTTTGTGGTTTTATTTCCATCTGGGGCTGTTCACTACAGAAGCTAAGCTAACAGTGTTAATTGATCTGATGTTCAAGTTCAGGCATAGTTTACGGGAAGCAGGCGGGGGGTAGCGTTGACTTTATCGAATTATCTAACGGTAAGTGCCTCCCAAAATCCACAATACGTGTGCCATGTGTGTCTCATCGCAGGCTGTGTCACTAAGCTCTTCAAAGACACCTGCTTTCAAGGAGGTGATATTGGTACTGTCTTCACACCGAGTGCCAAGTACTGCCAACTGGTCTGCACCCACCACCCACGGTGCCTGCTCTTCACGTTCATGGCTGAGTCATCTTCGGATGATCCTACCAAATGGTAACTCCTTACGTTTCCCTGAAGAGCAATTAATTTCAGAGGCCAGTTACTTACCACTGCCGATTACCTGCACACAAATTCCCTCCTGTCAGTTTGTGAAATGTGACGTCACCAGCTGGAAAATGAGTTCTCCTTCCTGAATTATTAAAAATTACAGGAAGGATGAGGTCTAGGTACCTTTGTGAAAAAACTGTAATGCCTCTTGAGATCTCAATGTTAAGATCATATTTTCTCTCTTCTGTGTTTTTTGTCTTATATTTTGTCTTTTTGCTGCTATTGGTTAGTGGTAGTGGCTATCATCTAGAACTGTCTTCTAACCATTCAATTATAAAAAAAAGTTTATAAGAATACCATGAAGAAATATTACAATAATCTCCTGCACCCTCTAATATCCTATTATGTTTGCTTTACCAACCTGTGGGTATTCACAGCTAAATACTGGAAATGATTTTAATCTCACATAGCCTTGCACCTCTAAATACTTCAACAAACATTTCACAACAGAGGAAGTGTAAGAAACTTAACAATGTTACCCTACACCATTTACACACTTCAAATATTATCTATAGCAGCTAAATTCTCATCCTATTTCACAGGTTCCCTATGACTGTTTTGACTCCCTATTCATATTTTTAAAATCTTGGGCATTCCATCCATTTCTGTCTTTATGCCAAACTTGAAATTTAATATATAACCTTTTATGAAAACAACTAAGTTGACACTATCTTTGTTTGTTCTTGCTGGATTCACAGATTTCCACATAGTACCATAAACATGAATTATTTTTTTGAAAGCTAGAACAGAGATTGGCAAGCCTCTTATTATGAGCAAGGCCAGGCATAAAACTTTAGGTTCTGATGGACCAGTTGCAGATAGAAGAACATTCTATATTTTTAACACCATAAAAAATGTAATCATGTAGGGGCTAGAGGGGCAGCTTAGTGGTTAAGATCACTGCTGTTCTAGAGGACCCAAGGTTTGTCCCCAGCATCCACTTGCAGAGGTTTGCAATCATTTGTAACTCCAGCTCCAAGTGTTCCACTGCCCTCTGCTGGCTTCCTTATGCATGTCACAAGCACACAC
>NC_022032.1:18652278-18662010 GCF_000317375.1 Microtus ochrogaster | reverse complement strand
AGAGAGCAGTCTTTATAATATGTAGCCCTGTAAAACAGAAAACCATTCTAGCTCACTGACCAGATAACACTGGTAGATTTTTAACGACAGTTTAGCAATAGTTCAGAGTCCACTGCTCCTGTTCATGTCCTGTTGGAGAGGAGGGTCATATGTGTTCTTTTAAGCGTAGGGATGTTGAAATTAAAGCAAAGTCAGAGTCCTGTTAAGTAAACATTTGCTTTGGCCCAAGACCCAGTGGTTTGTTTCCTTCTCTTTCACCCAAGGATCCACTCTTCCAAAACATGAATTCCCACTGAGGAATGTTATCTTTTCCCAAAGAACAGGTTTGCTTGTATCCTGAAGGACAGCGTCACAGAAACACTGCCAACAGTAAACATGACAGGAGCAGTTTCTGGATATTCGTTCAAGCAGTGCTCTCAGCAATTAAGTGGTACGATTTCTTAGCAAATGTCATAAATACTAGCCATTATAGTTGATACATGGAATTGCTTCTGATACAATTTTCGGGCATAGAATAAAACACTGCCGTTCAGAATTAAGATTCCCTCCCTAAGGAACGACCTTCTTACATAGAGTAGAGCTTATGGGTATCTGTACCCCCTTCCCACCCTCGCCGGCATACACACACTCTCAGTCATGAGCATTTCTCAAGTCATAAAGTCATGCCAACGCACAGTTCTTAGTTCTTATTTACTTCTTCCTCCCAGCCTGAAACTGTACACAAAAGCCCTGATTATAGATACTAATTCAAATCAAAAGGAAAAGAAATCCCAAAGACTGAATTGGGCACGTGTCTTAATAGTGAAATGCGTATCTTTCTATAAATTAACATGAGTTGGTGCAGTTTAGGCTTTAGGTCAGAAAGACAAAATGCAGATTTCCAAGCTTAAAGTTGTTCCAGCATAAGAAGGACATTAGCTTCCTCAAAACACCTCCAAGAGGAAGTGGGAATTACATTACACAGAGTGAAACAAAACACTGGGAAAGTGGACGAGAAAGGAAAGGTCTGAGTCTAGGGGGCCATGGCGGAGGCAGGCACTGCTCTCGCTGCCCCCTGGTTCCGTCACCGCTCACGTTCCTGCCTTCATTTCCAGCTTGCAGCAAAGATGTGTATGAGGACCTAGACATGAAGGGCATGAACTACAACAGCTCGGTCGTGAAGAACGCTCAGGAGTGCCAAGAGAGGTGCACCAATGATGCCCATTGCCACTTTTTCACATACGCAACAGGGCGTTTTCCCAGTGTGGAGCATCGGTGAGTGGACGGGTGTCCGATTTCCGGGACAGAGGAGTGCCAGGAGCAAGAAAACCACAGGCTCCTTAGTTATTTTCATCAGTTTGAAGCCTAAATTTTCATAGCCCCCCCCCCGCCGAGACATTTGCATAATAGCAATCACTGCTTTGTCATGAAAAGTTCATCAAATGTCTAATAAGCACACATTTAATTCATGATCAAGGTTTTGTGTTTCAGGGCTGGAAGATGATTCAATGTGTAAACGCTCTATGTGTGCAAGGATGAGGACCGGGTTTGGATCCCAGTGCCCATATAAAAGCCAGATACGATTGTGCTTGCTTTTAACCCCAGTGCTTGGGGCCTGGGGATAGGGTGAAGGGGCAGAGATAAGAGGATTATTGGGGCTCTCTGGCCAGTGCCAGGTTTAATGAATTCCGTCTCTCATTAAAGTCCTCCTCTAGACTTCCCATTCACGCTTGTATACCCACATACCACACACACACACACACACACACACACACACACACACACATCATACACAATACATACAGTGCAGGCTCACAGACTCCGTGTTTCAACAATACTGCTGTAAAGCAAACATATGCTTACCCTATATTCGAACTAATTTCAAAAACACAACATTTTTTACATTTGTAGTTCAGAGAGAGCTGTAAGTGGATTGATTGGCAGGGCTCTTCCCAGTCTAACAAACGTAGTAGTTCTGACCTAAAGAATCAGAAATAAAATCTATTTATCCATCTAGCTGGCTAAACAGCTCTGTTCCCTCCCTATGATGAAGTAATTGAAGCCCATGGACAAAGTTTTATAGTGTTTCTTGTGGGGTTTTGAAATCTTCCAGGAAGAAATTTATTGCATAATAATATAAAAGCGATCTGTTCACTAAATGACTAAATCTGCATGTTTAGCTTTTAAATTTTACTAAAATTATATGATTTGTTTTTTTTAAGATTGCGTGCGTGCGTGCGTGCGTGCGTGCGTGCGTGCGTGTGTGTGTAGGTAATGTGTGTATAGATGCACTTGTGTATGGATAACTGTAGAGGTCAGAAGAGCCATCCTCCAACTCCCAACATTTCATTTTTCGATTTAGGACTCTTTGTCATAATCCAGATTTGTACAATGAACATTATTATTTTATAGTTGGGTTTTTTTTAACACTTTATATTTATAATCTGCTTTCTGCAATTTTGAAAAAGAAATGAAAGGAAGCAAAGCATTAAAGATGTATTCAAAAATCAGTAATAAAACATGGAAAATAGCCTTCCGTGGTTCTCTATACTTCCCCTCAGAGGACAGTTTTTCTGTCTTAGACTTAATAGAACGTGAACTGCAGGTCAGGAAAACGTTCCAAGGGCTTCTAAAAAAGCACACTTAGAGGGCTAAAGTTGCAAAGGTCTAGAGAAACGACCCATTTTCACAGCCCACCCCTCACACCACCTCAGACCTCTCAGGGCATCATGGAAGAGATGACATTGTTCCTGAGTCCACAGGGCCACCCTGTGGTTAGAGGAGCTTCCAGAACTCAACTAGCCCTGCAGGTGAACACTCCTCGGAGCAATTCCTTTGTTATTACAGCCATTTCCTCCCTGCAGATGGTAATTTCTTATCCTCTTGTGCTCTTATAAACTCGGAAAGAATAATATTTTTCGTTTTTGTTCTATTTAGCAAAACTTGTCTTTTGAAGTACACCCAAACGGGAACACCAACCAGAATAACAAAGCTCAATCACGTGGTATCGGGATTTTCACTGAAGTCCTGTGGACTGTCTAACGCGGGTAACTATTGTTTTCTCTATGAGGTGTTTGCACATTAAGCCTGCAGAATGTTGAGGGTGTGTGTAATAAGTCAAACTTTGAAAACAGTTGATGCTCCCTGCTGAAGCAGACCCAATCACCTTTCACTGTCTTCATGTGATGTGGTTCATTATGTCCTGGGAAGAATTTCCTCTTCAATTTCCACTAATCATCTGCTTATTTTTAATAAATGAAAAGGTAAAGATCTTTGGAAGAACTTTCTCTTTTTAATAAAAGGAACATCTGCCGTCTGGAGTGTCTATGATGCTGCCCACCTCCTGACATCCTAACAGAGCTTCTTCTTCTGTCGTACAGCTTGCATTAGGGACATTTTCCCGAACACGGCGCTTGCAGACCTCAATGTTGACAGAGTGCAGGCCCCAGACGCCTTTGTCTGTCGAAGCATTTGTACGCATCACCCCACCTGTTTGTTTTTTACATTCTTTTCCCAAGAGTGGCCGAGAGAATCTCTAAGGTAAGAAGTCGCCATTAAGGGTGACTTTTGTTCTCTTTTAAACAGGGCAATAAAAATATGTTACACACACAGAAGATAGGAGATCTCCAAGCAGCAGGCCCTTTGAGATAGGCTGGACCTGTTGGAAGCGACAACACCAGGAGCAGGGAGACTCCAAGAACACTCACAATAGGGCAAATTCCAAGATGCTTTGATAAGTTCTCAGTGACATACAGTTTACAGAATGTAATTCAGTGTTTTCAAGAGAGGTGGTAGGGACGTGGTTGCTATTAAATGCTATGAGCTGACTTGACTTTTCACACACTCTGTAAGAGTGATCTTTCTCTTGAGTATGTTTTGCACGATTTCTCAGTGTTTCTTTATACCATCCCCCTTTTACCCCATAGACATCTTTGCCTCCTTAAAACATCTGAAAGTGGATTACCAAGCTCGCGCATCACAAAGAGCAATACGCTTTCTGGCTTCAGTCTCCAGCATTGCAAGCACAGCACCCCAGGTAAACACTGAGCGTCCTTCTCAAAGGTCCCGAGGAGAAAAATGAACACGAAGGCCACGTGTTTCAAACCTGCCTTGTGCTTTGTTGTCTAGTATTCTGCCATCCGGCCTTCTACAACGACACTGATTTCTTGGGAGAAGAATTGGATAATGTTGAAGTGAAAGGCCATGAAACCTGCCAGAAAACGTGCACCAATGCTGTCCGCTGCCAGTTTTTTACCTATTCCCCCTTTCGAGGATCTCGCAATGAAGGGAAGTAAGGCACGAGTCAGGTGGGTGTGTTTGGGGCACCTCTCTGTAGACCGTGTTATGCTTATACTGTATGTTTTCAACCATAGGGGCAGGTGCTCCCTAAAACTGTCTTCAAATGGATCTCCAACTAGAATACTTCATGGGAGGGGAGGCATTTCTGGATATACTTTGAGGCTGTGCAAAATGGATAATGGTGAGTATTTAAAAACAGTACAACTGAAGGGAAATATTCAACTGAATGAGTCGACACAGAGCTAGCAAACAACCACCACAGAGGGGTGGAAACAGTGGCCCAAGCCTATATTTCCAGCATTCAGGAGGCTGGGGAGGGGGGGGTCATAATCAGGAGTTTGAGGCCAGGTTGGATTAGATAAGAAGATCCTGTATTTAAAAGGACAACGAAAATAGACACAGAAGAGAGATAATTTGGAAGTTAACAAATTTAGAAATTTTCTTTTATTCTAGCTTCTTTTTTCCCAACCTTCCTATGTTTTAAGTATATTAATCAATTCTCCATTAAATCTTACATGAATTGATGATTTGAATATACGTTATATCTATATAGGTACATCTATATAGATATAAATATATTTTTCAGTCATTTCAAGAAGAATTTCCTGAAGAGACAGACCCAAAGGGCTAATTTTTATTGTCAAAACCAAAAGAATTTTGCTTTGTTTTATACATATCAAGAATTTTGCTTTGTTTTAATTCTCATTAATTAAGCTATCAACCAGTACATTAATTAAATCATTCATTTTCTTCCCACTTGATCCTTCAGTGAAGCATAAATAAAGATTATATGTATTGCATAATGCCCAGTGTTATGATGCCCTGTAAATTGTGATGTGACTGGTTTCACGAACAGAACGCAAGGCTGCTCCCTCCTTGTGACAGTTTTAGAAGTACAAACTCTGTGTCACATCATTGGCTGTGCTAGAAGGTGACTCGATGCTCAACTGATTTATAGCACACTCAGATGTTCTAACGTCCCAACTAGAAAACACGCCTTCCTAGAATTCAGAGGCTTCACGGCGATCTCCGAGCGACCCAAGACTCTTAAGGAAGTGAATTAAGTTGTAGTTCACATATCCTCTATTTTCCTCATGATAAATTTACCGAATGAGAAGGAACATTTAAACCAAGTATTGTCTTAATTCTACTTCTTAGAGGTAGATAGGACGATTACAAAATACTGTTAAGTGATGTGGGCATGCTTTAAAAACCGAGCTCCAGATATGACACCTTGATAAATTGAAGGTTCTGTTTTTCACCCCCTTCTGCCTTCATTATGTTCTTCTCTGTTGAATTTATAGACTCTGGCCTGTGGAAGTGACAGACTATATCAGCTGCAGATTGATAGCTAGAGGAGAAAATATGGAGACAAATAAAACTGTATGCCCTTTCAGTCTGCCTTCTGAGGTGTAAATTAGAGAAGCAGGTAGCACTATGCAATGTTTTCTACATAATACCCTCATGTAGAGGGCACATCTCACGGAGGTGTTTGTCATCTTCACACTGTGGTTGGTCTCCAATGTAATTTGACTTTCTAAAGACACCTAGCAACGCTACTAAAAGACGTGTTGAGTACTGTATACTTTGATCATCCTGTTTAAACTAATGGAACAGACATTCAGATGTAAATTTTACTGAAGGGCTTCATTGAGTTACTGGTACTGTGTTCTACTTACTGCTCACTCACTAACCTAAAGGCTGCTTTCCTGCTAATGGGATGGGAGGTTCTCTAGAGATTTCTCAAGTCACAGAAGGATCCACGACAATGACGCCATAGGTGACCACTCACCGTGCTTTTTCTGCTGTAGTATGCACAACCAAAATCAAGTCCAGGATTGTGGGAGGAAGTGCGTCTGTTCACGGTGAGTGGCCATGGCAGGTGGCCCTTCACATCACCTCACCCGCCCAGAGACACCTGTGTGGAGGCTCCATCATTGGAAACCAGTGGATACTGACAGCCGCTCACTGCTTCTCTGGGTTAGTACTGCGGTTGTCCTCCTTGGGACACCATCGTTGGATGTGGGTGAAATCTGGGACCATCATAGTTAGTAAATAAATACTTTGAAAATATAGATGATCCTGCTTGCCAAACTTATTCTCTCTCAGTGGGGAGGGCTGACTGCACGGAAGAGTCAACCACTCCTCATCTGGCAGCCTTGGAGCCGGTGCCGGAACAGACCATTGGATTTGAATGAGTCCCAAAGGCTCCGCATCCTTTCCTGGCCCTGCTGCATAGGGCCAGACTGAAGCTCACAGTTTCCTGCTCTTTGAGTCGTGTTTCCCTTCTTCTCTTTCTCTGCCTCAAAACACACAGAGTTCCGTCCACACCGTCAAGCTGGAGCCTTTACTTTCATTATTTTTAGTACCGTCCAAATGTGAATGTTCCCGCCGGGGGTGTGTGCATCCCAAGGAAGTCTGGTTGAGCAAAACTCTCGGCTGCTTTCAGTGTTCTCTCAGTTGTTTAGCAGATTTATTTGGTTTTGTTCATATATTTTTTTGCATCGTGCACACACGTACTCATAACTTAATGCTGCACTTGGGGTCAGCAGTCCCTTTAGGAGCTCATATGAGGAAACACAGAAAGTCTGTTTTGTTTTGTTTTTTCTGTCTGTGACAAAGTTGAGACTAAAACCCCGCTCTTCTTCCTGAGCTTGTGGATATGCTGGAAGATGGAAAGACCCTATGTTTAATGTGTTCAATATAAAGTAAACACTATCCAGGGCTTTCTTTGTAGGGGAAATACTTGACTATGTTTGCTTTAGAATAAAATCACCTTTTGTCCACCTAAAGGTGGAAACGATCGCAGAGCACAGATACCCATGAAGCACCGGTGTTTGGGAATTGGCTGCCGAGAGATCTTTTGATTTTCACTCTGTTGTTTGTTCTTTAGGACAGAGGCATCTCAGCACCTGCGTGTCTATGGTGACATTGTACACCAATCGGAAATAAATGAAGATACGGCTTTCTTCAGGGTTCAAGAAATCATCATTCATAATCAATATAAGGTGGCAGAAAGTGGGTATGATATTGCCCTGCTGAAACTGGAGTCATCCATGAATTACACAGGTATATAGAACATTTGGTAGAAAGTGACCTACAAAGGCAATCTAGACTTGGAGCTATCAAGCCAGGCCCATGCTACAACAAGACCAAGAAAGGGCTGGAAAGATGACTTCATTCTGTTGAGACTGATGGTCTTGTCTTAGAATACTAGATCACACTCTGACAGTGCAGGTGAAGAGATTTGTCTCCGGGCTTCTTCAGGGACACAGAATGACATCATTTTATAAAATACAGAAATAATAAGAATAACATAGATTGACATTTTGCTTTAGGGACAAACGACTTGACAACAGGATTAGGCAAATGCCACAAAATATTAAACCTGGTTAAAATGAAAACTTATATAAAGATGCATGTCTTATTATTTCCTTGCCCCTCTCACTTGGGATGCTTTTATTATATGGTTATTATTATTTATTTTTCAATGTGCATTAGTGTTTTGCTGCATGTATGTCTGGGCAAGGATGTCAGATCCTCCAGAACCGGAGTTACAGACAGTCATGAGCTGCCATGTAGATGCTGAGAGTTGAACTCAGGTCCTCTGGAAGAGCAATCAGTGTTCTTAACCACTGAGCCATCTCTCCAGCCCCAACGTGGGATATTTTATATTCAACTGAACACAAGACATAAAAATATATGAGAAAAAGATAGCATGAATATTATAAATAGAGAAAGCACACATAATGTCAAATAAAGCATCCATCTTTTCTGGGGAGAATGGCTGGTTTTGCATCTGGGCTAGCCAGCTTTTCATCACTGATCAAATACCTGGGGGAACTACCTTGTAGGCAAGAAAGGTAATCTGGACTCTCATGACGGTCAGAGGCTCCCACCTGGGGTTGGGGGCTCTGCTGGAGCCTTTGGTGAGGAACACGAGAGGAGCAAACTCTCATCTCATGGATGTTGGGAAGCAGAAAGAGAGAAAGGAAAAGGCTGGGGCCCTAACATGAGGGGCACACCCTCTCTGACCTATAGTCCATCTAGAGGGCCCACCTTCCACCCTCTCCAAGCAGTGTCACAGACTGGAGTGAAGTTTGTGAAATATGGACTTTTGGGGAGACACTTCAGATCCAAACGGTAGCAACTTCTGATAGCTAACGTATGATTTCCACGATTAGATTCTCAGCGGCCGATATGCCTACCTCCCAAAGGTGATGAGAACATACTGTACACCGAGTGCTGGGTGACTGGATGGGGGTACGCCAGATTAAGAGGTAACAAAGAATTCATCTATCTCTGCTCTATCCTGAAATCTAGGAACAGAGCTTTCTCTCTCTAGTCACATGACCAAAATGTGATTAAAGGAACCCTAAGCAATTACAAGAAGAGTAATAAAAAGACCAATGTATCTGATTAAAAATACTAAATATGATTGCCCTCTCTCAAGACTATTTTAACTGAATACTTTTAGTATAAGAACTAACACTCTCCGTAAAAAAAAAAAAATCTAGCTTGGTTCTAATTATTTTGCATGAAAAGAAATTCTACTTAGTGTCATAACTAATTTTAAACTTAATAAAATTAATAAGATGATATATACAATATTGGACCTAATGTCTTCTTTATACTCCATAATTATAAAAATTAATTAAGCTTAGTAATTTTTATGTAAAATTTTGACTTTTAAATATAATTGCATATACACATACAATATTATTCCACTAGAATGACTTTTTTCAGGTGAAGTACAAAATACTCTCCAGAAAGTCAAGATACCGTTGGTGTCAAATGAAGAATGTCAGACAAGATACAGGAATCATAAAATAACCAGCAAGATGATCTGTGCAGGCTACAAAGAAGGGGGGAAGGACGCGTGCAAGGTAAGAGTGTTCAAGCAATCAGCTCCCTCAGATGGGGGGTGAGCGCTCACTGCATCTTAAAAAAAATAGTTCAGAGCTAGTTCCAGGACAGGCTCCAAAGCCACAGAGAAACCCTGTCTCGAAAAACCAAAAAAAAAAAAAATAGTCCCACACCCAGCACTGCCCTAGATTGCTTTCTGCTGCTGCGAGGAAACACTGGCCAAACCCAACTCAGGGAAGGGAAGGGTTTATTTCGCTCACGGGCTACAGTCCACTGTGCAGAGACTGTGGAGGAATGACCATTACTGGTTTACTTCTAAACTCATGTTCGGCAACTTTCTATTGTAAACATTTATTTATCAGTTAGCAATCAAGACATGCCCACAGGCCAATCTGAAGGTGGCAGCTCTTGAGCTGGAGTTCCTTCTTCTCAGATGTGTGAGCTTGACAGATCAGACTAGCCATCATCACCAGCAGGACACAGGGTGGGTTTTAGGGAGGCTATACCTCAAATTGAAAAGCTGGAGGCAGGTAAGCAATTGCATGTCTAGATCCTTGCAACAGGGCTAGAACTTTAGGTAGAAAGGAA
>NC_022032.1:18645316-18652148 GCF_000317375.1 Microtus ochrogaster | reverse complement strand
GAGAGAGAGAGAGAGAGAGAGAGATTGCTGCAAACAATGCTTTTTTAATACTCAGAGTGTCTGCAGTGGCCTGTGCATGTTTCCTCTTCTTGCCTTCCACAGGGAGATTCTGGAGGGCCGCTGTCCTGTAAGCACAATGGGGTCTGGCACTTGGTGGGCATCACGAGCTGGGGTGAAGGCTGTGGCCAGAGGGAAAGGCCAGGTGTCTACACCAACGTGGCCAAGTATGTGGACTGGATTTTAGAGAAAACTCAAACGGTGTGAAAGAGTTCAATAGGTATCATTTGGTGGCCCTGGAAGATTAGTCCACAAGAGAGGGCTTGATCTCAGTGACGAGGACACTGGGATGCTGTATCCTCCGCTGTAACAAACCGAAGGGGCTTGATGGATGTAAGAAAAGACAGAAAGAAAACTTATTTTCAGAACTCCTGATCTGAAAGAATCATAGATTGTTTCCCACATCCATCCTCTACTCAATGAAACAAAGGCAGCTGGGAGATACTTTTAAAATGAAAATACAGCAGATATCCTAAGAAAGTATCGAGCAGAGGTCCTGTTGGCCTTTTAGTCTCTGTGACAAGTACCTGAAGCCGTTCAGGGGAGGAAAAGCTTCTCTTGCCCACCTTTCCAGAGGTTCCAGCCTGTGATCTGCTTGACGGCCTCCATTGCTTTAGCTTGAGGTGAGGCAAGCATATGGCAACAGGAGCCTGGAAGAGGAGTTGCTTGCTTCATGGTAGCCAGAAAGCAAAGGGGAACAGGAAAGTACTGGGGACAAGATGGGTCCTTTAAGGAAACAGTACCACTCCTCTACTTCTTCCAGTGACATCCCAGTCTGTAAAGCTCCCAACTCCTTCCCAGATTGCACCCCGACTGGAGACAGTTCACATGCGAACCTTAGCAGGCACCAAGAGATCAGATGGAAATGCCATGAAACCATATAAAGGTTGATGACTGCAAAATCCAAATCGCAAGGAATGCAGACAAGAGCACACAAGGACCACTTATAGGAACCTGATCTTTTCTGCCTATATCAAATATGGAAGATGCCGAAATGAAGAGAGATGTGAAGGCAGGGGACAAGACTGGTACAGAGCCTCAGCAGAAACAAGACAGCAAGTGACAACATGGACGGGTGGATGGAAGATCCTCTGCTGTCTTAGGGGTGCCTATGGAGTGCACACTCACCCGTATGGGCACTGGGTCTGGCTACTTAGGGAGGCTGACAGAGTTCAATGATGGGTTTTAAGAAAAACAATCAGTGCTAGCTCCAGGAGAGGGGGTTAGGGGAGACAGTACAGCTCCTGGTGTGTGGAGCAGTGAATCTTCTCGTTGTGCATTTTGTAGCCCAGAGCGTTTTAATGCATGAATCACGGGCAGGTACTAAATATTCAGAATTAAGATATTGCACATAGCTAAATACTGAAAAAACTAAAATGTATACCTTTCTTAACTACTTCTCGGAGAAGACAGAAATACTTCCTCTCCTTCACAACTGCACCCTCACATTGTTCTATGCGAAATACAAAATAAATGGGGAATCAAAGATGCTAGCCTTTGCTTGCTGATTGCGAAGCCGGGACAATGTTCGAGCCCAGTTCTGTTTTATTCTAACACGCATTTTGGATCCCTTACTTTGATCTTTGGGCCTTGTTGTCTTTGTTTTGCCCTGCTTGGAACCGTTTCTTCTTCATCACACGCTTAGCTTGTGCTTCTTCCTCCTCCTTCATCTCCTAGGACCCTTTGCATCCTACTTATTTCTGTCTGGGAGTGTATTTTGTACTATTTTCTGTGACTCATACTAAATAGACTCTGAGCTTCATGAAATAAGGAATAATTTATTGACAATGCCTAAATCCCCAAAGCTCCATGAGACACTGGCCCATACTTGGGCTCAGTAGACTTTTGTCATTTTGCCCAGCTTGTATAGTTATTGAAAATGATGTCATCTTAGTTCAAACACTACGTTATTGTCCCATGCCTAGACAAAATCAGGAATACAGGGAGCTGTTTGAGGATGCTGAAGACTTACCCCCAAACCATGTTGGCTCCTAAATTACTGTGGCATGGTGGACCCGAACCAGATGGCAGGACAGAAAGAAGTGACCTACTTCTTCAAGGTGGTTCCCACCTCATAAAATTCCCAGAACATCCCACCATGAAGCCACCAGCTGAGGAACAGTCTTTCAATTAGAGAGCCTTTTTGATGGGTGGGACGGAGGGTTAGGGACAGTTCCTCTGCAAGCTGTTCAGTCTGTAACTATTTTAACAGTTCGTTATTTGTCCACTAGATGGCGCCTTTATACTTCTTTGTCTCCCTCAAACTCCAAGCAGGAGGCCAGAAAGCAACCTGCAGGTTTAAACAAATTCTCTGTGAATGTAATATCCGGGCCTATTAAATCAAACTGCTTCAATTCCGAGATTCCCGCCTTTTGAAATATAATTGTTGTAAAAATTTAGTCCCTAGCGAGCAGTTTCTCCTTTATGTAGTGCTTTCCCGAATCCCCAGCTCTGGCTTCCACTTCCCTAAGTAGCCAGACCCAGTGGCCATACGAGTCAGGGTGCACTCCATGGACACCCCTAGGAGAGCAGAGATGTTCCATCAACCTGTCCATGTTGTCACTTGCTGTCTTGTTTCTGCAGAGGCTCTGTACGAGTCTTGTCCCCTGCCTGCACGTTTCTCTTCATCTCGGCATCGTCCATATCCTAGCTGGAGAATCAAGCCCCTGATTACTTAAAGAACCGCTCAAATTATGTCATACTTGTTGGAAACAGGCTGCCTAAGGACTTTGAAAGAAAGTGCATTCAGTGTGGTGCTTCCAGCGTGGCTGGATGATGTGGCTCTGGTGTCTTCTGGGAAGCCAGGCATAGTGGGTGGGAACACTGCGCCTGTGGAATCCCAGTCTCTAGTGTTTCTCCACGTCACTGCTAAAGAGTTTGCTCTTAGCCTACACACTCCAGCCATGGTATGCCACCCTCCAGTATCCCCATCGAGTTAGCACGTGCAGACACTTAGCCACTGGCCATCTCAATCCGAGGACTAATAAAGCTCTCTTCTTACTAAGGGTCTGTCTCCTGCATTTTGTATAGTAACAAATCTGATGGTCACACACCAAAACACATGCCTACAGAAACACATACAAATACACACATGCACACATACATCTATGCATATACACATGTATACATACACACAAAGCACAGGCACAAACACATGCACACACACCACACACCACCCAATACTTATGCATATGCACACACAGACCACACAATACATATACACAAATTCACATAGCTACACAGAACAATGCACACACACAGACAACATGCACACATACATACACACACAGCAATACATGCATACACACACATTCATATTCATAAGTAGTTTCAGAGGCAGCACTCTGACAGCCCATGGCTCAGATCTCTCTGCAGAGGTTTCCTACAGCCATGGTTCCTTGGCTCCTCCTTGCCTGACTTAGTCACACACCAACCATGGAGCCCATGGGAACCAGTTTCTGTAAGGTTAGAAATTTGGGTGTTTTTTTTTTGACAATACCATAAAAGGCCACCTAGAGCTGCCGACCTCCAACTAGAATGAAGTTGTTCTTCTCACATGAAAGAGAGAATGCTTGAGGTAGGGGAAAACGCAGACATGTGGACAGTGTTTCTAAACAAATCAGCTGGTTCGGGTGCTGGAAAAAAAAAAAAAGAAAACTAGGAAACGGATGACAATGTCTGGGGACAGGGATTCCTGAGAGAGCACAGATGAACTCTTCAGAGCTTGTGCCTGCCAGAGGGCACAGCTACTGTGGAGAGAAGCCCTCACGGGCCAGGCTTCAGCTGGTTGAAAGTTGAAAACCAGCTGGAAACTGGCTCCCCGCTCAGTCCCGTTTATACTGCCTTCTGCAGGGAGCCCTCAGGTTGCCAGCCTCGGTGGGGGCACCTAGAACAAAGCCATAACTCAGCCTCTCCTCAGCTCCTCTTTTGAGTGTGGGGGATCAAGCTGTGTGGAGACCCCTGACAAGATACGGAGAACATCTGTGTCTGGCTCGCGGGCCCTTTTAGGAAAAGGATGCTATCATGCGCTGCCTGCATGGGGCAAGCGGGCTCAGAAGGGCCTGCCAGACAAACAGGGAGGCAAGTGGTGATCTGTACAGACAGAAGATCTTTCTAACGCATCCCTTCAGAGAGATGCAGAGCTTCCCTCGCTGGAGACAGCTGCTCATCTGTCCAGGTGTGAGCCCAGTGGTTGTCTGTGGGATCCAGCTGGCTTTATTCTCTAGTCTGAAGCCCCCTTGCTCCTTTGTCTAGTTGCCCTGGGACTCACTGTTTCTTGTGGTTAAAATAGGATTTCTGTGACCATCCTGTGCCCCTGGGTGGAGTGAGAGAGCTCTCCTAAGAGACAGACAGGCTTTTCCCTGGCGTGCTGTGTGCTGTAGGAGTAGCCGACTTGCTTTGGTTTTCTCTTGTTAACCTGTACGTTGTTAGCAGAACTCTGTCCTGGCAAAGAATGACAATCCCCGAAGACTGTCACCTTTTCTTTTGCCTGCTGTCCAACCTTTGGTTCTCAGGTGTCCTATTGCATGGACCAGGAGGTGTGCTGAGAGGAAACACCTTGTTCTGACGGAAAGATCTGCAGACACAATGGGGGCCTGGGGATTTTAGCCTTCGATTTACTTACACACACACACACACACATGTGTGTTATTGATTTTATTGAGCTGTACATTTCTCTGTTGCACTCCCTTCCTTTCCCTTCCCCTTCAACCCTGGCCCCCATGCTCCCAATTTACTGATGAGATCTGTCTTTTTCTACTTCCTATGTACATTAGATCCACGTATGTATCTCTTAGGTCCTTATTGTTGTCTAGGTTCTCTGGGATTGTGAATTGTAGGCTGGTTTTCTTTGCTTTATGTTTAAAAACTACTTATGAGTGAATATATATGATATGTGTCTTTCTGGGTCTGGGTTACCTCACTCAATATGGTGTTTTCTAGATCCATCTATTTTCCTGCAAAATTTAAGATGTCATTTTTTTTCCAATGTGTAGTACTCCATTGTGTAAATGTACCACATTTTCCTTACCCATTCTTCGGTCGAGGGACATTTAGGTTGTTTCCAGGTTCAGGCTATGACAAACAATGCTACTATGAACATAGCTGAGCACATGTCCTTGTTCTAGCCTTGGATCTTTACAGATTGCTTATGTTCTAGTAGGGATACACCACACTTTGGCTGTTTATTAATTTTGCTAACTGATCCCCTGATATAGATGAATTAATTTGTTATGTTTTACTTATTAGTTGGTTATAAATCATTGTTGTGGAAGAACACTTCACCAAAAGCAACTTAGAGAAAGAAGAGTTTATCTGGGATCACACTTCCAGAGGGATAAAAGGCCACAAGGACCTGTTAGGGTCACGCAAAAGTCAGCTCAGATTGAAGCTAATCCCTTGCACAGCACTCCCACTTCCTCTTCTACACAGCAACTCTCTTGCATGTTAGTGAGCACAGACGAAAGGACAGATGATGGTATTTGTGGGAAAATAAGAGTAGGAAGATAACACAATACTGCATACACTTGGCTTTGATATTTCCGGCTTATCATATTCATAGATGTAAACCTTTGGCAGGGGCATGATTGCCTTTGAAAAAGGCATCAGTCCTTCTAGTGAGAACAACCTAGCAAACATTCAGCAAAACAAACCTTGTCCACAGATCTGTCTCTCAGAGGTCAAGAAAAGCCAGGGAGCGATCGACATGCCGCACCGAGTAGACATCTGAGTGACCCATTCCATCTGACGTTATTTTGATTCTTATAAAGTTATAAAGGCCATTTTGACTCGTTACAGTGAGAAATCCTAAACCTCTTCCCCATTAAATTGGTCATCAAGGCCTTTGCTTCCAACTTCAATGTGTTTGCATGTGTCCACTTGTGGCATTGATTTTTACTAGGAGGTGTGAAGAAGGATGTATTATTCATCCCAGATGGAAAGGAAGCACATAAAATAAGGACTTCACCAAATTTCCAACGAAGCAAATGATGAGTTGATTCTGGCTTTCCCTGCAGAATGTAGGTGAGGGATTATTGCCAGGAGCAGGAGTAACTCAAAAGCAGCAATATCAAAAAGCCCCACTCCATTGTGGTTGAGGACCTCATGGAAGCTACATCTTGGAATCCCATATTCAGTTAACCTTCCACTTAATGTACACACCACTATTGCAAAGTCATCCTGCAGCCGTGGAGGGAGACAAAAGGCAGTAAGGCCTGGGATTCCAGAGGAGGGCACTGTGAGCCCACTTGGTCCAGAGGATTAACAGCTCTATTGCCATCCCCATAAGCAGATCTATCACTGTGTTACTTTATTCACTTGGTTGCCATGACTACCGGGCTAAAGCTGTATCTACTTCAAGATGCCAAATGGACAATCATGCTATGACTTAAGGAAAAGCTATACTACATAGCATGTGTTTCTCTTCAAAGATCGAGATTAACATCGAATCCACATCACCTCTTTCCTGGTGCAATTTACCATTAAGCCACCATCATCTCTTTCTTGCTAGACCGAAAGACTCCGAACATGCATCAAGACCATCACCTTTTTCTTCTTTATAATATAAAATTTAAAAAGTAATACAAGGTTGCAACACAACGTCAGGCTATGTATTTCAGGACAAAAATCCTTCTAGGTTCTTTGATTCTTATTTAAATTCATATTCAATATCCTTGGGGGTCTTAAGGTCCGGAGCTAGCTGGCTCCTGGGCCCCTCTCCTCACTCACATTTCTACATAACAGTTCACTACTTCTCCAGACAGTTGTGGGAAACAGA
>NC_022032.1:18635300-18644388 GCF_000317375.1 Microtus ochrogaster | reverse complement strand
TCTCTCTCTCTCTCTCTCTCTCTCTCTCTCTCTCTCTCTCTCTCTCTCTCTCTCTCTCTCTCTCTCACTTTCCTACTTCCTCTAGTGTCTGGATGGCTGGTGGCTGCCTCACTGCTGGCCCCAGGCATGTTCTTTTTCCTTCTCCCTCATTCTCTCCTTCTCTCGAGTCTAGATTTTTCCTTCTACTTATTCTCTCCGCCCACCAGTCTCACCTATCCCTTTCCTGACTTGCTATTGGCTATCCAGCTCTTTATTAAACCAATCAGGTGCCTTAGGCAGGCAAGGTGAAACAAATGCAACGCGTCTTTACATAATTAAAATAATATTCCACAGCACACAGGTTTTGATATTTTGTAATAGCAGCTTGAAAAAAAAAAAACTCAAACATTTTCTTTACTCCGTTACTGTTGAGGTTTTCTTCCCTGAACAGGGTTCTCTCCTCTGCTCATGTCTAATCTCTCACATTGCAGGGCTCTCAGCTCAAAGGTCACATCTATGATGATGTTTTTCCTACCTACAATAATTAACACCTTCCGTAGGCCATCCCTAACACAATACTCCTTATCACGACATAAAATAGCCATCATTGTTCATTTTTCTGTCAACATATCTGAATGCTCTACTACCTTCTAGAACACAGTCTTTATCTGTCTGGTGAGTGGATGAAAACATGAATGAGGAAATGAGTCAGCCTGCAGAAAGACCATTGCATCATACCGGTAATTATCAACATTTCTTTATAAAGTCAGAGAAACATCATTTAATCCACAAGGTTTTTCTATCTCCCATGCTTGCTACTGAAAATTTCGGTTTATGTATAATTTTTTTTTCTCTAAGAGAAGGTGTTTTCCCTGAATGATCTGTCTAGAAGAGACAGACATCAGTCGTAAATGAAAGTGTTAATGTAACAAACAGGTAGCTTCATGAATTCATCTGGTCTCTAGGGAGATTCAATTGAAGGTTAACCATATGTTGGGATTGAAAACCTTGTTGAGTAATGGTTGAGATGAAGTCAAGTTGAAAGATGTTTGTGTAGTGGTATTTCATTTTTAATTTAATAAATAAAGCTTGCCTGAAGATCAGAGAGTAAACACAGCCGTACTGATCAGTCTTACAGACCAGGCAGTGGTGGTTCACTCTTTTAATCCCAGTAGCCACACTAGTTTGCCATCTATGCCAGTTTCTAAACTGGGCAGTAGTGGTGCACACCTTTAATCTCAGCCCTAAAGAGAAATATAAGGGAGAAGACAGCGCTCACATAGTGTCATTCGGAGGCTTCCTGGAGGCAGGGTGGCCATTTTGGACTGAGGTACAGGTAAAAGCCACTGGCTGGCTGTTTTGCTTTTATGACCTTCAGATTGAACAATTGTGCAATGTGTTTGGAAATAAACCAGAACAAAATGATGCTGTTTCTACAGCCCAACCTGTACCCAACACCACAGTCAGTGGAGCTATGCAAGATATTCCAGAAAGGTTTTAGTACTGAGTCACTTGCTACAGAAAGAGGTGAGGGAGACAAGCTTATGGAGTATATGAAAGCATGAGGCTCTCTACCTGAATTTTTTTTTTAAAAAATTACTTTGTCAAAGGCAAATCACTATATTTAGGGGCATTAATGCTGGTACCAGAGTTATGGGGCACAGAGTTCGTGCCCTGTCAGCTGCAATGTGCAATATCCATCTTCCATAAGCAAGTTAAGGACATTAATTAATAAAAAAAATGAAAAGAGAATTTATTCAAGAGGCCATATTGAGAACAAAGAGGTCCAGTGAGCTACTTCTCCAGTCTGACTACAGGGTGTTGTCATAAGGGTAAGGCTTTAGTAGAGTTCAGGGGTTTGTGTAGCTAAGCAACCTTGGTCAAGATAACCCAACACTATGGTTATAGCGGTAGTCTCCTGCAAGTTGTGATTCTTACCTGGAGATAAGTTCCTGCTTTGGCTAGCCCCAGGGTCTCTGGCTTTGTTTTCAGCATCAGATTCTAGGGAAATTCCAATTTCTTCCAATCCATCGTTGCAGTACTCTGATCACCAAAGGAGGGCTCCAAGGGTCTCTTTAGGTCATCTTCGTTCTGGCCGGGATAATTCCAGTGCCTCACATCGGAATGACAGTCTCGGTACTGAAGGACGAAGTTGAGTCAAGGCTCTTAAATGGGTTTCACCTTCACTTGGCGGCTCTCCCCACGCGTGCTGTGAAACAAGCCCGCTAATCTTGTGACTCAGTAACTCCTGCACCATGTGTGCTTGTAAAACCAGTACCACCTGGATGAGATCAAGTTTGCCAGTTCATCTGAGAAATTTCTGCCTCCTCTCCTTGGTCCAAGGCTGCTGCAGCTTCTGAGCCTTTGAAAAACGCTAACTGAGAAAACCCTTGGCTCAGTAGCTTCTGGTTTTCTCCATTGGAACACTCTAGGGGTTCTGACTTTTCTAAGAAAATTGCCGCGCCCCGCGCCCCCGTGTCTGCGCTCTGTGCGCTGGCACCCAGTTCGCGAGCTTCGGGCAAGGGGGCTGGAGGTTAAAATACACACAGACAGAGAGACAGCGACACGGGTCATCCTTGAAGTCCCCAAGAATGCCCCCTTTATTGTGTTCAGGGGCAGCTTATATAGAGATAGCCACGCCCCAGCCAAACCCACCAGAAACCACTCTCCTGTCACCAGGAACTCCTGAAGGTCTCGTGCTCAGAGCAGCTGTAGGCACTCAGATCAGGGGATTACAAGAAATTCAGAATCTGGGGTCTCATTGCTCCCAACATCTCCCCCATAAATTTTTTATAAAGCAGAAGACCCTCCTGACCACACAGCCTTTTGGTTACTTTGATTAAACCCGTACTCAGGAGAGAGTGACAGCATCTCCTCAGGAGAATAGTGGCTTTTAGGGAACACAAGAGAGCAACCTAAGCCTGTAAGACGGGTAGATTCAAGTATCCCAGAGACTATTGGTTCCTCATACTATTTCCCACACACCCTCTTCCCCTCAAGTGAACAGAGGTGTGTGACCATTTCAGACTCGGGACTTTTAGGAGTGGCTTTGCCATGACCCCAGGAGCATTCAGAATCCACTGCTCCTTCAACAGTCCCCTAAATAACACACCCCAGCTGCCATACTCCTGTGGGACATTCATTCTTGTCAGCTGAGTGCATGGAAGACGCCTTCTTGCTCGTGCACCTCTTTGGCTTCCCTAGCAGCCCAGCTGATCCTGCTTCTGCTAAGTGACTATATGCTGCATTCTCATGGGTTGCCTGATCTTACACAGGATTTAAAGACGAATGCCCATGGCAACAGGCCTTAAGATGGCCAGTAGTAGGATCCCCAGTCACCACTGGACCCAACCTCCCATTTGAGCTATGGTATTCAACCATCCCTTTGGCTAGACAGTTACAATCTGGTGTGCTAATTGCAACATTTCAAGGGTTATTCAAGTAACCATTGAGTTGTTTCACCACAGAAGAGGCATTAGCAATATCAACAGATGTCACACAAATGGAATGATGAACAAGACATTTGTTGTACTAGCCACAAGTCCACCTGCTCCTACAATAGGGTTTGCTCTGCCGCAGATTTTTCCGTGTGCAGAGCCTAGAACTGCCACTGCCTTTGCCTTATTCCGCTGCTGCCTTCTCGGGCAGCCCAGTGGGGGGTCTGTGCCCCAGCTTGTCTCAGCTCCAGCACTTGGTGCACCCGCCGACACTCCCGGCACCGCTGTGGCATCCGCCAGGCTCGGCACCGGCTGGGCTGAGGCAATGTGCCTTCCACCACAGCCACCTAGCAAAGCTCTGCTCCAGCTCTGCTCCAGCTCTGCTCCAGCTCTGCTCCAGCTGCCTTCCTGCCCCAGCTGCATTCGTTCTGGGTCCAAACTGGTGCATGAAGTGGAGCAGAACTCAGGAGAAAGCAGGCCTGCTGCTCTGCAACCACTGACCTGAAGGGGCCCCACTTAATCTTTTAGGGAATTTGGGCGTTGTGAATCTGTCTGGCTACTTTCTGCTGAGCGGGGACGCTTCATTCTTACGGGTTTTTACTGCAATTTACTGCCATTTTCCAGTCGCGCCGTCCAGGCCGGTTGCCTCTGGCTGGGATAGAGGTCCAGGCCTATGGGCCTTGTGGCAGTCGAGCTGCGCTTCTGTGCCCTGAGGCCCTCGCTGGAAGCTGGCGTAGCTTAGCGTTCTTGCCTCGTAGGTCCTCGAGGCAGGTCCCTTGGAGCCGCTGCCACTCACACTCCATTGCAACATTTCAGGAGGTCTCGGGATTCAAATCACATGAATTCCGAATAAATCCTTAGGCTCTCATCGTCTATGGAGACAAAAACAGAACCTCCTTTCCAAAGCATCAAATTCTTAAGCCCATGTTTTAAAGTCAAGATACCTTTCTTAGCCGTTCCTAGAATCAAATGTCTTTCTTCAGTCCAGAACACAAAAGACAGCACAATCAACATATCATACATCTGTACACATTTATCTTTTTGAGCTGTATACATTCTATCTTTTCCCAATACATAGGTCCCCTCCGGCTGGGGACAACCCTGTTCCCTGTTCGTTTACCCCTCTTTCTCGGTTGGATTTCGACTTGCTGCCAAACCGAGCGAAGGACGTCAGGATTAACACATATACCCCAATCCACCCTCACTTTCTGAGGGCGACCTCTCAGCGTTCCCTAGTTCCCGATATCTTGGCTGAGACTTCCAATTGGCCCCTTTATTGTGTACCCAGTTCGCGAGCTTCGGGCAGCTTATATAGAGATAGCCACACCCCAGCCGAACCCACCCGAAACCACTCTCCTGCCATCAGGAACTCCTGAAGAGCTCCTGCTCAGATCAGCTGTAGGCACTCAGATCAGGGGATTACAAGAAATTCAGAATCTGGGGTCTCACTGCTCCCACCAGAAAATAATTTTCATTTTTATGTACTGGCACCTATGATGGACAGAGTCTCACCAATAAAATTGCCCCGGGGACACCTTTCCTTCTGCGTCCAAGGAGAGTGCAGAGCTCTTTGTAAAGACAATATCCTGTTTACCAGTTTTGAAGTGCGAACACGTCTCTTTCTTGAGAAATTGCTTCTGTGTCATGTATGCCTTTCTGCTCTGCTCTTTGTCCTCCCTTCCACTCTCCCCCGATAGAAGCGGACAGCAGGAACCACACCACCACATGAATGCTTAGCTGTTTTGAAGTCTCCTCTACCAAGCTAACTAACTCACCTGTGGCTTCACCCCCACTGAGAATTTCAGGATGTGGACAAAATGTAAACAAATACAAATAGAATTAACGCCAAAGGCTTCCTGTCCAATTCCCAATGAAAATCTTTCTTTCCATTTGAAAATGCATGCTCTATGCTGTCCACACTTTCGTTAGTACTCTTGTCTTTACTCCCTGTCTGAATCAACTATTCAGGGTGGCTAGCCTTTCTTTCCCTCCCTCTTCCCCCCCCCCCAAAAAAAAATTCCCACCCTCCTTCTTCTTTGAGACAAAATCTCACATAGTCCAGGCTGACTTCAAACTTGCTGTGTAGCTGGGGAGGATCCTGTACTTCTGGTCCTTCTGGCCTCTGCCTCTTGACTGCTGGATGCTCTAGGGCTTCTGTAGGCCACAAACTGAAACAACTTCTCAGTTTCCTGAAAATCAGCTTCAAAGAGAACCATACGGTCGAGTTTAATCACAGCAACAACCTTACCCCGATGGCACCCATTTCTGGGTTAGTTACTCTTGTGCAATGATACTTGTCAGGGACAATTAATTGATGGGAGTAAAGGTTTATTTGACTCACAGTTTCAGAGAGGTTCCCTCTATCACGGCAGTCCTTCATGAAAAGGAGAGTAGCCCAGTTCTTGCTGTCACGGGAAGGTGGGAAAGACTGTTCACATCATGGCAGACCAGGAAACACCGGATGCACCTAGAACCAGGGGCCACTTAAAAGCCTTTCCGTGGTAACCTGCCTTCCCCAGAAAAGCCCCACCTCCTGAGTTCCACAACGTCTTAAAATAGTGTCATTATTCAGGGAAGAAGCCTTCAAAGCATACAAAAGCCCGTTAGGAACACTTCATATTTAAAAGACAGCATGTGTCCATGATATCTGTGTCTAGAGATGGTTTTAAAGCTTCCTGTACAAGCAGGCTGCTTTGTGACAGTTCTTTTATAATTGCCCTGGCAGTGACGTCCGGTGTGAACTGAGTAGAGCGGTTACAGTTAGCATCTTTTGTTTGCTCTTGATGTCAAGGGACGTGCATTTCGACCTTGCTCCATTAAGCCTGAGAGTAACGGTGTCTTTCATAGATGCTTTTTATCTCGTGGAGAAGGCTTCAGCTTCTTTGTGGGTTGCAAGTATTTTATGGTAGAAAGGTGTTGGATTTTGTTGAATGCTTTTTTTTTTTCAAAAACAGTTTTTAAGACAATCATGATGTTTTATCCTTTATCCTATTACCATGTGCTACGCTTATTGATTTGGAATGTTAAACAAAATGTATTATTACGATAAAAACCCACTTGATCATGACACTTGACCTTCTTTATTTATCACTGGATTCATTTCACCAATATTTTTGTGGAAGATATTCTAGCCTTTAAGGGACATCACTGGGTGGTTTTATTTTATGGGGGTGGCTCTGTTGAACTGTCAGAATGATAATAGTTGTACAGAGAGGGGTAAGAGGAAAGCCTTTGTTTTTTGTTTCAAAAGATCCTATGAAGAACTGGTATGGGTTTTTGATTTTTAAATGTATAAATGAAGCCTTTTGGCTTTGGGAAATGGTTAGTGGAACTTTGCCACTTAATAAAGCAGTTTCTTAGCGAAGTGTCTATTTAGTTTATAGTAGCTTTCTTGATTAAGTTTCAGTAGCTCGATGTTTCAGAAGTTCACCTAGTACTTTGTACTTTGTGGCAGGCTCATTAGGAAGGCCAAGGTCACTATCAATCTCTCCTCTTTAACTCCAAGCTTTAGTAACTTGTCTCTTTTCTCTCTTTTTCCTACTGGGACTCTCTAAAGGTTTATTGGCTGGAGTGTCTCCAAAAAGCCCAGATATTCTTATTGATTTTTTCCTTTCGCTTTTCTATTCTTTCATTTATTTTCCCTCTAACCTTTATTACTTCTGTCTTGTCCTGCTTGGTTCAGTTTAGTTTAATTCCTAGAATGCCAATAGATTTAATAAATAATATATTAAGTGTCAATATATATTAAATATATAATATTTTATATTATTTCCTTTGGGAACTTTTTGATAATACATCTATTTATTTTAGTTTTATATGATGAATTGACTGTCAGGGTATCATCCTGTGCTTAAAAACCCTTGGTTTACTTTTCCTCTCAAGATACAGAATACCAACTCTACTGTAGCACATGATTGAGATTCTGTAGCCTCAATTTAAAAGATTTTGTTAGATTTATATTACTATTTTTGAATCTCAGTGTACTTATTTTATAGCCCATGAGAAGAAACTCTGCTTATTTTTATTCTGTAAATAAGGAGACTGAGTCAAATAAAGATAAAGAGTTTGAGAAATGCATAAGAGGTAGACTAGAAAATAAAATCTTACAATGTCTGGCTCCTGTGCTGGGTTACGCAGCGATGTACATCCCCTGCTCATTTATATAAAGATACCTATATATGCATATATATATATATGTATATATATATTATTTTTATTTTACATTTGTTGCTGTTTTACCTATACACATGTCTCTGTGACTGTATGAGGGTGTTAGATGCCCTAGAACAGGAGTTACAGACAGGTGTGAGCTGCCATATGTGGGTGCTGGGAATTTAAACTGGAACTTCTGGAAGAGCAGTCTGTACTCTTAACCACTGAGCCTTCTTTCCAGCCCTGCTCCTGTTCTTGATAAACATTATTATGTAGTGGGAAAATGAATATAAGAAATTCACATAAAATTGTAAAATGGAAAATTGCAATTTTGCTTGTAGTCGTTGCACAAAACTGTCACCTGGGTCCCCAGGGCCGCTGTCTCAGCTGGGGGCTGCGGATGGAGTGTAAGGACATCATTGAGATGCTAGTTCACTTCTCAGCTCATGTTTTACCACCCGACCCTTACATAGCTGATTCCATTGCAGATGCCACAATTAAATGAATGTGTATTTTGTGCTTTTTTTTTAACCACGCATAATTTTTTTTAATTACACAAAAGAAAGGATCCAACAAGCAAGACTGTTTATCATGTGTGGACAGACCTATATGGAGTAAAAGGAAGAATGAGAAATGGCACGTTAGGGGTTCTTTACCTGTGGAGAGGTGTTGTCTGAGCTTATGGATGATTGCCTTTGTTTAGAAGGTTGGTTACAAGTTGTTATGGTTAATGGTCAGTAGAAAACCTAACCAAGGGAGATTCAATTCAGAGTTTTTATTTTGAGGAAAAGGGGGGCGTGTATTTTGTGCTATTGATAGAAAAAACTCTGTATTTTTCAATGAACCCTTATTTTCTCTTTTTAGATGAGTTTGTGATCATTGAAGTTGTGTCGACTAGGGTTCCTTAAGTGATATTTCATGTTTTCTATTTTTAAAAAAAGCCCACCTAAAACGTAATCCTGTTCAGATTTTTTTCAGAAAAATTTAGAATTCCTTAGTGCTAAATATATTTTACAACCTGTGAATTCCAGAACATAACCAGTCCCATGTGTGTGGTTAGCATAGATCAGGAAATACGCTCTGGATTAGCAGACTTCCTCACGGTCCCTCCACCCAACACCACAGCTCTTGTCCCCAGATCCTTTCAAGGCACAGCTTTGCCTTTGACACACACGGCTAGGTTCCTGTGACATCTTCTAACAGGTGTCTGAGTCTCTAATGCTACCCATCTCTATCACCGTTTGACTTTTGCTTCTGTCATCATTTGAACACTAAATTGGATGCAATGATGCTAGCCTGTAATCCCAGCAGCCAGGAATCTGAGGGATGAGGGCAGCAAGCTCACGTTCACCTGCCAGGGCTGGCTGCAGGGTAAGATTTGGATTCCGCTTTTAAAGAAAAGCAAGAAATGTTTTCTGGGGTTGGAGAGAGGACTCAGCAGTTAAGACCACTGGCTGCTCTTAGAGAGGACCTGGGCACAATTCCCAGCAACCAACGTGGCAGCTCATAACTGCCTGTAA
>NC_022032.1:18612311-18634905 GCF_000317375.1 Microtus ochrogaster | reverse complement strand
AAATTCTTCTTGGCCCTCCTTGGTCATTTCTTGATGTCTTAGCATGGCATACAAATCATCCCTGATATTTCTCACTCAGCTCTTCAGCTGTTGTTCCTCACATCTCTTGATGCTCACACTGAAGCAAAATCCAATCCCTTTTTGTCCTTTGAAAGCGTCACATTGTTTCAGTGTCCATTTCTATTTCCCACAGTATCTGTTCTAGTCAGGGTTTTATTGCTATGAAGAGACACCATGACCACACAAACTCTTGTAAAAAAAAATTAACTTGGGTAGGCTCATAGTTCAGAGGTTTAGTTCATTTTTGTCATGGAGGAAAGCATGGTAGCATACAGGCATACACGGTGCTGGAGAAGTAACTGAGAATTCTTCTCCTGGATCTGCAAGCATCAGGAAGAGACAGTGAGCTACTAGGCGTGGCTTGAACTTCTGAAACCTCAAAACCTACCTTCACAGTGACACACTTCCTCCAAGAAGGCCACACCTCCTAGTAACATAGATTCCCTCTGAGTCTGCGGTGGGGGGGGCACATTTTCATTCAGATTACCATTGTATCTTCTCAAATGATATCCACCTGCTTGTATTTTAAAACTGGGTGAAATTCCCCCTCTTGTGCTACGGCTCTCCCTGGTGTGTGCCTTTTATTGGAAGGGTTGAGGTTGGCCTTAAAGAGCCTAGCTAAGGATGACCTTACTGCGGAAAAGAGAACATGCCCCCTGCTCACCTATTCCCAACGGTCAGCAGAATTTCTAACACCCACAGACACCAGCCAAAAGACTGACAGGAAAGAACATTAGTGGTCACCGCCCACCAAGTCCCACTTCTGGGTACGTGAGAGACGAGGATCACTTCTAACCCCTCCTTCAGCTCCTACTGCAGCCCCACCCCATTTCCTCTCAAAGTTATGACTCTTTAAAAACTTTTACTGTTTAATTCCTTAATTTTTACTGTTACATATATAAATACATACATGGATGTACTACTTGGCCTGTCGATTTATTGGTGTGTGTGTGTGTGTGTGTGTGTGTGTTAGGACTTACCTTTGGGGAGTGATTCAGAAGTTATCAGAGAGCTCATCTCTGAAGAAGACTGATTCTCACTCGGTGGTCATTAATTGCCTGTAGTTTCTCAGCTGAGGGGGCCCTGAGAGATTTCTCCCATCAACTCCGGCATGCCAACTAGTGTCACTATTCTAGCCTTGTTTAGGTGACCATATTTTTGAGATCTCACTGGTATAGTGCTGTGGAATATTACTTTAAGTAAAGATGTGTTACGTTTGTTTTTGTTGTAGAATATTACTAACTATGTAAAGGTATTTGTTTATGTAAAGATGTTTAATTATGTAAAGATGTGTTGCTGTTTCACCTTGCCTGCCTAAGTTTCTGATTGGTCTAATAAAAAAGGTGAATGGCCAGTAGTTAGGCAGTAGAGGGATAGGTGAGGCTGATAGGCAGAAAGAATAAATAGAAAGAGGAATCTAAGCTCAAAAGAAAAGAAGAGATGTCATTATTTTCTACCACTGTGTAGTACTCTGTTGTGTAATTGTACCACATTTTCTATATCCACTATCAGTTAAGGGGCATCTAGATTGTTTCCAGGTTCTGGCTATTACAAATAATGCTGCTATAAACATAGTAGAGCACATGTCCTTCTGGTTTAATTTAGCATCTTTTTTATATATACCCAACAGTGGTATTGCTGGGTCTTGAGGCAGATTGTTTCCTAATTTTCTGAGAAATTGCCATACTGATTTCCAAAGTGACTGTACAAGTTTGCAGTCCCACCAGCAATGAAGGAGTGTTCCCTTTACCTCATATCCTCTCCAGCATAAACAATCATCAGTGTTTTTGATCTTGGCCATTCTGACAGGTGTAAGATGGAATCTCAGAGTTGTTCTGATTTGCCTTTCTCTGATGGCTAAGGATGTTGAGAATTTCCTTAAGTGTCATTTGAGGGTCATCTGTTGGGAGTTCTCTGTTTAGGTCTGGACCCCATTTTTTATTGGATTATTTGTTCTTTTGAACCAAGGTCCAGAAAGGCAAATTTAATATACATTCACTCATAAGTGGCTCTTAGATATAAAGCAAAGAAAAACAGCATATAATCTACAACCCCAAAGCATCTAGACAACAAAGAAAATTCTAAGAGAAACTTAGATGGATCTACATAGGAAGGAGCAAAAGACAAGATCTCCTGAGTAAATTGGGAGTGTGGGGGGTCACAGGAGAGGCTAGAAGGGGAGGAAGAGAAAAGGAGGTAAGCAGAGAAAAACAATTGAAAAAAAAGAGGGAGGAAGAGAATGAGAGAAAGAGAGAATAAGGAAGAGAGGAAGATGCCTGGGGCCAGACAGACAGACAAGAGAAGCGGGAAAGTAGGACATACAGAAGGAAAGAAATAAAGGTAAAAATCTCAGAGGCAGAACATAGATGAGGAGAAATAGCTTAAATTAAATTATAAGAGCTAGTGAAACATAAGCATAAGCTAAGACCAAGCGTAACTAATAGTAAATCTCCATGTCTTTATTTGGGAGCTGGTTGGTGGCCAAAAGAAAGCCTGTTACCGTATAGCTTCTCTGTTTTATCCAGAAGGCATTACCATATATCAGATATCCTGGTTCACTGGCTCTTACAGCCTTTATTTTTCTCTTTTCTTCCGCTTTTAAAGAAATTTTAAAAGTTGAAATACAAGTTTATCACTTTGCTTCCATCTTTTCTCCTTCCAGCTACTTAGCGTTGAACCCCACTTATTCCCAACTCTCAAACTTATAGCCTCTTTTTCTTTATTATTGTTATTCCATAGATAAACATAGGTATGTATGTGTGTGTGTGCACATGCAAATATATGTAATTACAACTGGAGACCAGCCTTGTCTACATAGTGAGAACATATCTCAAAATCATCAACAAGCTCTTTCTGTTCCCCCAAATCCAATCCCCAGTCTCATTCCCAGCTCTGCAATAGAATGCCCATGGTAGCCTTCCCTGTCCCATCTCTCATCTTCTGTGGATCCCACAGATCTTCCCTTTCTAACCTTCCTCTCTCTGCTTGTTGCTTTGTCCCCAACTCCAGCAGGCCCTGTAGCTGGAGACTTTTCTCCATCCTGTCCAGTCCCACTGGATTGGTTTCTCTTTCACACACTCCAATACCTGCAACTGGTTATAAATAATCATTCAGAGACAATATTAATTACAGTGGCTTGGCCAATGGCTCAGGTTTTCTATTGGCTAGCTATTACATATAAATTAACCCATTTCTAATAATCTGTGTATCACCACATGCCCCATGGCTTACCAGTAATGCTCTGGCATCTTACTCCTCTGGCAGATGCTGGTGTCTCCCTGATTCTGCCTTCCTTCACCTTATATTTCTGTTTGGATTTCCTGCCTATCTATATTCTGCCCTTCCATAGGTCAAAGCAGCTTCTATATTAACCAATGGTAATAAAATGTATTCACTGCATTCAGAAGGGCATCCCAAATCATCTCCCCCTTACTGTCCAATTAAAAAGGAAGGTTTTAACTTTAACATGGTAAAATTACATATGACAAAGTTGTTATTAAGCAACAGTTACAATATTTATTCTATTTGTATTTGACAAAATTAAATAAGGCCTGTTCTCCTCTGAAGGGAAATGAAGGGGGAGAAGATTTGGGGGAAAGGAGAGGTGGGGGGAGGTGAGAGGAGTAAAGGAAGGGGAAACTGAAAGAAGAATTTAAAAAAAAAAGATGGCAAAGAGAAGTAAAAGTCCAAAGGTGGGAGATGATGTTAATCAAAATGGTCCTGATGGGAAGCTGGGAACCAAGAATCTCTGCTCATCGTCAGGGTCCTGGAATGGGCTTTCAGTTTATACAGGAGGAACTGAGCAGGAGGTAAGGACTTTATCCCAGACCAACATGGCTCTGTCCCAGCTTTTCAAGGTGGCCCAGGAGAAGTCCTCTTCTTGAAGGGATAGTCTGGTTCCAATCAGATGGTTGCTCTTGTTGGGGTGGGAGCTCAAGAGGACTTGGGATACAATTCTTCCTTTGAATGGGTGGTCTGTAAGGCTGATATTTCTGCCATCTACGGTGACTTCAGATTTAGGATACATGATTGAAAACGTACCAGGTACTTTTTATTTTTAAAGATCTAGAGTAGCATATTGTCAATACTGACAATAAGATACCTCATTTATTCTTGCCTCTGTGTCTTCAGGCTTGAAGGGGGATGAGGTAGGGTAAAAATTACCCATTTTCAGACACCTCTTGAATGATAGGCCTACACATTGATTATATAGTATCATATACAGCAATGATAAAGTTGGGAAATTATATGACCCAAAATAAAAGGGACAGGTATGAGATGAAGACAGAAACATCCTGCCTCTATATCGGTTTCAGTTATCTGTTCTCAAGTGAGAACCATATGACTACTCCATCATATCTACTTTACTAATATTCTATTTCTATCTATATTCTACATAGATTGCAGCATGTATTTAACATAGGACCAATTAACATGTAAAGCTGTTCTGTTTTAGGATTTAAAGCAGAAAAATTCACCATACTTTAAACTGTCTTTACATGAAGGTCTAACTTAAATAGCATATGTATTATGACGTGAATCTAAACTATCACAGATAGGTCCATGTGCTGAGTTCTTGGTCCCCAGTTGTGAGTGCTAAAAAAAAAAATGTAGATAGTTCTTCAGAACATAGGGTTTAGTTGAAGGAGGCAGATTACTGGTGACAAACCTTTGGGAATAATATTAATGCCAAATTCTTTCCTTCATCTCAACTTCCTGTCAGCCATGAAGTAAAACAGTCCATCCTCTTGGTCCTTCCATCATGTTCCCCTTCACCTCAAGCTCAGAATTAATGGAATCAAAGACCATGTGGAGTGAAATTCTTGAAACAGAAGCAACCCAAATCCTTCCTCCCAACTCATTCTCAGGCTTTTGTTAGAGTAATGCAGAAGGAACCACATGCTATGTCATTGAAAAATCTTAATTGTAGGCGAATATGTTACTATTGCTCTGACCCAAATGACCTAGAACTGGCTCTCTGATCTGCTGTTATTGGACTCTCTTTGGATTTGAATAAGTATGCTAAGAAGTTCTACTTGAACAAATACTTACTAATGAAACGTTTACGAGGAAAGTATCTGCTCAGGCTGGGGCTTTTCTGACAATGGTAATGACCTTATTAGTTATTTTAATGACTTTAATAGCTCCTTAGAGAGAAAGAAGATCTGCCATTAAGGGAAAAGAAAGCACAGCTGAGCTGTCTCATTAATGGATTGAACCACTCATTAGCTACTCTTTCCTAAAGTCCCTCATGATGGCCTGGCTAATGGCTACTAGAAATACAGAAGTACTTTAATAGAGGGCCCTCAATCTAAAGCCCTTGTAGCTGTAGCATTGATTACTTTGAACACAATGATAACAACACAAATTAGAGCATCAGCTATCTACTGAGTGCTTACGTTGTGTCAGGCACACACAGGAGCAGCATATCTGAAGAGACAAGCTGGATCAACCTAACACATTTGGCTAGCTAATAGACATCCAATTCAATTTGCACATAACTGTATCAAATTGAAACAATGGACGTGATTGGCCAACTTTTCAAAAGCGTGCAGGTGGAGGAGTGCAGATGGATCCTGAAGACTTTATGGGAAGATGTACATCATGTCTTGCCTTCATCGGGGAGCCAATTCATTTTTGCTGATGACAAATATGTCTCAGGCTTACCAAGAAGGCTTCTTATCTCTTTATTGTTTCTTTAATCTTCTTACCTTTCATTTAAAAGCCAATCCATCAGTCTTGAGTTATAGCTCAGTGGTAGAGCACTTACCTAACATTCATGAATTCCTGGGCTTCACCTCCAGTACTGCAAAAAAGAAAAAGTAAAATAAAACGTCAATAGAATAAAATAATAATTATTCATCTCGTTAGTGAAAAGTCACTGTATTTGAGGGAGCAGACAAAAGAGACAATGACTCAAGGTCTCTTAAACTGACGCTTGCAGCAAGTGATTTGGACCATCCTGTTTCTCCTCTGAGCCTAACCAGGCAGCATGCCAGGGAATTTAGCTCCAGAAATGCTGGGTGTCATCCAAGAGCGCAGACTGGGAAGTCAAACCTGCATTGATTATCCCTCTGTCTGTATTATGTGACTTTGCTTGAGTTTTCAGATTTATCAACATTTTTCTATTTCTGGAAATTCAGACACTGGTAAACTACCTCAGTTGACTACAGTGGGGATTGAATTTAAATGAAAGATCCATTCCATACACAGAATGTATGCAATGGGTGGCAGCTATTATTATTCTTAGGCGTATAATCAATAATGATGAGAGTCAGTTCACAGCAATAGTACTTTCCTTTATTTTCTCAGCCTGAAATATAAATACTCCGAAAACAGAACTTGAGGATTTTCTAATTTTCTATTTATTCATCTTAAGCTTTGCCAAAATGTTCTGTTAGGAATTGGCTCTTTTAACCATTTGTCAATAGCACTGTTACCTATCCCTCTTCCCCAGCACCCTGTTCTCGATATTGCTTCCTTGGATTAAGCTGTCAAAAATAATGTGGATGCCGCCTGTTTCTAAGTATCAAATGACACAATAATTTTTCTCTGTATGCCAGCTCCACTTAATAGCTAGATACCATGTGATCTCTAAAATAGCCCGACTGGATGGGACTGGCTTATCTTTTGTACAATGAGTCACTCAACTGCCGTGACTGGTGGCAACCCTTGTAGTAAGCTGTGTTTCCCACGTTCTTTCCCTAGCTCAGTGTTTTCCTCTTCAATTAGGTCTTGACATGCCTCATGGGTAGCGTTTTATGTCTCAAACGATCTGTACCGGCTGGTTTTGTGTGTCAACTTGACACAAGCTAGAGTCATCAGAGGAAGGAGCCTCGGCTGAGGAAATGTCCCCTTGAGATCCAGCTGTAAGGCATTTTTTCATTTAGTGATCAATGGGGGAGGGCCCAGCCCATGGTGAGTGGTGGCATCCCTGGTTAGGTGGCCCAAAGTTCTATAAGAAGGTGGCCTGAGCAGACTATGGGGAGCAATCCAGTAAGCAGCACCCCTCAATGGCCTCTGCATCATCAGTTTCTCCTGTGGGAATCCTACCCTGTTTGAGTTCCTGTCCTGAATTCCTTCAGTGATGAACAGCAATGCTGAAGTGTAGATCAAATAAGCCCTTCCTCCTCAATTTGCCTTATGGTCATGGAGTTGTTCACAGCAATAGAAACCCTAACTAGAACCCTGTCCAGAGGACTAGTCTGACCCTCCCAGCAGCTTCACCAAAGAAGGCTACAATTCAGTTTTTGACATTATGCTTACCTTCTATTCCTAAAACACTTGGATATTTGACATAAATCATTGCCATTTTAGTAGTTTATCTTTTAGTAGACATTTATTAATAAACAGTAGTGTAATCCTGTACATAACACATACCTACTTTTAAAATTATATTTCATATTGTTTTGTGGATATAAATGGGAAAATGCCATTTAAGAAGAAATAAAAGTGTTCTGAAATCCATAATTCATTTTTATAAATCTATAAGGAAGAATATGCAGCAACTAGTTTTAGTACTACTATAACATTGAATCAATAATAAAACTGAAAACTGTTTTAAAGAGGAAATTCTAGATGCTTGTCTAAAATAGAGAGAGTTTCAAAGTAGAAGATCTCTCTTCTACAATCAACTTGCCTTCCTCAAGTTTTTGCAATCTTAATTATATAAATTTGTAGTCTTGGGATTGTTCAGCTACCACTTAGCAAAAATAGAGAGACCCCACTCCCAATGTAGAGTTTTCATTTTCTCATTTTTAAAGACAGAATTTGGAGTAAGATCAAGACACTTGGTGTAGCTCACAGTCACCACGTCACCGAGCTGCTCCTTTACCCTAGATCTGCCTTTCAAATGGCATTGTACTGAAGCCGTGAGGGTTAGTTTCCTGTCAACTTGTCACAGGTTAGAATCAGCAAAGAAAAAGGAACATCAACTGGGAAGATTCTTCCATCAGATTGACTTGAGAAAAGTGATTAATAATAGCTTTGGGAAGGCCCAAACTACTGTAGGTGACACTACCCCTGGGTCCATGGCCCTGGGTTACACAAAGTTGTGAGTAAACCAGGAGAACAGGCTAGTAAGAAGTGTCCTTCCACGGTCTCGGCTTCTATTCTTGCCTTCAGGTTCCTGCCTCGAGTTTCTACTCTGACCTCCCTTATGATGGACTGTAAACTGTAAGAGGATATAAACCCTTCCCTCCCCAAGTTGCTTATCACAGAAATACCTATCAAAGGAAAAGAAGACAATACTTATCCATACAAAGATAAAAAAAATTCCTCTTAAAATTTTATATTGGGAATTAAGCATTGGACCAATGATATTCCTAATCAAAGAAATATTATCACACTGACCTATACTGAATAGTTTTCTTTCTGATGAGGTTTGACTCCTCTAATAATATCTGTCGCTCTCATTATTCAGGAAGAATGACCCACTGTGATAATCTCAAATCTTAGTGCATCAAAGCCTCCTTTACTCATTTATGCAACATCCACTGTGGTTAGGCCTGAATGGTAGCACTCATGAGCATCTTCCTTCCAAGTGATGACTCTGATAGGAATCCAGGCCTTTAACATTATGGATTCTCACTTCTGGGCACGGGCTCCAGGTGTGTTGTGTACAGGGTACCCAAGAATGCAAATCTTCTATGAGGATGTTTATAAGCAAGTTTGGAATTTACCATACACAATATGTCTCTATTGATTAGGGACCGTATATGTAGCCTCCAGACAATTGCAAACAGCACTAAGAAATATAATCATTCATCATGCCCAGGAGGGAAACAAAATGGATTTATAAAATGTAGCATTGTCCTTGTCACACAGTTAATAATTTAATTATATATGTACTGTAAAGAAATTATATCTTTGTTTTTTTTAGTGCACACATACAAATGTCTTCAACTATTTTATATTGTAAAGAAAACAACCAAGGTCTGTATAATTTTCAGGGTACCCTGACTCACGCCCACTAGGTAGCTAGAATTAGTCTTCTTCATATGATGAGTAGAATAAAGGTAATAACTATATCTAGGTATGTATTCACTTAATGTGGAATGCTATGGAAGAAGAGAAGAGAAAAGTAGCTCATTATTCCATTATTAATTATTATCTGGAGAACTCCAGAACTGACTTGTAAGGCTGAACTTGGTGATGTTTTCTACCAGAGTACGCACTGGTCCTTACATGTCCCTGATGAATGTATTTTGTAAAACCACAAATGTATGTGAAATAAAAAACCTTCAGTGATGTAGGAGGGGGGCCTTCTTGTTTGTCCCGGCTGCCCAGAACCAAAATAATCACACAGAAACTCTATTAATTAAAACACTGTTTGGCCCATTAGTTCTAGCTAACTCTTGTATTAATTTAACCCATTTTTATTAATCTGTGTATCGTCACATAGCTGTGGCTTACCAGGTAAAATTCCCAGGGTCTGTCTCTGGCAGCAGATCCATGGCATCCCCTAACTCTGCCTCCTTTCTCCCAGCATACCATTTAGTTTTCCCCGCCTACCTAATTTCTGCCCTATCAACAGGCCAAGGCAGTTTCTTTATTCATTAACCAATGAAAGCAACACATAGACAGAAGGACCTCCCACACCATGGTGATGCCTAGAATGTATCCCAAATCAGCAAGATTATTTGTCACGAAAATAAACTGCAAGGTTTTACACAGAGGCAGTGACAGATTGTGAGATGCAGTGACTTCTCCGTTGCAGGTCCCAGGATAATAGACTACCTGCTCCATCAGCTACCAAGATGCTTTTTAATAGGACCATCTGTTTCTATCATGAGTGATTAGCTTTGTTCTCAGATGGGAGTTTAGTCATGCTTCTGTCTCAGCTAACAGAACTAGGCAGGGGCACCTCTAGTATAGGATGCCTGCCAAGTGACCAGTCTTGTTGCTTAGGTGAAGAACTATTACCTAAAATCCCTTGTTCTAACATTAAATAGTTTCCTGTGTTTCCAACCTACTGTCAGAGTTAAAACATGGTTTTATACACCGTCTTAGAAGGCGACATTCTTATGGGCTGCTGAGTTTTCCACACATCGTACATAACTATCAGCTTTAGGTTGGTCCAAATGTCTGTTCACTCCAACACAGTCTTTCACAAAGAAATTCTCCATATATAATATAATATGTAGAATTATATGATTCACGCAAAGATACATACACAGATGCACCCACAGAATGCACTCATGTGCATGCACACACACACACACACACACACACACACACACACACGCACACATTAAGTACTCCAGTTCTACCAATATAGAAAGCCAGGTCCTTTTCTTTTGCTTCCCAAACTAACATTGTCTGACTCCTCAGAGCCATTCCAGCCTCTTGTCGCATCATAGGCCCCACTGTCTGATCTTCAGAATCCCCTAGTCTCCTCACCCTGACTCAGCTCTGGAAAGGCTGAGGTGACAATGTTTCCTAAAAACCCACTCTTCTCTTGTGGCTCAGGAATCCTTTCTGATGAAATTGAAAATTCCTTCCCATACCTTTCTTTATCATGCACCATTTTTTTTTGTATCATGAACCACACTGTGACATTGCCTTTGTGTGTTCAGTTTTGTATTTGAAATGTGCTGTTTGTTGTAAACCCTAAGCCTCTTCAAGGCTCCTGAATTTCTATCTTTAAAGCGCGCCAAGGACAGAAGTGACTCTGGGAGACAGCAGGTCCACAGAAAATCATTTCATCCAAGGCAGAGAAAGGTTCAGAGTTAGTAAGACTTCTCTTTTCAGAGAAACCTGGTCATTCCCACTCCGTGTCTGCCAGGGAGCTCCTGCTGCCCCAGAGAAACCCTGTCATTCCCACTCCGTGTCTGCCAGGGAGCTCCTGCTGCCCCAGAGAAACCCTGTCATTCCCACTCCGTGTCTGCCAGGGAGCTCCTGCTGCCCCAGAGAAACCTTGTCATTCCCACTCCGTGTCTGCCAGGGAGCTCCTGCTGCCCCTTGTGGCTGCATCCTGCAGCTCTGCCCTTCTGGTGGCCACTCTCTCTCTCTCTCTCTCAGCAGCCTTATTTCTCCAGTTCACTTTGGTTTGCTCCTGCCCCACTTCTTCTCATCACTCTGCCTGGTAACCTGCACGCCATTGATCCCTCTCTCCAACAGCTAATCACAGGCTCAGCAGAGGCCTGCCCCTGGCACAGACCACCTCCTGTAAGCACAGAGCTTGACACTTTCGTATTTAAAATTGTTGCCAGGAAACTCTCTCTGATGGAGCCATTCGCGAGCACAGCTGATGATAGGGAAGGAAATGTCATTTTTCTATAAATGCTTTCTAATCTTGGTTAGACTTCCTCTAGGGAGTCTTTTGCTCTCAGGGTTTTTTGCCTCAGATGAACATTTATGGCTTTCAAGGTATCACTCCTGGATCTACTATTCTGTCATCGTGTCTTTATATAGCTGAATGAATAAAAAAGATTCACCGTTTATCAAGCAAAAATGAATCCTTAAACTAAAGAGATATGTTGAAAAAGAGTAAACCTATAAAACAGTTCCAAGATTGCAATGGCTTCTTCAAGGCTCTGAAACAAAAACATATTAGACTCCTTGGGATAGCTATGAGTATGGATGTTTCATACAAGGGGTCTAGGATGTTAACTGCCACGTGGTTGCCATGGTCTCCTCCAAGGATGCTGCAAACTGGACCTGTTTTTAGAAATGTGATAGTGTAGCTTGTCCTGGTTTATTTTAAATGAAGCTATACTGTATCTGGAATTTGACCCACATTTTACATTAATCCTCAGCTCTTCTGGCTAATAGCCAAACAGTCTTTTGAAGTTGTAACAGTGGTCATTTCCACTAATTTGCTAAGAGCAGACTAGAACACTGGCCAGATTATGCTATCTTTGTAAGCACCTTAATCCACTTTATACACTGATCAAAGAGCTTATCTTTTGAACGATTCCTTACAGTTGGTATTCGGACCCCTAAAGCTCTCAGATGTACACATTTTCCCGACTTTTATTTGATCCTCGTTTTCTAGCTGAGTTCCTACCTACTCCAGATCTTCCCACCCCCCGCCAAGTCTTACTTTGTTCTTAATACAAAACAGTACTTTCAGTTATACATGTCTTTAAATTATCCCCTAAATCTTTATGCTGTATGGTTGATTATTAACCTTCTGAATTTGGTCCTGGGAAATATCCTTTAAGTTGCTTGAGGGATGAACTCAGACCTTTTTAGAATATCTCAAAATACATGAGATGCTCTCCACGAAAACATGTGAAATACATCATCTGTTTGTTATAATGCTATCCACGAAACATAGGAAACACAAAGTCTTTTGGTTATAATGCTATCCATGAAAACACAGGAAATACATAATCTTTTGGTTGTAATGCTATCCATGAAAACATGTGAAATACATAAACTTTTAATTATAATGCCACCCACGAAAACATGGAAAATGCATAATCTTTTAGTTGTAATACAATCCATGAAAATGTGAAATACATAGTCTGTTGGTTATAATGCTATCCATGAAAACATGGGAAATACATCATCTGTTGGTTATAATGCTATCCACGAAAGCACACAAAATACATCGTTAGTTGGTTATAAATTTTTTACAAGTCTTAGATACCCAAGCTAACTTTCAATTTCTTTTGCAATACAATTTTCCTCAATAATAAATTTATACATATAAAAACAGCAATCATACAGTACAGTTGTGCCATGTTGATATCAACATGTGCTTCATGTAAAGTATCACACACACAACAGCATTACAAAATACACTGTAGTTTAGCACCATGCAGGTGTTATAAGGTGACTAGTATAAGTTGTAGATTATTTAATTCAGTGCTTCTCTATTTGTCCTGAAATACTAATGGGTAGATCATGGCACAACATATAATTCTAATTGTAACAGGTAACTGTGGTGGGAGAAGGGGAACTCTTTTCAATTACATGAAGATCAAGATGTAAAAAGCATAAAGTGTGATCAGCTACAACACACAATCATACTATTCGTTGCTACTCTGGAATATGTAGGTCATTTGAATAATAGTTATAGTAGTCTGTGTAAGTGAGGACACTCACAAAGTTGTGCTTATTTAGAGACCAGCAATGGTTTATGGTGTTAATTATAAATAGTCCTGGATAGGTTTCACAGACCTCAACACAAGACACCAACATGATGAAGTCAAATAAATAAATTATTTGTTTGTGGGGAGGTGAGTTTGCCTGAAGATCAGAGTGCAGAGCTAGCCACACTAGTTAGCCATAGAGGCCAGGCAGTGGTGGCACACACCTTTTTAATCCCGGCACTCAGGAGACAGAAGAAGACAGATCCCTATGAGTTCCAGGCCACCCTGGGCTACACTAGATTGAATCAGTTTAAAAGAGAAACATAGCCAAGCAGTGGTGGCTCACACCTTCAATCCCAGTACTTGGGAGTCAAACACCTTTAATCTCGGTGCTAGGAAGGTGGAGACAGAAAGTATATGACTGGGTGGAGAAAGGAATATAAGGCCAGAGGAGACAAAAGCTCAGGATGCATTCTGAGGTTTCCTAGAGAAGGCATTCAGTCTGTGGATTCCTAGAAACAGGATTGCCCATTTAGTCTGAGAATTCAGTAAGATAAGAACTAGAGGCTGACTGCTCCGCTTCTCTGTTCTTCTGTTCTTACCCCTATATCTAACTCGGGGTTTGTATTGTTAAGACTAGTTAGAATTTGCACTTCAGTGTGGGATTGTAAAAGGACCAGAACATTGAAGAGTAACCCAAGCTGGTCTTACACTCACAGTCACTGTGTTGCAGCCTCCTGAGAAATGAGCTAACACCACATCCATCTCCACCATTCCGTCAACAAATATGAGATAACCAAGCAGTGAGAACATTCTTCTGCCAACAGCATCTACTTAGAGAATCACCTTACTTTGGCCAAGAGTTACTCCTGATGTTGCAGGAACCTGCTGAATCAGAATGTGGCTTTCCGAGTTAAGAAACTGGTCCTACCCTGAGCATCATGTGGACTACTGATCAGAATCCATGTTGGTAAAGGGGATTGTGGGTTCTCTTCCCCCCTTGAATCAGTTGCAAGCTATATTCTTTAAGTTCCTGGGCTAGGGAGAGCCTTGATCACTGGCTGAACTGGGCTGCAGGATCAAACACGTTAAAACAACACACCCTCTACTTTGGAAGGAAAGTCCAAGATCTTATTCTCCATAAAGGTCATGATTATGTCTCAAAGTGTGCCCACTAAAAATCTGGTTGTTGAAACCTTTATCTGCAATGTAAGTTTGTTTGGAGATACTCTAGGAATATAAGTAAAATAAAGTGTAGTTGCAGGGTGGTTCCTAAGTATGATATGACCTGTTTCTCTTTTGTCCAGGCATGTATGGCCAAGTGAATGCCTATGCTTCCCTCACAGTGAGAGGTGGATACAACACTTCAGACTCTTTTGTCCTGATCTTAATACCCTTCTTCTTTTCATCTGCAGGGATTATTTGAAAGAAAATTGAGCAAAGAAATTTTTGGGCTTTTAGTAATATTACTTCCAGAAGGTCACTTCCATGTACCCTTAGTAACACATGTGATGAGTTCTGCTGTTATCCTGGTCATGGCTTAGATCATGTCAAGGGATTTAGAGGGAAAGGAAGGCCATTGATGTAGTCTCACAGGGTGTCTTTCTGCCCTGGTTGACATGTCACAAAATCAGGACCAAATGAATTAGAAGTAGCTAGTCAGTTGACTATAGCTAAATTTTAGGCCAACATTTTTACACATGACACAGTCTTACACAGTTATTATCTGTTTCGAACTAATTTCAAACCATGCTGTATGTTTCTAGAAACTGAAGGTAAGGAGAAGAAATAGGTACCGACATATTATAAGTGGGAGCCCTTCACGCACCCACCCATATAAACATTAGAACTACACAAATGTAAATCCACCTTTGTACTCTTCCAGATTTCAACATGCTGCTCACTCAATTTCATTTTACTCAATTACTGTGACTTAAATTGTCTTGTGTCGATGGGTATAAAAGGACAAAAATACGTGTGACATTGTTTCAGCAAATTTAAAATCCTTCTCTTCGCACATTTACAGCACGGCCCTTTACAATTATCTCCGATTATTTTCATCCCATTTGGCTGCAAAGCCTTTTCAATTCTCAGATGATTTCTAGAAAATCTCACTTTTCAAGGTCAATATAACAATATAGCAAGTTATAGTGACAACAAATATTTGCTGCGTGCAACCATAAAATAAATACTGAGTGTATGGCAGCAAATGGATCTAGACAAGATTGCCTGCAGCACCGCTTTTCTGGAGGCTCGGCACGGTTAATTCAGCAATTTCTCTCACTTAAACACCACCCATGACAAAAGCAGAGAAACAGCTGTTTTCCTCGGCAGAAGGGACAATATTAAAAATAAAGTCAAGTTTCTGGGAAGCAGATTACATCATCAGGTTTTCACGGAGATTGAGTCTATCGTTGTGCGAGCAACCTCATTATTAATTTCTGACACCTTCCAAGATGCTCTTAACCACGATAAAAATGATCGCTTGATTAGTATTTGAAGAGATGAGTCAATGTGAATCACCATGATACAGAATTTTTTTAAGAAGCCTACTGCTGGGGGCAGCCAGAGGGCAGAAAGGTGTTGCACCATCCAGGAATATGATTCCTTGGCTTCACCAGTACCCAAAAAAGTTTCCACCATAATCTTCCTACTGTGAATGCTAACAGAACACATATTGATATCAAAATAGGAATAGATTGCAAGCTGTTGTAAGCTGTTATAAGTTACATTTTTAGGAGCTACAGATAATTACAGAATAACAACTTAGATCAAGTTGTCTTCAAATGCTTTTAGGGGTTGGGATGTGGTACAGTGGTAGCGTGCTTGACCTCTTTCCCAGGGTTCAATTCCCCAGAACTGCAAAATAAAAGGCTTTTAAGAAGGCAAAAGTACTGTTACACATGTTTTTTATTTAATACTCATAATTCATAATCTACATAAGAGAATTAAGTTGATTAAATAATATGGGGAATATGAGGTTAGCTGCTAAATTCTATTGGGTTGTTGGAAGACATCTCCCAGCATCCCTCAGGTCTATATGAGAATGTAGAGATGACTTTGTGTGTGTGCGTGTGTACATGTGTGTAGCACTTGTGTGTGTTTGGGTGGATGCCTGCACATGTACATGGCAGTCAGAAGACAACCTCAGGTGTCATTCCTTGGGCACCTTCTGCCTTCTGTTTGATATAGAGCTTCTTACTGGTTCAGAACTTTCCTAAGTGGGCTAGACTAGCCAGCCATCAAGTTTAGAGAAATCAGCTTTCCATTTTACTGAGGCTTTAAATATAAGCATATACTACGATGCTGGCTTTTTACGTGGGCTCTGGGAATCCCAACTCAGTTCTCCCATAAGCGAGAGAAGTGCTTTATCTACCTAGCCATCTTCCCAGCCCTAGAGATGGTTTTTATCAGGTTGTTTAAGTTGATTCGCTTACTCAGGTGTTGCCCAAGATTGACAAATCCAGAGGGTCAGGCTCAATGCCATTCCTCTTCTTCCCTGCTAATGCTGTCACTTTTATCCTTGAAATAAATAGCTTAGAAGGTGAGACTGTTTGATTTTTGCAAAACTGTGAATTTTCACAAGGATCAGAACAATCCATAAATTAAAACCGTTCCTGTCATTTTTAGCTCCTTCTATTAATGTTTTTTTTTTTAGAAAAGTGCCTTAGGCTAGATGATTGTAGAAAAAGGATTCTGTGATATGAGTTGGGTTGTAGAGGACAGTAAATCTTGCTTTCCTGTTCTTTTAGGTTTTGTGCTGTCCTTGGACATCTCTTAGATCATGAGCTCCATCTGCCAATCTAATCTGAAATTATCTATTCTGTTTTTTTTTTTAAAAAAAAATAACAATTTGCCAAAGGCTGAAATAACTTTTAAACAAAAAGTGGAGGCCCGGGATGGTCCCAAGGACATTGTGCATGGGTAAGAATATTTCAAGGATGTCCAAATCCGTCCAGGCCATAAATTCAAATGTTAAGACGAGGGCTTCTCTTAGAGTTTTCCACGAAGACTCAAAATAGGTTATCATGAGACAGTCAGGTTCCACTGATTCTCTGGCAGAGCACAGTTGCCATTGTGGCCGAAAAATCTTCATGCTCCATGCTCCCTGGGCACTTCTAACCATATCATCCAATCAGAAAACCAGAGCTTGCTCATAAATTAAAGCCACGCAAAAGCATTTTCCTCTACTAGTCCCAAGTTTCATTTGTTATTAATTTATACTTTTTATTATATGTGTGTGTGCGTGCATGTGTCTGTGTGCGCGCGCGTGCCTGCAACTGGAGTTACAGGGAGTTATGAGCTACCTGATGTGGGTGATGATAACCAGTTCAGGTCCTCTGCAAAAGCAGTATATGCTATCAAGTGCCGAGCCAGCTCTTTAGTCCCATCAGTCTCGAAGATGCACTTACAAGCAGTGGACTCTGGCCTCTAAATATTAAATGATAAAGAGGAAAGCTTCCTTCATGATCAGCTGCCTACTTTAAAATAACTAAAGGATAGATGAAAATGTGCACAATATTGGAAAGCTATTAAGTGTCCTGTTCATTTGAAGGCTTCGTTTAAGCCCCTGTATTTTCTCACAAGTATTTAGCATGCTTTGTCCTAATAACTGCCCCATATTATTCCAATTTTATCCAACTATTTTTTACCTGTTGATTGTCTAGTATGAGTTATACATCCATTAATGGGAACGAGAGGAAACAGAAACAACTCTGTTTACTAACAATGTGTTGTGTTGGAAAAATAGTACATTTCTTTTTTTTTTTTTTTTTCGAGACAGGGTTTCTCTGTGGCTTTGGAGCCTGTCCCGGAACTAGCTCTTGTAGACCAGGCTGGCCTCGAACTCCCAGAGATCCTCCTGCCTCTGCCTCCCGAGTGCTGGGATTAAAGGCGTGCGCCACCACCGCCCGGCAAATAGTACATTTCTTTAAGTGGAAAATATTTTCATCTAGTGGGTTGCAATTTTCATTATTTTTCACAGTAAGACTTGTATTATTTTCCTCGGATGATTCAAATTCTCCCAAGACTTTTAGAATGGCTATATTTCATGCAAAACTGGAGTAATGAATATAAGACTGAACTCTTTCTTTATACTTTTAATACTTCCTATAAAATTTTATTAAACACTTTTAAAAATAAAGACAATTTTTTTAAAAAAATGAAAGGGGGAAGGGACTTAGTATTGCCTCACCTTAATGTACCAGGTTTTGTTGACTCCCCATAGGAGACTTTACCCTTTAGGAGGAGTGGATGGGGGCAGGTTGAGGGAAGGCGCACGGGAGCGGGAGGAGGGGAGGGAGGGGATACTGTGGTTGGTATGTAAAATGAATATGATTTTAAAATAAAAAAACATGATTGATAGTTAACAAAGGAAGAAGAAAGACGCATAGGTATCACCAAGCTTGCTGTGATTAAAGGTTAATTAAACTTAAGTTTAAAATTCAGTTTATGAAGAGCTAGAGTCCGAGTCTCCATTTACAACAATGCATTGTCTTAAAATGGTGACTTTAGAAACATATACAGAAAAACTGGCTTAGAGGGAAAGCACTTTGTGTTTTATCCCTTCACTGAATGAGTTTCTTTTTCTTTTTACTTTCTGTTTATTTATTCTTTTAGTCTTTCATATCATACACCTCAATCCTATTCATTTTTCTATCTCTTCGTATCTGCCCTCTGTCCTTGCAATGCCCCCATAGAAACTTTAACTAAGATTTTCTTGTTCTCTCTCTCTCTCTCCCTCTCCCTCTCCCTCTCCCTCTCTCTCTCCTTCCCTCTCTCTCTCTCTTTCTCTTCTTTCTCTCCCTTGATCTCACTTTAATTTGTCACAACTGGATGATGCCAAACAAAATCTTCCTGACTCACATGGAAAGGGACATCATCTAGCATTTATCATGATATTTCTTTTCCAAATAAAATACTAAATGAGTAAGTTACACACTAGAGAACTAGTTACTAAGGAACCTTAGGATACAGTGTTGCTTTAGCCAACCCTCATGAATTAATGAGTATCACTGATACTTAGCATGGCTATTAATATTATAAGAGAACCAGAAATACATGATTCCTGAAGAATTCAAAACAACTTATAGAGTAGTCCTTCCTCTGCTTATGAATCTTATTCAGGGAAGACACAAATTGAAACTGAACACCCAAATGGTTGAAATATTGAAGTACAAATTTAAAAAAATTGAAAGAAATACAGAAATATCCTAACATTAGTATGTCTTCCTGATTGAGATTAATGTGGTTTAAGCTGGTTTCTTAGATGGTTCTTTGCAGCTGACTCCAAAGGTAAAGAAAAGGCTGTATGAGGTTATGTCACTCAAACACCTCAGGTCAGGATTTCTCCCCGCTGATAGGAGTTTCTGTGTTAGATTCTGTGTGTGTGCGTGCATGTACATGTGTGTATATAATACATACACACACAAACATATATATTCTTCCCAGGAGAAGATGAAATGGATAACAATATTATAAACAGATAGAAAGGCACAGACAACCCAAGTAAAGGAAGCCAAATTCAACTTTTGTATATATATGCCAAACAAAATCTTCCTGACTCACATGGAAAGGGACATCATCTAGCATTTATCATGATATTTCTTTTCCAAATAAAATACTAAGTGAGTAAGTTACACACTAGAGAACTAGTTACTAAGGAACCTTAGGATACAGTGTTGCTTTAGCCAACCCTCATGAATTCAGATGAAGAAGAAGAAGAAAGAGGAGAAAAATCAAGCTAAAACAAATGAAGATCTTTCAAGCTAATTTATTCTTTCATTTTATTTCCAGGCCAGGGCAATAACATATATATATCATATATATATATGTATATATATACATATATATATGATATATATATATCAGCCAATCCAGTTTTCATCATGCCTGGAAAGAAAACATTATCATTTGATGGAGAAGTGATGAACACAATGTATAACATCACCTGGCACTGTTCTTATTACCAGGCAACAGAGAACTTGCTAAACAAATCAATAATGCATCGCTTTGTCTTTAAAACGGTCCAATTCTATTAAAGCATAGCTTCGGGCTGTGGTTAAGATAGTGCCATTAGTGGTTCTTGGTCTTTTCAAGAACACGGTGGCTTGTACACTTTGTTTTGTGATCATAAGCTGCTCCATTTGGGTCTTTTACTACTGATTTATTTACCATACTGGGGATTATCCCTAGGACATTTGCGTGCTAGACTAGCATACCTCCACTATGCTACATCCACAAACCATTGTCTTTGTTTTTGCATTGAGACAGCATCTCACTAAGGTGCCCAACCTGGCCTTGAATTCTCTGGTAATCACAGGCAAGCCTTAATTTGTAATCCTCATTTCCTCTTGAATGAGGGATTACAAATCTGCGATTATAATTAGCCATTCTAGTCATCTGCTAAGGAAACGGGAATTCTTCTACAAAAGATGTCTAAGTTAATAACCTGAAAAATGGAGCATAAGAGAGGGTTCAGCAGTTAAGAGCTCTGGCTGCTCTTTCAGTGACTCAGATGTGATTCCCAAACCACACATAGTGGTTCATAACCATTTATTACTCCAGTTCCAGAGGCTCAGGAGCCCTCTTCTGGCTTCCATGGGCACCAGAAATGCATGGTGGTACACAGACATACATGCAGGTTAAACATCCGGATACTTATACTAATCATAATAAAGTTAAATAGCTTGAGAAACATTGGCTCTTTCAATTAAGATTAAAAACCTGCTGCAGCTATAGGTGCCTTTCCTAAGTAAAGACTGGTGTTCAGCTATGTCTCATTACTAAAATTACTTGCCTGCCCTTTATGGAGCTTACTTAATCTCATGTATTTAAGAGGCTTTCCGAGGAAAATATTCATGGCAGTTACTAGATTAATGATCAGAAACATAGGCAAGTCTTAAAAAGGAGGATGAGAAAACAAAATCAACTTACAAATAATCTCTGCATAGCCCTAGGAATCTCTCTGTTTTTATGTCTCTGTCTCTCTGTTTCTCTGTGTCTGTCTGTCTGTCTGTCTCTCTCTCTCTCTCTCTCCCTCTCACACACACACACACATACACAAACACAAACACACATGGAAACAAATGTGACATTGGAGGCTGGGAGTCTCAGACTTTGAACGACAATGGTGATGACTGTGCCACCTTTGCCTGACCCTCCACCCACAACGTACATCAGAGCTTGACAACGAACCTCCCACAACTGAAAACTCTTTGTCAACATTCAAAGCACTGAGCTCAGCAATGCTGAGCGCTACCAGCAACAGCCTAAGCTCAAGAGCAGATCATGGACATTCCAGAGGCTTGAAAAGATCATCCAGAGACATGCGTAGGCTCATGGATTTCTAGAAAAAAGACCCAAATACACACAGCAGGACAGGAGGCTCTCTTTGTCCAGGTAAGACATCATCATCTCTAGCATCACTGCAGCACTGCATCTAGCATGTTATCTTTGGCATTTCTCTCCCAGGCAGGTTTAAAAGCTGTTGCAAAGGTGCTATGCTCCAAGACAAAGCTGCAATGGCTGAAGCAAGTGACAGCAGTCCACACCTTCCCTGATCATCATTCTTCAGTACGGTACCCACCGCAATGATCCACATTAAGTCCACACCTTCCCTGATCGTCATTCTTCAGTACGATACCTACCTCAATTATCCACATTAAGACCTTGCCATGCTGACACTTTGGCAAAATCCAGCTTTTTAAAAAAATCATCAGATTCTATATGATAATAGGAATCCAAAGGATACTTTAAGGGAAGAATTTCTGGAAAGCTCTCCCTTTCTAAGCAACTTCTGCTGTAGTCTAGTTTTCCTATAGTTCAGAAACCCGGAGATAAGTCAAGGTTGAAATAGCCAGTTATACCTCCTAAAATAATGGGCTAGCCATTATTTCCATCCACAAGACTGCAAGCACCATCCTAGTGATCAGCCAAGGAAACAAATTCCTCTGCAAAAGACGGCTGAATTACTAACTTGAGAAATGGAACTGTCCACAGTCCCAAAAGACCTCACTCTTACTTAACTGCTAATTAGAACATAGGTCTCACACTAGATCCCACCCTAGTCTATGGTATGAGAAGACCCATGCTTGCACATTTCCTCCCTTCCATGTCCTTTCTTTCTTCCTCCCTCTCTTCTTCTCTTTGAGACAGGCTCTCGGTTTCTAGCTCTGGATGGCTTTGTATTTTCTTGGTAGCTCAGGCTTGCTTCAACTCATAACAGTCCTCCTGCCTTAGCCTTCCAAAGTGCTAAGAAGACAGTCATGGACCAGCACACTTGGGTAGTCAGTGGAAGAAGGACCCTAGAGTTGAGAAGGACCATAGAGTTGAGAGGGATCATAGAGTTGAGAAGGACCAGAGAGTTGAGAAGGGCCATAGAGTTGAGAAGGACCAGAGAGTTGAGAAGGACCATAGAGTTGAGAGGGACTATAGAGTTGAGAGGGATCATAGAGTTGAGAAGAACCAGAGTGTTGAGAAGGACCAGAGAG
>NC_022032.1:18602877-18612006 GCF_000317375.1 Microtus ochrogaster | reverse complement strand
AGAGTTGAGAAGGGCCAGAGAGTTAGACTATAAGTACATGGTAGATCCCGAACTTGTTAGACTGAAAGGACTAGTTGAACTGAGGAAAGTTACATTAGACAGCCAAACAAATAAGAAACTGAAATAATCAAGAAAAAACATAGAGGCCTTCCCCATGTCTTCGACGGGGCTTCTATTGGTGGGATAAAACTCAATGACACAAAACAGCTGTTGGATGAGGCTTTACTTTGCTTCCACTTTCAAACACCTGTCTATCACAGAGGGAAGTCAGGGCAGGAAGACAAACTAGCAGGAATCTGGAGGCTAGAACTAAAGCCAAGGTCATGAAGGTACACTGCACACTGGCTTGCTACCCATGGTTCTTCCAGCTTGCTTTCATATACACTCCAGGACGGCCAGCCCATGGAGGGCACTGCCCACAGTGAGCTGGGCCCCCCACATCAATGGATAGTCAAGACAGTTCACTATAGACTTGCCTACACGTCAATCTTACGGAGGCATTTTTGTAGTTGGGGTTCCCTTTTCTCAAATGACTTTGAGCCTGTGTCAGGTTGATGTAACTGGTCAGCACACCTGGTCATGATCAAATTTGCTTATGAAACCTCAAATTCACTGTCACTAATTTATTTCTATGGATAACTGGTTTGTTTGGTGGAAAAGAATTAGTCATCTATAGTCCGAGATTTGTGATAAATAATGTCCTATAGAGGTCAGAAAAGAGCTTGGATCCCCCAGACCTAGAGTTACAGGTAGCTATGAGCTGCCCAGCAAGGGTACTGGGCCCCACACTCAAATCCTTTAGATGAGCAAGCACTCTTAAATGCTGAGCTATCTTTCCATCCCCTTCAAACATGCTTTAGCAGTAAGTAAAATTATACCTTAAAACTATGTGTCACATCTGTGCTTTTTATAGCTGTCTGTGGATGAAGAAAAACACGGACCTGCTAGAGAGTCATGGACCCAAATCACAGGTCCAAATGACTTCATACAATGCACATTTTACAATGGAACTCCAGCCCCTTCCTCCTGCCAGGTCCTAAACTCTAGCCTTCAATACTGACCAGTCTTTTTATGAATAAGTTCCTTTCCTTCCTTCGTGTCTCTGATGATGTCATTTCCTCTGCCTGGACTGTCTTTCTTCTGTTGTTGATCTGTTGTTGATTAGTAACCTGGTATTTAGCCTTTTTCTAGTTTGTAGCCTGCTGCTTATTCTTTGAGATGCATTCGTATCTCAACTTTTTGGCGAAGCCCCTTTCCATCTCTCTTTTGTACATCATTTCCATGTCTCCATGTGACTATATTGCAATTCATATTTGTCTCTTTCTGTTTTCCCAACACCTTGAATGACATGGCTCAGGGTTTCAAACATCTTTGTGTTCTCCAGTACACAGGGGTACATCATTGAAGGTGTGACACACATTTATTTTATACATATGTTCCTCACACTGATATTTTGTGTATTACTCTTTATTCTAGTATTTTTCTTAATTTTTTTTTATTTTTCTGAGTCAAGCTTCTCTCAGACCTCCCCAGATATTAATTACATAAAATTTGCCCTTGGGACAATTATGCAATGATCCAACACTGCACATGTGTAAACAGCCCACATTGCTGAGAAATATGATCTCCTTAAGAGCTACTTCCTGTAGTTTATTTGATCTATATCCTTCCAGACTATGCATTCACTTAGTTAAATTGAGTGATTATCCCAGACAGATGGCCCTTCCCAAGTACAGGAACCAAGTTATTATAAACAAAATCTAATTGCTGAGACAAGTTTTTCTCTTTTATGGCCCTTTCTCTTGCATCTTTTGTTACCCATTTTTTATGATTATAGTGGGAAATCATATGGTCCGACAATTGTGAACCATTATTTTATGTGCTCAAGAGATTTAAGGTAAGAAGTTTCGCATGGTTTCTGTTTGGAGAAAGTTGTTCTGTTTCCAGAATGTACGAGTTATTGAAAAACATAGATTTGGAATATTTGGCTATAAAATGTCAATTTAATGAGTTCTTTCTCATTGTTTTGTACATACATAGCATACAACACTGTATATCCAAATCCCACATCTAACTGTCTTATTCCCCTGCTCAAATCCTTCCTGGAGTTGCATTAAGAGCAACATTCAAACTCCATAGCAGAGCCTCATTGACTTTATATCCTGCTTCTGTCTGTTCCTGGACATCTGTCCCCCAACCCTGGGTTCACGCTATTATCCCACTCATCTCAATCCACTTTCTTTCTCTGACATCTTTTCAGGACCTACACACATTTTCCATATCTACTCTGTGTGATAGCCATACAGTCTCTGTCTCTCTCTGCCTCTCCCTCTCCCTCTCATCTCTCCCTCTGTGCGTGTGTCTCCATCTTTCCCCTTCTCTTTGCCTTTCTCTCCAACTACCCATATGCCACTTTGAAGCCTAACCACTCTGGTAAACTTACCTTAAGGGCACTCACTCTCTTCCTAGAAGCCCTTTTCACATAGTCAATAGCAACTCATGGTAAAAATGGAAGTGGGTAATCGCTGTTAGTTAGACCGGACATACTAACCAGTGGAAGTACCTATTTAGAAATATACATACTTGAACTACTCTTTGGCTACCCACCACACCTAAGGTATCAGCTGCCTTCTTGTCTCAGCTAGCTAAGATCTTAAGTTCACCAAATGTTAGCAGCCCAGCAGAAACTATGCTGTATCATGCTCTTATACAAGAAAAAGAACAAAGAAAATGGTGCTGTTTTGACCTGCAGCCAAGTTGGCCTTCACGTGCCCTTCATGACTAGTCTAGGTACAGACAGGATTGTTCCTTTGAGGGCATTTATGACCTAATGTGAAAAGAAGTTTCAAACATATGTAAAAATTGCGTGTGCATGTCTGTTATATGTGCGTTGTATGTGTGTGTTATGCACATGTACATGTGTATGTGTGTATATGTATGTATTGTGTATGTGTGTGCATGTGTGTGTATATGTGTGTATGTGTGTTATGTACATGTGTATGTATGTGCATGTGTATGTGTGTGTTTTATACAGGAACAGTCACGACAGGTGTGAGAGGGAGGACGTTTAATGCTCTAAAGGGGAAATCACTATTGTGTAGAATGTGGTGAAGAAGGCAGAAAGGAAAACTAGACCCTTCCATGGGATATTGTGAAAGTCAGGTTAAGTGGGGAGACACCTCCAAAGGATGAGTGGTCTGTAAAAGCTTGGTAAACGTTAGTTTATAACAAGTCTGCACATGTAGTTAAGTGAATAATACATAGATTCTGGTATTAGGAGCCTTTGTGAAGCCTGGGACATTTGCAGTACAAATGAGCCAGCATGCTGGTACACACTATGAAAAATCTCAGATCAAATTTGGGATTCTCTTTGATCAGCTCCACCAATTGCCAGGAGCCAGGAGAACCATCTCTTCTATCCCAAACCAATCATCCAATACCCACTAGATCCCTTCATGGAGAGAATCGAATAGAAGCCTATGCCATGTCCTCAGAGGCCCTATGTGTTATGATCTACTAACTGCCATTTAACTCAGCTCCCTGTGACGAACTACATAGCTTCCTGCTTTTCCTTGATCATGCCCAGCTTCGTTCTGCCAGAGGCATTTCATAGTAGCTTTCAACTCTCCTTGCAAACCTCTGTCTCAGCTGCTCATGGCTAACTCTTCCGGTTCCTTTACAATTCTACCATCATTCCTGCCAGATAACACTTTCTTCGCTGTCCTATTAGACCTGTACTTGCCTATTCTTGTTAGCTCTGCTCATTACAACAGCTTATTTTTCTGTACCTCACCTGTCCCTATAATGTAAGCCCCACGATGTATGTGTCTTACCTTATTTGGCTACCATCTTTCTGGCTATAATTAAAGGTTTAAAAGAATAAAACTTCATTTATTTCTGTCTTCTTTATTCAGTACTTAATTAATCAATGTTTACACAGGGCTGACTCTGCTTCGATTTAAATTTCATTGGCCATAAGGAGTCTGATATCAAAGTGGGTTTGAAGCAGATATCTATCAGTCAAACTTATAAAAAAGAAATCATAAGGAACCCATAGGCCATTCAGTCAGATTCAGCATATAAAAGGTATCTTCTATGCAAAGATCAGAAATATATGGGTGTATACTACTCTGTCAATAACTACTTTAAAATGATTTTTTTTATTTCTACTTTATGTGTGTAACTGTTTTGCCTACATGAATGTTTATATACCTGTCTTCAGAAGGCATTAGGTTCCCTACAGCTGGAGTTAAGAGTTGCTTGTGAGCTGTCATGTAAGTGCTCAGGACAGAACCGAGGTCCTCCACAAGAGCAGCAATGAATCACGTCTCCAGCCATGAGAACTACGTTTTAAAATCTCAGGTCTAGGGGCCAGAGAGATGGCTCAGTGGTTAAGAGCACTGTTTGCTCTTCCAAAGGTCCTGAGTTCAATTCCCAGCAAACACATGGTGGCTCACAGCCATCTGTAGTGAGATCTGGTGCCCTCTTCTGGCCTTCAGGCACACATGTGGACAGAATACTGAGAATACTGTATACATAATAAATAAATAAATAAATATTTAAGTAAATAAATCTTTAAAAAAATGTCAGGTCTAATAAAGAGAGTCCTCTATGGGAACAGCTGGAGAATATTGGAATGTGTTCTCCACAGCTGGGAGGTGCAAAGGATTGGTGTCTGATTCACACGGTGCATACTGCTTGGATCTCCACGGATGTCTCTTCCCAGAACATTTCAGTTCAAGAGCTGCCCCTGGGGACCAGTACTTGCTCCAGAATAGGAACATTTAGGTCTGCAGCAATGGAAGTATTTGGCTGTTTTCCCAAGAAAATGTCTACCAAAATATGAGATGACTCCCACATGGAAACGGCTAAGAATGAGATGCTAGAGAAGTAGGTGGGTACTGGGAGTGACGGGAAGAAAGAACGCACCAACGTAAGTTATTTCTATTGGAGGGAACACTTGGGAATTCTTCTAAACATAGTCAAATATAGCCCTGTGAGGCTTAACACTTTGCCAGCTATAGCAAATACCGAGCTGCACGGCCAGACCGAGAAATGAATTTTCTTCCCCGGCTCCAATCACTGTTTTCCTCACTTTGACCGGTGGCTACAGAGCCTGGACCAACCAAGGGAGGAGAGATGCTATATACCAACCACTGTCCCTTCCCACATCATTGCTCTTAGGTAGATGCCAGCGGCCACCTAATTCTAGCACAAAAAAAATGGGACTTCTACTTTCTTTTTTTTTAAAAATATTTATTTATTTATTATGTATACAATATTCTTTCTGCGTGTATGCCTGAAGGCCAGAAGAGGGCACCAGGCCTCATTACAGATGGTTGTGAGCCACCATGTGGTTGCTGGGAATTGAACTCAGGACCTTTGGAAGAGCAGGCAATGCTCTTAACCGCTGAGCCATCTCTCCAGCCCCCGGGACTTCTACTTTCAAACAGGGATGTAAGGTCTACTTCTTTCCTTCTTCTATTCCCCCCCCCTTTTTTTAACAATTTGGGAATGAAGATGAAAGATATTTTTTTCTATTCAAGGGGATTAATACAGTAGATAAGGAAATAAATCATTAGAGCCTAAGAAAAAAATACAAATTTAAATTTCATTATATTTATTTAATGTGTGTGTTGGGGGGGGAGGGCGGCATGTAGATGCTTCTTCCTAGAGCATACACCAGGAAAGCCCAGGACTAATGACACCACTATAAGTATGCCTAGCATCTACATCTTGCTTCCAAATTGTATTCTCTATTAACAAGAATCAAACTTTCTTTGGAAATGACTGATTATCAGTTTGGCACAAGTAAAGTCTAGGATGACCTGGAAGACCTTGAACCAGATGATGGTGTATCGGTTAGTGTTGATTGTCACCTTGATAGAATCTAGAATGATCTGGAACATGGAACTCTGAGCATGCCACTAGGGGTTATCTTGACAGAGCTAATTGACATGTGAGATCCTATCTCAAACGTAGGCAGAACGACAGTCTTCCCTCTGTGTGGTGGCCCACAAGTGACTCGGTTTCCATCTGGAGTCTATTGTGACTTATAAGTCGTTTGAGTTCAAGCTTGCTTGCTTCAGTCTCCTTGAGAACTGTAAGAATGTTCTCATTAAGCCCATGGGTAAGAACACATTACCTACTAAGACACAGCTGGTGAATGCCAGCTGAAGATGCATCCAGATAGAAAGAGAAACTGCTTGCTGCTTGCAGGACTCAAAAGATGGATGATGAGCCTGCTTGCGCGTTCTCCAAGGGACAGTTCAGGGAGGGGTTAACTGACTGTACTGCTCTTGGTTCTGCCTTCTGCCCTTACTCTTGTACCTCAGCAAGTTCTGAGATAACTCAGGACGGTTTGGTACTGGCCAACAGACTTCCCTGGTCTGTCCTGTGTTTCTGTCTCCGTTTCTTTTATTTGCCATTTTCTTAGCCTCGCACCACTATCCAGCTACCCAGGTCCACTCATGGGAGCAGGCTCTGACTCTGTGCCAGGGATCCTGGGCTGTATAAAATGAAGAAAGTAAACAGAACTCTAGGAAACAGTCATTGTTTTGTTTCTCGGTCGCAGTTTGTGCAATGCGACAGCTGCTTCAAGCTCCTGCTCTCTTGACTTTCTGTCATGACTGGTTGTACCTTAAACTGTGAGAGGCAATAAACTCTTTCTGCCTTAAGTGAATCTTGTCAGGGTGCTTTATTGCAGGAGTTGGAAGCAAGACTTAGAAAGAGGCTGTTGGAAAACTGATGAGGACAAATAGAACGAAAACCAGAGACTCGGCTTCAAGTGAACTTCCACTTGCCAATGTAGCATGAAGACAAATGATAGTAGCAGTGTTGTGCTTTGAATATAATCACAGACCATGGATCTACTCAAATTGAAAACACCTTAATAATACATTTCAGCTTTAATGATGTGTCTATATTCTCCAATAGTTCCGTGTAGAATATTTATCCATTTTTGAAAGTCATTAATTAAGCAAGCAGATGCACAGGTATAGGAACCAGAGAGAAAGAGCGAATCTCCATAGAGACCATAGCCCAGAAAAATTCAGGAAGACACGTCAAAACTGTTATGAACCATAAAAATAATACTCTAGTCCTCAAGTGTGCAAGTCATGAAAGCTTAGGAGAGAGACAGAGGAATCATTTCAAACCCAAACACTAAATAGAGTCAGAGTATGGCTGGATTGCCTTTAATGAGAACAAAGATACTAAAGTAACAGCTGAAGCAGGAGATGTCCCTGAGAAGCAGACATCAGTGATGTTTCAGTGCTGATTCCCTGACACAGATGCTGCCGAGTGTGATGTTTACCTATGAGAGTGTTCTTGTCTCTGGGAAATTTGGACTCAAATGTTGGGGTTGGCAGCAGGTGGTAGGGGGTAAAAATTTCTCTGTACTTTACTTTGAAATAATGCTGCAATTTTCTGATTGTTCTTAAAAATGAAAGCTGCCTTCTATCCCATCGGCTCTCCTACCTCCCCTGATTACAGTTTTTGCTTGAGTTTTAAGATCGTAGGTTTCCACACTTCTTAGTAACAGAGTGTGTGTGATATGAAAGAATTGAGGATGGGGCAGGGGGATGGAAGATATGAGGGAAGGGGGAGGTTTCCCAGAACTGAGGAAGACTCATGTCTGTCAGCTAATTGAAAGTGGTCGTGTAGTACAAAGGCGCTTGGGCAGAGATAATCTGTATGGACAGATGGTGCTGGTGCTGCTCTCAGAAGACACGGGCTCTTAAACGCACCTCTCAGTGCTAGGCAAGGGATATCTCCCCGCAAGCGACTGCTCCAGCGGATCCCCAAAGCACTCACACCCCTACAAGCTGTTACCATTGCTCTTGATTGCCAAGCATAACTCAATAGTAAGACCCCATGTCTGAAGAAACCACACACTTTAGATGCAAGATAGAGAGAAACCAATCTTTAGGAAAACCTTTTTCTGTGGGCTTTCATTGTCCTGGAAGGCATTGATGCACAGTCTCCTAGAGGATAAAAGACATCAGGGGTCTTATGTAGAGCTCCAGCCTGCATGCTGTAATACAGACCTAAACTCGGTGTGCCCACCAGCAGCAAGGCTCTTTGTGGGGGATAACAAACAGTTCTCTGTTTGGGTTTGAGACCTGCTCAAATTCATCCCTGGTGATGAAAAGATGGTCAAAAACCATGGTGATGGAGGTCATAGGTACTAGAGACAAATATACTTCTATTTAATCTCAATCGTTATGTTTTCAAACTGCCTTCTAAATAGTTATGTTTATGTTGCTTTTCGCCTTGGCCAGAGAAGCATTATGCAGTTGGTAGTGGTTAATGAAGAGATTCGTAACTGTTCAGAGTGCTGGGAATAAACTACTAAAAGTGATCAGCCATGACTGGAAGACTACCTACCTGTAAGATTCGCGTGATACCAAGAAAAAAAGGGCAGAAAGAATGTAAGAGCTGGGAGAGTGGGAGGGGTGCTATTAAATGCTGTTTTCTGGACATGTGACAGGAGTGTATGTACAGCAGCTGTGGTTACCTGCAAAGAATCAAGCCAGTTGGAATTTTCAGCATGGATGAGTGAGGCCCCAACCAAAGCCCCAACCTTTGACGTTGGATGGCATCCAAGTGAGCAAAAGTCATTTTCCTTGAGGGCATGGTAACAGACCTCAGAGGATTACTCTGTACCCATGAAGGTTTGGGCAGTATTAATTGGACTCAATGATTTGAAAAATATCAATTATTATTATTATTATTATTATTATTATTATTATTATTAGAAGTAAAAGAAGGGATTGATATTGTAACTTTCTTATTCTATTAAAGTTCTTCTTACCTTGCCTAACCTGAAATAAAATACTAAGAACCTCCAAACTTTCACATCTCTGAGCTTTTGCTTACCATGATTTCTCTCCAGGGGCAGAGGAAGTGTGTATATTAATTGTGGGTATCAGCAGTTAAGTCATTGGCAGCCAAGCTGCAATCTGTAGATATACAGAGGGAAGGTACAGAGTAAACAACTAGGGGGTGGCAGATGTGTTTCCTTGGGAAGTGGAAATAGAAGAGATAGTTATGGATAGATGGGCTGGAGTGATGGCTCAGCAGTTAAGAGCATTGCTTGCTCTTCCAAAGGTCCTGAGTTCAATTCCC
>NC_022032.1:18589549-18600328 GCF_000317375.1 Microtus ochrogaster | reverse complement strand
ACTTTTTCCTTCCCGATTGTACTTGCTGCCCATAACTACAGACACCGCTGTGACAGACGTGCCTAAACTTGCCTCTTTGTACCACCTGTTTCATGGTTTACACCAGAGCCAGTGGCTTAGAAAACAATTCTGGAATTGCTAACAGAGGACTCCTAGGAAATACTGTGTGGCCAGTGCTCTTGGTAGCACAGAAGCTCCTACACGGACAGAGGATAGCACTCTGAATGCAAGCTGATTACGGATTCGAATGAACCGTCTCTGAATGTCACGAATTTCCGCAAATGAACCAACCTTGTTCCTGACATATTCCTCCATATGGTATGCGTGCTTTTAAATATATTCCCCTCAGCAATTCTCCAAATGTCTATAACTATTAAATGAAAAGAGGATGATAAAAAATTACCTGATAACCATTTACCCCAAATCTCTATTTTGTAATGATGCACAATGCTAAGCCACATGCTGTGCTGGCTTTGGGGTAGAAATTCGATCTTGTCAGAGAGTAAAATCATGTTCTTTGACTTCTTTCTTTGCACTGACTTTCATCTACAGAATCTCTGCTACCGGCTTTCGGGGTGTCTATATTTCAGATACATCACCTGTGGCTTTAGGAGCCACATCTGTTAGTCCTATTTCTGCCAATAAATGCATTTAATAATCATCACAAATCTCTTTGTTATAGCTTCCTTTGTCACGTTTTCATGAACTAAGATCTACTCTCTAGTAATTGTCTTTAATTTTAAGAGAACAATATTTATTTTATTATCACATGTTTTAAAAAGTTTTATTAGCTGTTTAAACCAGTTTGTATTTTCCTTTTCTTTTTCTTTTTAGATATTTTGTAATATTACCCATGTTCCAGGACGAAACTGAAAGCCTTCCACCAATTTTATAAGAAACATTTCTTTTCAGATTTGTTGCCACCCCCTCCCCAAATTTGCTCTCCTCTTAAAAAATGTTTTTTATTGTCTTGTGTGTGTGTGTGTTGCCTGAATGTAGGTAAGTGCTCCTTGTGCCTGCCTGATGGCCATGGAGACCAGAGGAGGAAGCCTAATCCTCCGGAAATGGAGTTACAGATGACAGTGAGCTGCCACACCGTGCTAGGGCTCAAATCCATGTCCCCTGGAAGAGCATCCAGTGCTCTTAGCCACTAAGCTATGTCTCCAGCCTTCCAAATTTTTATCTCCAAAATTCAGTAATTTTACTAACACAGATTTAGATTTCTATTGTGTTTCCTAGGTCTTCTTCCAGTTTCATTTTCATCTATGATTCTGGGTTCTGCAGGATCGTGTTTCATCTACCATTATTTAACCCCCTGGTTGTTTGTTGTTTTTTTTGAAGCTATCAAATTTCTAATTTGTGATCTTCCTGCACCCATACAGCTTAGGGATACTTATTGAATAACATATTTTAATCATACAGAAATCTTGAGACTTTATCTGTGCTGTGGAAACATTTTTCTTCTGGCTATTTCTTTGAATAAGTTTCGCTGTTTTCTTTGAAGCTTGTTTCTGTTTTGTTTTTCAAGTGTTTTCTCAAGTCAGTATCCTCCTAGTTCCTGGTCACAACTGTTCTTCCCTATAATCAAATGAATCAGACTTGAGGATTTTCCTACACATGGGGTGAGGGTGTCGGGGGAAACGTCTAGAATTTTAAGTGTAAAAGAACCTGGCTTTCACAACTGTGGAAGCAAACAGCTCCCTGAGAATATGGTCACTGATTGCATTTTCTTCATTTCTTTCCTGCTGTCTCGCTCCTTTTCTTCACTTGTTTGACACAAACTAAGGCCAGGGAGGCTTCCACCTTCATCTCTTCCTTGGTTCACAGTTGCTGGGGGGGAAGTGCTCCTTCAGACTGCAGTGGCCCACTGTTTGCAGGAAGTGACTTTGGCTAACTCTCCTGAGATCTGCTCACCTGCCACTCCGGTGATGTGACTCTTTGGTGTTTCTTGGTTGCTTCTGCCAGATCTCAGCTGTTTGGACATTCCGCATTTGCTTAAATGGCAATTTCTTCTGTGTTTTTCTGCAGAGCCAAAAGAGAAAAATCAGAAATTTAGCGGGAAATGACGATTTATGCAACAAGGCTCACACCAGAAACCTACTAAAGGCCCTCACTAATTTTGTGGAAAGATTTTCTGAGACAGTCAGCCTTTGATTCATTTATTATACGAGACAATTTAACTATTGGTTTTTTTTTTGTTTGGGGAACATTCAGTTTAACTCTCAAAGGCCTTAACATGAGGCCATCTTTGACCAATGAGCCAAATCAGAAACAGCAAGATCCACAGAAAGCTTCCAAATCATTTGCTACTCAGTGGTTAGCATCGGTTACTTTTTGAGTAACGTTTTCAGGATCTGATCTTCCTTAGATATTTCTTTTGTCTCTGTAGCTGTTAAAAGCCTTCCCCTCTTTTCATTGTGGCTGCTGGCCTCCAATTTAAACATTCACAGTATCAGAAAAGAGCCTTCACTTAAGGCGTGGACCAGACCAGCCATCAGCTCAACAGCTCAAATGGTCTATAAAAAAAGCCAAGTGCAACAGAAACACCCTCATGGACACTGCCCAAACACTCTGGTCACAGTACTCGGAGATTTAATTAAATGATTGTTTAAGCCACATTTAAGTTTTAATGTCATTTGTTATGTAGCAATACATTACTGGAAGACCCGTGCTCCACCTAGCTGTCACTCAGTGAGACAGATGGAGCAACCTAAGTCTACTGCAGCATGGACAGCGGAAGTTTCCTTATAGAAAAAATTGCCTGTAGAGGGGGATGATAGCTCAGTCTGGAGGCTGAGAAGTCAGAGAAGTTGGAGATCCACCTGGGCTGCACAGTGGTTCTAGGCCTTTGGGTTCCTCAGTAAGACCGCATCTCAAGAAAGGGAGAGGCCCAGGGTGAAATGCATCAGGAAATAAGAATTGTAATTAAATCCCTAGCTTAGTCTCTGGCCTTAATTTCTCTGGAGAATATAACAAGTAAAACCAGGGTTGAGTTACAGCCAAACTGATGAGATTTAGATTAAGAACACAGCAAGATGACAGATGAGCCTACTGACGTCATTGCCTAGGTTACAGTTTACAAGATGATCCTGTTAAGTAAAGGCTGATCAGATCCCAACAAAACTTGTACCTGGTAGCTGAAGGACAATTATCTAAAAGCCAAAGACAATCTTTATCAGTCTCATAGTTTTTATGATCAACCAAAGCACAGAAATCAACAAATTTCAAGATGCCTCAGTGTTTTTGAACTGTGGCTTAGATGTATTTTGGAGACACTTACTTGAGAGTGAAATATGCTTTATGCACATGTTTTTGGAGAAAACAGCTCGAGTCTTAGACACCAAAGACGTATTTTGTTAGAAACAATGACATAAAGCAAGAACATTTCTTACTTGAATACAACCACTGTGGTGAGATTTTTGTTTGTGTTTTAACAAACAAAGCTTGCCTGAAGATCAGAGTTCGGAGTTATCCATAGAGGCCAGGCAGTCATGACAGACACCTTTAATCCCAGCACTAAGGATGTGGAGACAGGAAGTGATATGGCAGAGCTGAGAGAGGAATATAAATGGAGGAGACAGGAGCTCAGGATTCAGTCTAAGGTCTCACTGAGACAACATTCAGTCTGAAGAGTTCTAGAAGCAGGAGAGCCCATTTGCTCTGAGGACCCAGTAGAGATAAGAACTAGTGGCTAGTCACTCTGCTTTTCTGATCTTTCAGCTTTCACCCCCTAATATCTGACTCCAGGTTCTTATTATGAAGACCAGTTAGAATTTGTGCTGTACCACTTTCCCTTAAATATTGTGAGAGTAAGCCTTCAGTCTCTATATATTTGTAATTGATGGGACAAAGACAAACAGACCAAGCTCTGTGTACTTTTCTATCAGTATGTTCACACATCTCCGTTATACGGAAGGGGCCAGGCACTGACATCCGCTGTTTGTACTCCTCTAGGGCATCCTTCCATGCTTCTCTAAAGCTACTGTTATCCTTCAGAACTCCCTTCTGAGTTTCCTCCTTGTGATTTGTATGGAAATAAGACTCAACTTTAAGCATGAACTTTAAAGAGAAAAAAAAATGTAAAATTGTTGGCAGGAAGGTTTGCTAAAGGATGTGTAAATAATCCAGTCATCTACATTATGGTATGTGCATTCTAAGACTCCAGGCAAAGAAGCAAATATCCCTGCCCTTTGGTATACAGAAAGCCCTGAGTGGTCCCCTTTTCCTTCCGGCTGTCAAGTTGGAGGTCTGAAACTCCAGTCATCTTTTGCTACCACATGTGGATGTCATGGGCCTGTAGGTCTTCTAAGGAAGAAGGAAAGATAGATTATTAAGGCACAAACTAGGTCTCTGGTGCTTAAGTCTTTGCCTCAGGAATACATCTGGCCTTTGCAATTTTATGAACCAATAAGTTCTTTTATTACAAAGATGACATCCATTTTTGTTTATGATGTGCAGCTCTGTGCTTACCTACTGTAACAGTCTTGTTCTGTAAGAGTCTTTGAATGATGTGGAAATAAACTTGAAGTTCTGGGAGAGCAAGAATTTTGTCTGCCGTATTTACTGTTTAATCCCATCAATTTGATGCTCAGTAATATTCAGTGCTCTGTAAATATTTGGTATTGAAATGTGCAAACTGAGGCCAACCTTTCAGAAGATTAGGATGGTTAATGACACATAGCTGAGAAGAACATGGTTCATCTTCTTAGAGAACTCATAAAACCGAAAATATCTAAACATGGTTAGATATATTTGACAAACAACAGCAAGCAACAGTGAAAAGACTGGCGTGGTTCAGACAGCTGTGTGTTAGCACCAGCTTCTGCAGGCCTTGGAGGACACGCTGTGTATGGGCCCTGTCAGTTTATCATCCAGTGTTTTCACCTTGCTAGCCTGAAATGGGCCACTGCAGGATTGTCTGCACCCTGGAAACCAGCAAGCATTACAAATAAACAATACTTTATTCTCCTGCACACCTATCTAGATAGCATTACTCCCTTACAAAAGGAAATAGGAATGAAAAGAGAGGAAAAAGAGAAAAAATAGTGTAGTCAATATTTGTTTTCAGATTTCAGACCTGTAAAAAAAAAAACTTGAATCTTTTCTTCTCTGACAAACTTCAGAGAAGAAATGGCTGTGTCTTAAGTTAGCTATATGAGTGAGCTGGGAGCATACTCAGGGCACCTTGTTCCCAAGGTCCAAATGATGCAACTGTAGCTCATTAGAAAAGTAGAACTAATCAAAGTGAGGTGGTGAGCCTGCGATAGGGGAAAATGCATCCCTCAGATTATTTAAAACTAGGGTTCGTTCTAGAGAAAAATCCTCCCGGTCAAATGCTACAACAGGACCCTATAGGCTCAGCCAGACTTCCCCCAAGGCAAGCTTTATGTGTTGAACTTGAAGGTGATACATCAGCCTGGTTCTGAGTTATGTATGAGTATGGGAAGTACCCCTAAATCATTATATTCAACTTCTTGGTCAAAATGGGCAAAGAATAAAGGTATCTGTCTATTTGCATATACTTGATTTCAGATGCAATAAAATAGAATCACCCTACTGCCATAGAGGGAGAAGGGGGGGGGTTGCTGAGGGATAAATAAAGAATGAATTGGTCAGTTTCCATGTGCGCACATGTGTGTTTTGGTGTACTGGGGTGGACATGCGGACTGACCACATCTTTCTGAAGTCCCTTTCTTCCCCTCTCATCCCAGCCATTAATTTGTAAGCTTCCAGTCAGAATGTAGGTAGCCATATACAGCAAAAAGAGAAGCCAGAAGGAATTGAAAGCCTCTAAAACATTCAGGGCTCTAGCCTTTAGAAAATAATAAACTGCTTCTTGGTGAAGGAAGACTTGAGGGTCCCATTTCTTGGACTAGAAAACATGTAACATGACTGCTTCTCATGGTGGTCACTACTGGTCTTTAGAAGGGACAACTTTGTCCCATACACTGTTACTTTTAACACATCTATTCCTAGGAAAACAAGCAGTATTAGCAAGTCAAGTCATTTACTAACCAAAACTACCCTGAGATACTATCCATTGTCCATACAGGGCTGGTTTTTGGCTTGGTTTCAAATATCTAACATGAGGATTAAGCTTCTCCATGTTGTAGGTAAGAGGTTGGAATCTGGAACACATGACTCAATTTCCAATGAAGGCTGTGAGAAACAATGAAGCCAGATTTTCTGACTTTATGCTGAGGCCCCTGTTGGTCTGTTGTTAACATCCAACTAATGACACCTAAGGCTCAGAGAACATCATGGAAGAGGGAATGGGTAGATTATCAGAGCCAGAGGACCAGAAAGTCGGCTGTGAGATTGTGACCCCTAAGACGGACGGGGAAGCTATACCCATAATACTTCAACAGTCTAGCCGCCCAAATAAGACCTGAATAATGACAGTAATTTTTTTTTTAAATGCTAACAGGGGTGGCAAGCAGAGGTGAGGGCTGCATAGCCCAACCTCAGAGCAGTCATGGGGTTGACAGCATCAAGCTATTCATGCTGCCTGGGGGCTGAGGAGTACAAGCTGAAGTTGTGAAGATACTCTCCTGGCTGGTGGCTGGACAGGGATGCTCATCACTCAGCCCCTCCACAAAGAAGAGCTAAAGATGCATAGTTACATTTAGAGGGCTCACTCACGTGGCTTGGTATAATAAAACAACATGCAAGGAACTGACAGCAAAACAATTGTAGGCTGCAAAATGAAACCCATAAGCTCAAGTCTAGAAAAGAAGAAAGAAGATAAAGGGAATTTAACTAAGAATAGGGCCAGCTCTTTCTTCACAAAATCTGCTCTTTCAGCATCTGCTGCATCAGTCAAAGCAGCCCTAGATGTTAACTGTCTGTTGTTCTTGATCATGCTTGGGAAAACATAATTACATATCCTCATACTCGGGGTGAAAACGAAAATCACCTATTGGAGTTTTCTGGAGTGTTTCTGCCTTCTCCCTAGCAGTTTCTGAGCTTCTGCCCTTGGTAAACATCTCCATTCTCTCCTACTTTAGGAAGCTGTTGTTCTAGGTATTAGCTTTACTGAATACCACATCTGTCTGCTCACACAAATCTTTTCCTCCACTTACAGCTGGCTTTTTGCATTACCCGGCTTGCTTGCTGGCCTGTGGCTTACTGTTCAACTCTGCCTAGAACCACCAAGCATTCCTTTAAGTGGTAACCATTATTTTATTTCTTGGCGGTCATTTAGACTTGGATTTAAGTCTTTGCTTATGTTCTAGGAGAGCGAGCCGTCTCCCACAGCCTAAAGACACGCAGGGTCTCTATGTACTAAGGCTTTTCTTAGGTGAGCACTCAGAGTTACTGACTGTCATTGTCTGTGCTGATAGTTAGCTAATAAACAGTGGTCAGCCCTGAAATCACATGCATCCAGGCTACACTAAATGGACTCAGGGGACTTTATTTGTATTCATATATAAATACACATATATAAATGTATAAATTAATACACATATATACCAACAACCAAAGAAAAAGAGGCCATTAATTTCCGAGGGAATGATGGAGAGATGTGGGATGAGTCTGGGGGAGAGGGAATAGCAGGGATTGAAGATGGGAAAGAGAAAGGGGTAGAGTAATACAATTATATTTTAACGTAAGAATTTTGTAAAAATATGCCATTATTTAAGCTCCATTGTTACACCTGTGGATGTTTTTGATGAAGTAGTAATGATCTCCCCTAATGAAGATGCTGTACCTGATGGGATAAGTGTGGTTCTTGCCCATATAACAAACCACACAGGCACAGACACAGACTCACACACCAAAGACACAATTATTTTGAACTCTGTTTAGCTTTTTCCAGTTTCAGCTTTCTGAACCTCTGGTTCTCTTTCTTTAGACAGATTGGGGTTTTTTTGTTTTTTTAATATTTATTTATTTCTTTATTATGTATACAATATTCTGTCTGTGTGTATGTCTGCATGCCAGAAGAGGGCACCAGACCTCATTCCAGATGGTTGTGAGCCACCAAGTGGTTGCCGGGAATTGAACTCAGGACCTTTGGAAGAGCAGGCAATGCTCTTAACCACTGAGCCATCTCTCCAGCCCCCCCTTTAGACAGATTGTTAAAAACTTATAAATCATTCACCAGGAGCCAAAGGGATTGCATATATTATTGTTTTATATATGTTATATACATATGGACTAATTAATTTGCCCACGTATACTTATAAAATCTAGTTAAGAAACCCAACATGCCGTTTTAAATGGCAAGAAATATTTGTGGGACCTCCAAAGTTGGATATAAATTAGAAAGCAATTCCATCATAATTTACTAAGTGCAAGCATGTAGTGTACTTATTAGTTGATATAAACTAGAGTCACCTGGGAAAAGGGAGGTGAAAATGAGGAATTGTCTCCATCCGACTGGTTCTGGGCATTCCTATAGGGACTTTTCTTGCTTAATGATTGATGTGGGGGGGGGTTAGGGGGGTCAGTCCACTGTGGGTGGTGCCACGCTTAGGCAAGTGTCCTGGGTTGCAGAGAAAGTAGGCTGAGCAAACCGTTGGCAGCAAGCCAGTAAGCAGTGTGCCTCCATGGATCCTGCTTCGAGCAGGATCCTACCTTGAGTCCCTGCCTTGGCTTCCTTCAACAATGGCGCGTGACTTATGATATAGGTAATAGCAGCTCCTCTTCTGTTACAGTGTTTATCCACAGCAGCATAGAGCAAACCAGAAAGGTATGTAAGATTCCGACATTCTCCATGTTTCCCCACTTTCCCTCAGCTGCGTCTTATATAGCAGGAACTAACTTCATAGAATAATTTGTGTACGTGGGAGAACACATAGCAATAGATAAATGGTGGTATAGTTGATGCTTCACAAAGTGCCCGTCAAGAAACACATGCACACGAACTGAAGTGAGTTTTCCAAATTTCAGATTCTTGACTCTATTCTGTGACCATAGCATCAAAATCTCAAATAGAAGACCTTGTCATTTGCATTGAATAACCTCTGTAGCTGATGCCAATACATATTAAAATCTGAAAGCTACCGGGTCATATGCTGTTGTGACAAATGCAAAATTAGATGTCACAACTTCACTTTCATGCCCCTTAATTTCCTTTTCTTCATTCCAAAAGATGCTTTTTTTTTAAACTACAGGACTCTCCTTTCTAAAACATTAATCAAACAGCTGTTCGAATTCTCTGCTTCAATTCCAGACAATTTAGAGCCTGCGAGTGAGTCTGAATCCTGCAGGATGAATGTTACATCTACTCTGATTGCCTTTGCATGTGTTTCTCTAGGTCCAATTACATTTAGTTACATCCAAAGGTGTCATAACAAAGCAGGCAGGACTGTCTGTCTTTCTGTGAACTGCTCAAATTCAGATGCTGAATAGTCAAATAGTCACGTCGTGATGCAGCCAGTCCAATAAGACTCAGGAAACTCAACAGCAATAAGGTTCAAAGAGAAGAAAGCAAACTCGCTGGGAAAGAGAAATCCAATAAACTGACTTGACATTTGCAGATAAAATGCGCAGTGGAAACTGATTATCTCTTCTGCATGCTTTAGCGAGAAATCCAAATTGGTCCCAATTTATGGCTTATATTCAAACTGCAAGGTGCCATTTGCTATTTGACAATGTGAAACAACATTATTTTATAATGACTGATCACTTAGAGCCAAGACAAAAGCTGGTGTTTCCTTTTGAGGTACATTGGCATTTCCAGGAAGGGCTAGTTTTAAGGACAACTTATTTTAAGCCTATTTTAAGATCTTGCATTTATCCATCTACATGAACACAAATACCATAAATTATGCAGTAAATGATCTTTGTCCTTAATTTTGCAGAGAAAGAGAGTGCTCCAGAAGTTAAATCAGTTCTGTAATACTTTAGTTAGTGTGTGTGTGTATAATGTGTATATATATATGTGTGTGTATATATTTGTTTGTGTGTATCTTTATCTGATAGAGGATCAGAGCATTGCTCAACCCCTTCCAGAAAACCTTCTTCTTATAGTAGATGATAATTAACACACAGACACACACCTGGAAAATGTAAAAATGTAGACAGCAAGAGACTTTGAAACACTCAGTTCTATACGAAATGTCTTCATCAAAGTCATCTCCTCATGCTCAGGGATCTATATGGAAGAGGAGGCAGAAAGATTGTAAGAGCCAGAGGTGGCTGATGTCTCCGAGGAAACAGCATCTTCCAGATACAACAGGACCGATGCACATATGAACTCACAGAGATTGCAATAGGACGAGCAAGACCTAAACCAGACCAAATAGAATCCCAACACTGAGGAGGGGGGCATCCACAAAACCCCACCCTAACCAAGAAGCTGTCTGCAATTGTGATTCCTGCTGGGAGAGGGAAAATCAGTTTCTCCAATGGAGCGTCACCATGCATATCAACTACACTCCAGGGCAAGCCACGCCCAGGAGGAGTTGGCCAACACAAAACAGAATCCCTGCTTCTTGTGTACTTTTTCTTTTCTTTCGGTAGGCTTTGCCTTATTTGCATTTGATTATATTTTTAAGTTTTTTAAAAGAAAAAGTATATGAAGTTGAGTAGGTAGAAAGGTGGGGAGGATCTGGAAGGAGATGGAGAGAGGAGGAAATGATAGAATCAAAAATACTGGATGAACAAAGTTTTAATAAAATCTAATTATAAGTAAATTAAATTAATGAATGGATAAAACAAAAAATTGTGTGAATCTTTAGTCAAGACTCAATTTGCTAAATGTTTTTGAAACCAAGTGTATAAAAGTGCACATGCAGCCGGGCGATGGTGGCGCACGCCTTTAATCCCAGC
>NC_022032.1:18588582-18589449 GCF_000317375.1 Microtus ochrogaster | reverse complement strand
CTCTGGGAGTTCAAGACCAGCCTGGTCTACAAGAGCTAGTGCCAGGACAGGCTCCAAAGCCACAAAGAAACCCTGTCTCAAAAAACCAAAAATAAATAAATAAATAAATAAATAAAAGTGCACATGCCCTCTTTTTCTTAGAGACACCTTAATTGATGAAGCTTCGTTGAAGTAGCAGTAGAGACGTGTGGACAGACAGGAAGAACTGGGTACACAAACAGCTTAGGCCTGGGCCCTACAGCGGAGGCAGCTGAAGAAACAGTAGCCAACAGTGTAAAAAGAGGGAAGTCAAGCAGGTTGACTCCAATGACTCCGCTAGTGGCTTCCCTTTCTTGACGTGGATCCTTGTTTGCACGTAAAACCCCAAAGTGATAAAATAAGCCATCTTCATCATGGTTTCGCATCTTCGGATTAAGAAAAAAGTATTTGAGGAAGAAATAAAAACATACCTTTACTAAACACGTCCAGACATTTGTCTTTGCCATTGCTTCCCAAACAACACAGTGTAGCACTTACCACACAGTATAGTACTTACTTACATTGTATTTGGTACTACCAACAAGCAAGAGATAACTTATACAGGACATGTGTAAGTTATATGTAAGAATTATGCCATGCCATTTTTGTAAAAGATTTGAGTGCCCACAGATCTTGTTATCAGCAGAAAGTCCTGGTATTGCAGGGATGCCAAGGAATAAGTGGATTTATTAATAGATATGGATGAGGAACCAAGGGGCAAGACACAGAGCTAGAATAACAAGCTATGGATTAAGCCTTATGTGGTATGACTCGGTGGTAAAGTGCTTTCCTATTATCCATGAGGGCTGGTTTCAATTTCTAGCAACACACACACAGTGAGCGAGGAGA
>NC_022032.1:18580714-18587711 GCF_000317375.1 Microtus ochrogaster | reverse complement strand
TTAGTGATTGACAAGGGCCCATCCAATACAAGTGGTACCACTCTGGGCTGATGTCCCTGGATTCCATAAGAAAACAGACTGAGTAAGCCACAGGGAGCAAGCTATTAAACAGCATCCCTCTGTGGCCTTGGCATCAGCCCCTGCCTCTAGGTTTCTGCTTGGTTTGACTTACTATCTTGGCTTCCCTAAATAAATAGTAACTCAGGACACGTAATCCAAACGTAACCCTTTCCTACCCAAGTTGCTTTCGGTCATGGTGTTTCATCACAGCAATAGTAACCCTAAGACAGTGGTATATGCATAAGTGCACATCTGTAGTGTGCATATGAATGTGCATTCATCTCTTTCTCTCTCTTTCTTCTCCACCCCCACCTTCAGTATATGTGCACTTGTAGGAGTCAGAGGCTGATATTACCTGTCTTTCTCTATTGCTCTCCGTCTTTTGTAAGACTAGGTTTCTTTGAACCTTGTGCTCACAAACTGGCTGGCCTGTCTGGCCAGCAAGAAATCTGCATGCAACTGAGCCCTGGGATCTTCTTACTTCTGCATTTCCAGCCCGATGTTGACCACACTACTTAGCTTTTTGGCCTGGGTCAAATGAACTCAGGTCCTCATGCTTAGTGGGGCAAACACTTTAACTGTGCCATTTCCCAAGCCACTGGCTTTTTGCTTTGTTATGTGCCTTATATCCATTATATTTCTAGAGCCTAAGTTGGAGACCTAGGAATCTACAGAGAAAAATGCCCCTTAAGTTTGCTATGGGGAAGTGAACATATGGGGAATATCTTCTAAAGAAGAAATCTAGTTATGAGGATTGGAATAAAAGCTCCTGTTATGTAGATTATCTGGGCTGGTGAGGTCTAGAGTTAACTCTAATAATTAAGACCTATTCTGGCCTTTAATTCTGGGAGAGGGGGTTGTTGATGCAGGCGGATTACAAATTTAAGGATAACCTGCAGTATACAGCGAAACTGTTTTAAAGGACCAGAGGGCAAAGGAGGATGGTCAGACATTTTATCTTAAATGTTTCTCTTTCAGTTGCTTTTGCTAAGGACAATTCTTATGTCAAAATGCTATACTTCGGGGGCCGTTGCCTGGACGCCTCAACACAAATGAGAAAAGCATCATCTCTGAACTCAGAGTTTAGACCTGATGGAAGTGGTTCATATTTTAATGAAAGACAATATTTTTGATTATCAGGCTGGGGAGCAGGCTGAAAGTGATAGTGCTATTAGTGAAGAGACAGTTGGCCTACAATTACAGGCACCAAATCGGCACTTAGAAAAGCACAAAGCTCACCATCTCTACACTCTGTCTGGAGTTGAGCCCCTAGGAGATTTATATGACTGACAGTTGGCTTCTGTGCGTGGCTCCAATCGCCCTGTTGTTGAAGCTCTGTGGAACTCCAAAACTAGTTTCTCCATTGTGCAGCAGGAAGGGAGAAGGTCCAGAGGCAGCTATCATAATGAGGATCTCACAGAAAATCTCACAGAAAGAAATCTGTCTGGAGCCTGGAGAGAAATAATAGATTCAAGTAGTGTCAGAACTACAAAGAGGAAATAATGAAATCTTTCTCCTGACAGTTGGCACAGCCTCGTTTCCTCTCTTGGACAATGCCAGATGAGATTCTCTGATGTTTCGAATTGAGATGCGCTAGTGATTGACACAGTACCCAACAAAGCATGCCTGTCAGATTCAACTTTATTTTTCTTACTGTTTGTTTGTTAAAGAAGAGTGCTGTGGGATAATCCTTCTGTACACTGTGAATATGTATTACTCTCATTGATTAATGAAGAAGTTGATTGGTCTATAGCAAAGCAGAATGAAGTAAGGCAGGACTGTCAAACTGAGAATTCAGGGATGAAGAATGGCAGAGTTAGGGGGATGCTAGCCAGCCACCGAGGAAGCAGGATGTATAGAAAATTAGGCAGCAAGCCATGAGGCACGTGGCGAAACACAGATTGGAAATGTGGGTTAATCTGAGCGTAAGAGTTAGCGAATAGCCTGAGCTTTCCACCAAGCATTTATAAGTAATATTAAGCTGGTTGGTGGGACAGTCAAACTGAGGATATTAGGATGAAGAAGGGCGGAGTCAGGGAGACGCCTGCCAGTCACCAAGGAAGTAAAATGTATAGAAAATTAGGTAACTGTGGGGGCCAACAAATGCAGGCCCATTTCCTACCTTATCTGATGGCCAGGGAGTTTGACGAATAACAAGGCTTAATCACACCTTCTAGCTCAGGAAGTGACTGCCTGGCTTCCCTTTTTGAACTTGAGATAGCTTGGTGCTATGCCAGCAGGTAGTCAGGATATGCCGAGGTACTTCTGTGCTTTCCATTGTAATTATGAGGACACCAGGAGAGGGGTTGCGGTCTGCCTACTAAGTGTGTGTGACCCCAGAATTGGCTGTATGACTTCACCTCTTGTATAATGTTAATGAAGTGTTTTGTTACCTTCTCCCCCAGTTTATGTTTGGTATAAAAGTTGTAGAAAGATAAATAAGGGTGATTTTCGGGATCTGAGGAATCCCCGAAACGCTCTCCCGATACTGTCTTGCGGTTTCTATCTTTTATTTTCCCATGCCCCTACTCTACCTACCAGCATTTTGTTGAGGCTGGTCCTCAACAGGTAACAAGCCATGAGCCATGTGGCAAAGCACAGGTAAGAAATATGGGTTAATTTAAATGTAACAAGCCTGAGCTCTCCACTAAGCATTTATAAACAATATTAGGCCTCCGTGTCAGTGATTTGGAACCAGGCAGTCGGGACAGGAAAACTCCACCTACAGAAGAGAAGGGTCTTTCTTTTGGGGGGGGGGGTTCTGCAGTTTATTATGAAAAGAAATACAGGGAGGGACGTGGGAGTGGCTGTCCCTGGACAGACTGGGTCGGGTGGACCTGCACCCACAGCACTATTCCTGCTGCCGAGCTCTGTGAGGATGGTAAAGACCAGCAACCTCCAGGTTGGTAACGCTGACTTTAGTAGCATCTACTCATACAGCCAATGCCCAGCTCTGTCCTCCCAACACAGAAGCTCTTCCTCGTGGAACCAAAGCACCGCAATCTCTCTGTGAGCGCTTTCCACCGAGTCACTGCCATGACTCACATTCTTGCCAACTTCCACGCAGAAATCCCCACGGATAGTGCCAGGCATGGCGTCCCCTGGGTCAGTGGCCCCTATGAGGGTCCGCGAAGCACGCACAACGTCCATCCCTTGCCACACCATGGCCACCACGGGACCAGAGCTCATGTATGTAGTCGGCTGTAGAAAGGTCTCTCGCGCAGCTCCGCATAATGCTCCCGCAACAGCTCTTCGGAGGCCTGCACCAGCTTTAGTGCCACCAGCTTGAAGCCCTTTCTCTCAAAGCGACGCACGATCTCGCCCACCAGCCGCCGCTGCACGCCTTCGGGCTTCACTGCCAAGAACGTGCGCTCGTTCACGCCGCTGTGGCTGCGGGAAAGAGGTTAGCAAGGATGGTCAGCACCAGGCAGATCATGGCGGCGGATGGGTCTTTCTTTATGTACAGGTTGGCTTTAAGCCCTCTCTGTAGATATCCCTGGCTTCAAGCTTGCATCCTATGGCCTCAGCCTTCAGGAATGTCATCCAATATCCAGCTTCAATCAATATTTTGTCAAAGTCATGTTTAACATTAAACAAAAAGGCATTCCACCTAAAAGGCAAATTTCAGTTCTTTAGTCTGTCATCAAACAAAATTTTAGATGACCACGACATAGGTACTTCCAACCGGTTATTTTCATTATCAACATAAACCTTATTCGGTTTACATAGTACATGGCCCTCTTGTATTAAATATAAGACAATTAAAATTGTAAAAGGTGGACTATCTTAGAAAAAAGAAACTGTCCCCTACCATCCAACCTTTACTGTCAGAACCTCCAAATAAGAGATAATACAGACAGCAAAACAAAAGGTTGTAGTCAGGCACTCTGAATCTCTATGCACAGATATCCATCGAGTCACACAAAAGAAATTTGATTCTCATCTCCGGGTGGCTGAAGGACCCTTCAATCTTAAGGTTTAAGGACCAGCAGACGCCGGGAAAGCTTTTTGCCTCTTTCTACCTCCCTTCAAACGCAAAAATAAATTCTGACTTTAGCGAAGAAAAATCAACATTTATAAAGAAAGTTCTCATCTTCAGAGGTGTCTTCCCACTCGGAAGAGAGCTCCCCCTTCTCTCACAGAAGAAACTCTTCTTAGTGGCCTTTTCCCCACCTCCCTGGCTTGTCACTTCGGAAGGGACTACAGGTGCTTCCTAGTTGGCAGCTGCCGTGCGGGATCGTGCGTGTTTAATAGCAAAGACTGCTGGTGTTTCTTTACATGGAGTCCAGGAACAGGGCCCGGATAGCTGGGAGCAAAGTCACAAGTAGTTCTGCTAGCATCTATTAACTACTCAAATCCGACCAACTTTGCATCCCCAAGCTGTCAACAGTGGACGCTTAGCACAATAGCTAGAAGAATTATTTATTTCCCTTCTGTGCATGGTTTAGAAAAATACAGATGAAATATTCAATATCCAGCTACTTTGACAATTCCCCGGCTTCCCTCGCCTTCTCATTCCAGATTCTGACTGAAGAACTCGGGCTGGCGTTTGGACACCTGGTATTTACAAAGCATCCTGTGTGAATGTCATAATTAAAGGGGCTTAGGAGTAATTCTCCAGAAAAATCCTTAGTGTCAGGGTTAAAATATTTTCAACACAAAACGAATAATTTAAAAAAAAAAGCACAAACATCCCCAGCACACAAATTGAAGCCAGACCAGGAGATTCTGTCTTGGGCTAAATCATTTATCAGTGGCTGCTTCCTCTGCCTTGCTCAGCCATCCGTCAGACATCTACAGGCATCTACAGGTGAGAAGTGTTGTTCTCAGCAAAAGTGGCCCTTGGGTTCCTGTCACACAGCTTAGGTAACAGTTAACATACACATCAGAGGTGGTACTGCACAAGGTTAGGGAAATTTGATAAGTCTTAATTTGCATGACCTCCCAAATGAACAATTTTTAAGTCAACCAAGTCTGGGGAGACTATGTGGTAACCCCAAAGAAAGATGCTTCTTGTGAAGAAATAGGATTTCTGCTCTGACTGACTCCTTGGCCTCAGAGCAGGTCCAGGAGCTGACCCAGGGTGCTTAGGGAACACCTTTCCTCAGTACCATGGGAACCAGATAAGGACAAGTTTCTACACACATTTGCTCCTGGTTCCATAAAGTAGAGCAATCCTATTATAAGGAAATATTATGATTATTACTTTTATCATTATTTTGTGTCTCCAAGTGATTATTGGGCAACAATCTTGCTGCCTTCTCAGAGACAATGACAATGTCTTCCAGAGACAATGTTTGAAAGACAGAGGGAGGCTGGGATGAGAAAGGATTTTTAACCTGACTGAAACCCTAGCACTTGAGAGGTAGAGGCAGGAAGATCATGCATCCAAGGCTACATACAGATTTCAAGGCCAGCCTGAGCTACATGAGACCCTATCAAAAGAATAAAAGCCAAAGAACCAAAATAACAAACAATAAGTAAGATTGAATTTGTAAAGGGTAACACAGAAGAAAAGCAAAACGGACAAAGGAGAGAAAGGAGAGCAGAATGCATGCATTTTGTAGATTTTCTCACATCGAATCATTCCAAAACCATTTTCCCCAGATTCTAGAGGTTGAGCTAACCCTTCATTGCCCCTTGACCCTACTTCTGATGAGTTCAGACTCAGACGCTGCAGGCTGGGGTGGCTGCGCATGCCTCTAATATCAGCCCACGCAGCAGGGGGAAGAAGGAAGAGCTGGAATCCATGTCATGAGGAAGACAGGAAATGTGAAACCCTGTCTGAGGTACGGAACTTGAGAAGATAAAGAGACTATAGGCAGGAATTTAGAATGTACTTCAAAGATGGAGCCCTCACCATCTTTGGTGTATGTTCTGGAATCCGTCTCTATTTTACAACATAAAGCCTGGTGACTTCAGATGGGCACCGAGGCTCCTGGCTGGAGTAACTTTTCAGTCGGGTGCTTTCAGAAGCCTGTCACCAACAGGTGGCGATGGCACGCAGCACAAATTGGAACTGCGCCGAGGTAGCTTCAGCAGAGAAGTCTCCTGGCTCTATTTGAAACGCATCCCCCCCCCCACACACACACACACACACTTTTATCTTCCTTTCTTTTAAGAGTGGTTTTCATTGCTTCTCTGCAGGCTCCGCACCTCCGTGAGCCTCCAGAGAGCATCTCGGGAAATCATTTACTTTTGAGTTTAAAGCATCCTATTACTTGCATTGCGGGGTTGTGGCGGGGGAGGACAGAGAAGCCGCCCTGTGGCCTCATTCTTCAACGGAGTTTTGCAGAGAGAAAAGCTGCCGGTGGGGGTGACTGGAAAGTTGGATAGGACTCTGATAAAAGAGTCTCGGAAGTCTAGGAACGGACCTAGAAAACAGCATCCCTAAATACTCTGGGAGATCAGACGATGCCATGTCCTATCTGCCTTACTGGCACAACAGGGGTTTTGAGTATTTTTGTTACTGTTGTTCTTTAGGAACTGTAGTCTCGGGAGAAAAGGTTTAAGGGAAGAAGCCGTTTATTTGGATTCCCCGTTCATCCGCTGTGACAGGAAGGCAGGGTGGTAAGAGTTCCTCTTAGCAGCAGGGGCAAGAGGCTGCTCGCTGACTTCTCAGTAGATCAGGTAGTGGAGGAAGGAGAATGTCAGGACACAAATGGGTTTTTCTTTTCTCTCTGACTCGGGGGAAATTTGAGAAGAAGCTGTAAGTGACCTTCTGTGAAGGAAATGTATGTCTGTAAAGGAAAACGCACCCTCCCTCCCCTGTGCCAGCAGAAGGAAACTTGTCTCTGGATACCAGTCAGTGGAGAAGACATAGACTGAGCACTGCAGAGCAAACCTCCACCCTGCTTGCTGTGTTCATCTTACCTTGTCCTAACCAGTCCTTCACCGCATGCTTCCTCCCACAGCTCATCAGATTATGGTGTGAAGT
>NC_022032.1:18566001-18580312 GCF_000317375.1 Microtus ochrogaster | reverse complement strand
AAATATGTCTTTTGTTAAAGAGAATCCTAACTGGGAACTGTAGCAGATGAAGAGAGTAGTCTTTTTTTCCCCAAACAAGAGCAAGCCTGCATTTCTGCAGACTGATGAGTGTATCGGAGCGGAGAGGAGAGAGAGCACAGCTTCTAAGAAAGCAGGGGCTGCCAAAGTTCTCCTGCCTAAGCTGACAATCAACCCCCCTTCCGACCTGAAGCTACCAGAAAGCTAAGTGGCCATCCTTGCGGAATAAACAGCAGACCGGGAATCCAGTGGGGACCAGGCCCACAGTGAAAGAGTTGCTCCCTGGCCATCAGGAGGGGGGAGACAACCTGTTTTCCTCCTAGTTCAAGAACATTCTCAGCAAGAAGGAAATAAACCCCATGCGCACACATAGCTCTCCTGGATGTTTCTCCTTTAGTTAGAGCTTACATTCCAGCGAGCTATTTCCCTTCAATTTAAAGCAGCAACAGCTGATTCAGGCAAAGTGAGCCTTAGTGAGCTGTTTGCTTGCTGAGACAGGGTCTTGCATACCCTGTCCAGGTTTGTCGGGACATCACTGTGTGGCTCAGTTTACCCCTAAAGCCACAGGGGTCCCCCCTACCTCAGCCTCCTCTACCTCAGCTTCCTGAGTGCTGGGATTATAGGCACCGCCTCTATGGGCTCTTTAAGTGGTTTTGAATGCTTTTATGCAAAAGACCATTAACCATCATCGAAGTCTTATGAGCAGAAGATGGTTATCCGTATAGGTGGAGAGAACACAATCATAATTTAAGGAATTATCCCATTATCATAGTTATTAAATTATGGAAATACGATTCTGCCAGTTTTTTGAACAAAAATATAAGAAAATCAGTGGATACTGTAGGTTTTCAGATCTTTAACCTTAATACCAAAGTGAAAATTCACGAAGCATATTGTATATAGAGTTACACCTTGCCTAAAAGGAGCTTAACTTTCAATAATAATAATACAACCTAACCCCAAATAGGATCTGAGTAAATTTGTTAAGGGAATTGCAGCCCCACCAGGCTGTTGCATGCTATTTTTATGTAGTACAGGGACAATCATGTTGTTTCTTTGTCAGAATTTTTTAAAATGTGCCCATTTCCAACTTATTTAACAAATAGCCTATGTAAATATTATCTCCAATTGTCAAAGTAAAAAAAAAAAATCTGGAGAAACTCACGCACAGCCGGGCGATGGTGGTGCACGCCTTTAATCCCAGCACTCGGGAGGCAGAGGCAGGTGGATCTCTGTGAGTTCAAGACCAGCCTGGTCTACAGAGCTAGTGCCAGGACAGGCTCCAAAGCCACAGAGAAACCCTGTCTCGAAAAACCAAAATAAAAAAAAAAAGAAAAAAAAAAAGAAACTCACGCACAAAGAATTTAGAGCTTAATCAGAGTGTGGGGACTGGTGTGTGTCATCTCAGCACCAGGGAGGCCGAGACAGAAGGAACATGAATTGGAGGATGGCCTGGATCCTGCACAGTAAGTCAGAGCCATTTTTAGGGCCATGCAATTTAGAGGAGGAATTTTTGTTTGTTGGATTTTTGGTTTTTTGAGACAGGATTTCTCTGTGTAACAACTTACTAATCAGCCCCCACCGTCTCAGTGGGTGGGCACACCCCTCGCCATCCTGACTTCCTTGCTCATGTTCTCCCTCCTTCTGCTCCTCATTTGGACCTTGGGAGCTCAGTCCAGTGCTCCAATGTGGGTCTCTGTCTCTATCTCCATCCATCACCAGATGAAGGTTCTATGGTGATATGCAAGATATTCATCAGTGTGGCTATAGTATAGGGCCAGTTCAGGCGCCCTTTCCTCAGTTGCCCAAGGAACAAGCTGGAGACATCTCCTTGGACACCTGGGAACCCCTCTAGAGTCAAGTCTCTTGCCAACCCTAAAATGGTTCCCTTAATTAAGATACTTCCTTGCTCCCATATCCACCCTTCCTACATCCCAACAGTCCCATTCCCCCAAGCTCTCCCCATCCTCCCCTTCTCCCTTCTCTCTCCCCATCTCCCCTTACCCCCACTCCACCCCCACCCCAAAGCTCCCAATTTTTGCCTGGCAATCTTGTCTACTTCCAATATCCAGGAGGATAACTATATCTTTTTCTTTGGGTTCACCTTTTTATTTAGCTTCCCTAGGATCACGAATTATAGGCTTAATGCTTTTATTTATGGCTACAATCCACTTATGAGTGAGTACATACCATATTCATCTTTTTGGGTCTGGGTTACCTCACTCAGGATAGTGTTTTCTATTTTCATCCATTTGCATGCAAAATTCAAGATGTCATTTTTTTTTAATTTCACTATCTGCGAGGGCTAAACAGAGAAAATGAGTCTTAATAGACAAGAGTCCTGATGTACACAGCAACAGCAGCTCATTAGGATTTCTCTGTAACCTTAGCAACCACTGATAATGCTCCCAACACTCTTTAATGACCTTATAGCCTCCGTGAACAGCTCTGAAGTAGGGCAAATGCATCTGGAGTGGTGGAAGTTCACTTTTTTTATGAGGTATTAGGAAAATATCTAACAGAATAGCATGCCTTTCAAAAGCCTCTGGAGAGGCTCTCTCTTTGGTATGAGCCATTATGGTGCAAGATGAATTATTGGAAGGGGCTCTGCCAATCTGAACAATATGCTTCTGTAAATGTCATATTAAAGTAGCTGAAAGAAAAGAGTTATAAGTTTTTAAAGATTTATTTATTTACACATATGGATATTTTTCTCGAATTTGTATAATTTTACAGTGTCAATGCCACATGACCCAAGAGGTCAGAAGAGGGTGTTAGATCTTCCAGAACTGGAGTTATGGATGGTTGTGAACTGTCATGTAGGTGCTGGGAATTGAATCTGGGTCCTCTGCAGGAGCAAGTGCTCTTAACCACTGAGCCATCCCTCCAGTTCTTATAAGGATCATCAAATAAGGGGCATGGTGACAACGTAAGACCTACTAGTCCGTCTCCAGGAACGACGGCAGCTTCCATGCTCTTGCTTGAGTTCCCGCCCTCACAATGGCACAATATATAACACTTAAAGGGTAACAGTAAAATTATATAAGCAGAGCCACAGTGTGAGTTTCAGTTAATTCCCCTGATTGCCATTTAAGTGCTCTCTTTTTTTAAAAAAAATATTTATTTATTTATTATGTATACAATATTCATGTCTGCAGGTCAGAAGAGGGCACCAGACCTTTTTACAGATGGTTGTGAGCCACCATGTGGTTGCCGGGAACTGAACTCAGGACCTTTGGAAGATCAGGCAATGCTCTTAACCACTGAGCCATGTCTCCAGCCCCCCATTTAAGTTCTCTTAAGGGTCTATCATTTCACTGTGTTCATTTGAATGAGTAGATTTCCTTATTCTAGATAGCTGACTTCCTTTCTTCCCCTGCAAAGATCTTACTTTGTAGCTCTGGCTGGCTTCAAACTCTTGATCTTTCTGCCATATCCTCTCTGAATTCTCGACAGATATATGCCATTGCACTACACCCAGCTGTCATGGGATTTTGAATAAGATTCTGCTCCTGCCCTCAATATCTTGTAATATATTGGGGCAATGAGATTCTCATTTTTGATTCATAATAACTGTACATACTTCTGTACATGCAATGTGTATGATCAAAATTAGGGATTTTCATTTGCATCTCTGTTGCTGTGTTAAAATATTGATCAAAAGCCACATAGGAAGGAAAAGGCTTATTTGACTTATGGGCTCTAGTCCATCATTGAGGGAAGCCAAGGCAGGAAGTAAAGACGGAAGCCTGGAGACAGGAAGTGCAGCAGAGGGCATGGAGGAGTAGTGCTTACTAGATGCTTCCAGGATCACCATATTTAGCTGTCTTTCTCAAACAACCAGGCCCACCTGCTTAGGAATGGCGCTGACCACAGAAGGCTGTGTTCTCCATCAATTAGCAATCAAGGAAAAATGCCACAAATATGTCCACAGGACAATCTATTGAAGGCAATTCCTCAGTTGAGATTTTTCTCTACCCAGATGTGCTGTGGGAGCCCATTCTGCTCCTTCAGCCAATAGCTTTTAAGACACCAGCCCACTTGGGCGTGGTCTCTTATACTGTAAAAGGAGTGGTAAATGTGTGCCCACTCTCTTGCTTCTGTCCTGCTTCCAGACAGTAGACTGTCTTTCTGTTTGCGCAGAGGACTGTTGTAATGGGAGTCCCCTCTGTGTGTTGCTTTTCTTGGTTAATGAATAAAGAAACTGCCTTGGCCTGTTGATAGGGCAGAACTTAGGTGGGCAGGGAAGACAGAACTGAATGCTGGGAGAAGGAAAGAGTCAGAGAGAGGCCATGGATCTACCGCCAGAGTAAGACATGCTGCTGAAACTTAGTCAATAAGCCACTGTCAGGTGGCGATACACAGATTAATAGAAATGGGATAATAAAATAAGATGTAAGAGTTAGCCAATAAGAAGTTAGAGCTAATGGGCCAAGCAGTGTTTTAATTAATATAGTTTCTGTGTGACTATTTTGGTTCTGGGTAGCTGGGACGAACAAGCAGCCCTCTCCTTGCGACACAGATATGTTCAGTTGACAACCAAGATTAACCATCGCATCAGGGTATTAAAATCTCCATCTTCTTCAACATTTATTTTTGTATTGTAAATACTCAAAATTCTTCTAGAATATACAGTAAGCAACTACTCAGTGTCACCTTGTTTGGCAACAGAAACTTATTGCCAGATCTAACTCTATTTGGTATCAAATGACACTTCTCTACACCCCCACCCCGTTTTCTCTTGCTGAAACACTTGTGTTAATTTACTCTCTGCTTCTTAGGACCAAATTACTAGTTTTTCACACATTTGTGGGAGCATATAGTATTTGTGTTTTTGTACCTGGTTTATTTTGCTTTCTCTGGTGACTCTTGAAGTTAATGTTATTCTTTTCATCTTTGGTTTTTGTTTTCTGTCATTTTTGAGGTATTCTTATTGGTGAGTTAAGTAAAACTTTACCATAAGCTTCTTAACTGTCTGACAATTTGGGGCTAGATGAAGAGGGAACCATAACCCTTTACAGAAGTCCTGCTGAAATATGTCCATCTCATTAGTGAACATGAGTGGAGATGAGGCATGAAAGCTCAAGATTCACCCACTGCCTTTTGGGGTTTGTCCTCATTAGGGTTACTATTGCTATGATGAAACACGCTGACCACAAGCCAGTTGGGGAAGGAAAGGGTCCATTCGCTTACATTTCCATAGTGACGGCCATTAAGGAAGGAAGTCAGGGCAGGAACTCAAAAAGGGCAGGAACACAGAGGCTGGAGTTAATGCAGAGGCCATGGGAGGGTACTACCTGCTCCACGTGGCTTGTTTGGCTTGCTTTTTTATAGAAACCAGCACTACTAGCATAGGGTTGGCTGGGCCAGCACAGTGGGCTGGGCCCTTCCCCATCAATCACCAAGTAAGAAAATGGCATACCAGCTTGCCTATAGCCTGATCTTACAGAGATATTTTCTCAGTGGAGGCTCTTTCCTCTTCAATGACTCCAGCTTCTGTCAATTTGACGTAAAACCAGTCAGCAGGGGTTCTTTATTTTCCTGGCTTCCCCTCCTCATGCTATGACAAGAAGTTGATGAATGACTGCTGAGGACAGCAGAAATTACCACCCTCTATTCTTAATTGACTTTTAATTGCTAGCAGATAATAGAAGACAAGCAGTAAATCATATTCATCTTTATACATGTGTTCACACAAACTCGCACATGTAACTTTTTAGCAAAACAAAGTATCTGCCGTCAAAGATTGCACTGTAATTCATCCCTGACAGCGACAGGGTGCACACATAAGCAAAAAGAAGTAAAAAAAAAACATCAACAAGATAATGGACATATTTTCAGAAATATAAATTTGGTATTAAAGAACTTCTTAAGATTTTATTCAAATGTATACAGACGATAAGAAAACAGCTGAAAAAACAAAAAAACAGAACTCAGATTGACATTGTATATTAAGCTACTTTGAATTATCCAAACATTACTAAACTAAGCATGGGCCCTCTAGCTCAATAGTCACAAAGTTAATGAAAAAAATCTCTACTAGTTATTCCCTACAATGCAAATCCACTCATTGATACGATTCTTAGTCCTGCATCATAAGCGTTGATGCTCATCTGGCATTTGTTCCTTGGTGCACCAAATCTCGAGAGATTTTAGGGGTTTGTTGATCATCATCACAAGAATGAAAGGCACCTCTAATTTTGTGTTATTCAAAACAGTTTCTTCACCTTGTGTTACTAAATTAGATATAATTAGACCTAACACAGAAATGTGAGTGTTCTATCAGAAAATAGAGCACCAGATTGACACAGGAAAAGACATGACCGTTGTCCGATGTCTAAAGCAATAGTAATGAATTGGTTTTTAGTGAGTGTTGTATTTGTGAACAGTGTACAAAGAAAGGTATCCTCATAATAAAGGTACTATTTCGTAGAAATATGCCATTATTTTTACCATCATTAACAATATAGCTCAGAATCCTTGGCTCTTCCAAGCTGTTGAAACCATTCATATCCCTCAACAACACCAACATTACAAATTAGACACAAAGCAGCTAGCTGGGAGATGCACACAGTATGAACCTATATTCACACAGATGTGCCAAAAGTTGGTTTACCATCAATTTTTGTCCTTTGATGAAATAAACACTCATTTATTATCAATGTAAATCATGATGACCAAGCCACTTGCATTTATCCTGTAAATTTTCAGGAACACACCATCACAGACTTCCAGTGTCTGTGACCAACAGCCAAGAAGTACAGAGAGTACAGTAATTTCACTATCCAAGAACATTCTACAGTCGGAGCTGTTTTGTTCTCAAACATAAAAGTCAAAGAAAATAAAAGTAGGATAGAAGAAGAAATTTTATGAGTTATCGTTTTAAAGAAAAAAGTTACTAAAAATTATGCAACTAGTTAACAGTGGTGCTGGCATCTAACTCCAGCTATTCTGAAGGCCAATTCTGAAGCATCTACAAATTCAAAGCCTACATGGGTTACATAGTAGGTTCAAGTCCAGTCTAGGAAGTTTAGTGAGACCCCATCAAAATAATAAGGAAAAGAGTGACTGGAAACACAGCTGGGTTTGCCTAAAATTTATGAGGTCCTGTGTTTAATCTCCAATAACACAAACACACATAACACACACACCCCCACAATTATTAAGCTCAGGAAACATAATAAATAATAATTGGGTGTTTTAAACTGACTGGAAATATATTTACTACATTCCAAATGGGTCTGCTTGTTCACTGTTAAATATTTGGTAACAGCACCAGAGGTAGTCCAAAAAATTCTAAAGTATTATTTATTATGACATTCAGAATGAGTGTGCTTATTCAATAAGCAATTATGAATTTTAATATTTAAGATTGATTTATCCTATCCAATATCCTCCAAGAATACATAAAAGTCTAAAGATATAAGGAGGGGAATGCCATCGTCTAAACATGTAAATTATTTACACACATACACACATGTACATACTTAGTAATAAAATGTGCAATTGGGAAAATTAAATTATTCCCCTCAATCTGTAATATCTATCAAGTCATTTCTGAGCAAATGATGGTATTCTTTTATATGACAATGAAGACACTATAATATATTCTTAGCAGTTAGCTCACTTGTTCAGAGCATGGTGTAAATGTAGAATTTGTGATATGTCCCAATATGATGTTAAATATGATTTCAGCTACTTAAATTTTATTTGGATAAGAAGTAGAAATTTTGAACATAAAACAATTGGGTAACATTTTGAAGATACAGCTTGTGCTTATACGACAAAAGAGATGGCTAGGCAGTTACAAGCATGCACTTTTCCTGCAGTGAACTCTCGTTTGGTTTCCAGCACCAGGCCATGTGACTTTCAATGGCCTGTGTCTTCTGTTTCAATGGAATCCAATGTCTCTGGCCTTTGAGGGCTCCCACACTCATGCGTACATACATTCACACAGAACTCACATGCATTCACATAATTTAAAGTAATGTGTAAAAGGTCTTAAAAATTGTGGGTATGTATACCCCAACAACAACTGCCTCCCACATAATTGAATATTTTCTACATTTGTGGGGGGTGGGGGGAGGTTGATTAGAAAAGTCTTACGCTATAATCTCTAAATTTCCCAAGATAATTCTATGTAGATATACAGATAACAACGAATTTATCAAAATATAGTTTTTGCCCTGCGTGTGTGTGTTGTGTGTGTGTGTGTGTGTGTGTGTATGTGTGTACAGTCATCAACTTATCCTTTTATGTATCAGTTTTGTTGTAGGTCTTTAACACGATGGGAAATCATACCTATAATTTGCAGCAACGTATCGCATGAAACACCACTGTAGACCCTAGCAGATGTCTGGGGTGATGCAGAGCCAGCTTTTATAAAACCAGAGTTCTGTCTAACGTGCTTTGTTTCTGTTGGTTTTCACTCTAAGCCCCAAAATCTTGAGACAAACAAATACAGAAGTGAATTACTGAAGAGTATTGGTTTTGCGCTTTCTGTCAGGCAAGAGCTATTTGGTTTAAATTGCTTACTTACCCAATCAGATCACCAATCAAGAGCACTTGCTGTACTTGTTCCTAAGTTCTCCGGAACCCTTCATTTCTCAATGAAGTGTCTGGATAATCCAGTCAATCCACAGAAATACAAAGTAGGGACAGAACACTAGGTCGCATGCTTAACAAAGTTTAATAAATCTTTGTACTTAGCTAGTGCCTTCAAACAGTACAATAACTGACGTCTGAACCAAGCTTTATGGTATAGTAGTTCCTGGCCCATTGACCCCTGCAGCATGGTGCAGGGAGGCAAATATTTGGATTATCGATAGAGGTGCCCAGTATTGTGAATCTGCCAGCTGGACGGTGTGTGCTGCTAAGGTTCTTGCTATGGCTGTGGGGTCATTTGTAGATTCATTTTCAATTCTTCGCTCTTAATAGGAGGCTTTCACCTCACTTCCCCTTGCTATTCCACACACTCACTTACGAATAAAACAGGTGACCCTTTTCGCTGTTAGAGATCTCAGGTGACCCTTTTCACTGTTAGAGATCTTTTTGGAGATGTGAGGAGAAAGAAATCAGAGTCATCATTCTGTATCTATTGTGGACTAGTTCCAGGGTCCCCAACACCAAGCATCTGGAAACCTGAAGATGCTCACAGCACTTAGAGAAAACTGAGGCAGAGTTTGTAGCTAACTGACCCATATCCCTTACACACACAGCACTTTAAATCATTGCTGGGTTACATGCAATGCTTAGTACACTATAAACATTATGCTGTATCATTGAGGAGATGGTGACAAGAAGAAGAACCATGCCCCTGTTCAGCACAGACGGAGTTTCCGTGACTATTTTTATCCCGTCACAGGTAAGGAGGGATGCCTGCGCTGCAGACGGTGGGTTAGTTCCAGCAATACAGAGACCACCCTAACGAGCATCAAGTTGGACTATTCTGATTTCTAGACAAAGAAAGAAAACACAGAAACCACAGTCAGTGTGGGTACAGAAAGCAGTGAGACCTTCGGCCAGTGTGGCTACAGAAAGTGGTGAGACCACTAGCCAGTGTGGGTACAGAAAGCAGTGAGACCACCGGCCAGCGTGGGTGATTTGCTGGCACCACCGGCCTTTTAAACACAGTCCACCTTTATTAAATTATTATTGGCTTTTAATGGAGCACGCCGACATTTAATCTTATCTGCTGCATCGTTTGAGCTGTCCACAAAGAACATCTTGGCTGTGCACAACGAGACAATAATTCTTTTGTATTCCTGTCTGAAATTTTGGTTCAGGAGTCCATATATAATGGCATTGAGGCAGCTGTTGAAATATGCCATGTAGTAGCTAGCCACAAACAGCCACTCTGGAATCCTGGGGACCATGGTGGCAGGGTCCGAGGCCACAATGAGCCCGATGAAGTTGAGTGGGGCCCAGCAGATGGCAAAAAGCACGAAAACGACAAACATGGTGATGAAGTTCCTAAAGTCCTGTGGCTTCAGTTTGGGTTTGCTGTCAGGTTTGACCCTCCGTCTGACCTGGAGAACCAGGATCCAGATTCTTAAGTAGCAGAAGATGACAATAACCATAGGCACAATGAAATGGAAAACCACCAATGATATCGTGTACACCGAGCTGACAGACTGGGTAAAGGTACAGGAGTAGATCCGGGGATCATACTGGAGAGTTCCGGTTTGCAGGTTGGGCATAATGGCAACAAGGGTCAACATCCATATCAGGAACACATTGCAGACGGAGTTCTTGTTACTGTATAGTCTGTCATACTTGAGACTGTGGCAAATGTAGCAGTAGCGGTTGATGGCGATCCCGGTGATGTTGAAAATCGAGGCAACGACACTCAAACCCATCAGAAATGCACTGATTTGACAGTGCACATAACCCAGATTCCATCCATTGTTAATGACGGATGCCAGCACCAAGGGATACGGGTAAATAGCCACCACGAGGTCCGCCACAGATAAGCTCACCACAAATAAATTTCCTAAGAGAGGAAGACGTGTAAAACACAGGTTAGCACCAGTATTATATGTACTGCATCTTGAAAGATTTATTTACTATGTATACAGCGTTCTACCTGCATGGATACCAGCAAGCCAGAAGAGGGAACCAGATCTCATTATGAATGGTTGTGAGCCACCATGACGTTGTTGGGAATTGAACTCAGGACCTCTGGAAGAGCCGCCAGTGCTCTTAACCACTGAGCCATCTCTCCAGCCCCTCCCCCCCCGCCCCAGCATTACATCTTTAAACACGTGTTAAAGAAAGGGGAATTTGGGAAGATAATTAGTGCAACTTGCCATGCAAGCTTGAGGACTGGATTTTGGGTTTTCAGGACCCATCTGAAAGCCCTGTGGGCTTGGGTACCTACCTATAATGCCAGTGCAAAGGAGGTGGAGACGTGGGATCCCCAGAATGAGCTTGCTAGCCAGATTAGTAACAGCGGCAAGCTCCGGGTTCATTTGAGAGAGTCTGCCTCAAAACTTAGATGTGGAGTGGTGGAAGAAGACACCAATATCAAGCCCTATTCTCACCCCCATGAACTTACACAAGCAGACAGACAGGCAGACAGACATGCAACTACATATGCTCATGTAGCATATATACTTCCATATGCTTAAGAAAGGCAGGGAGGGAAGGCAGAAGAGACAGACAGGGGTAAGGTCGGGGAGGGACATGGGACATGTTCTTTTTGCAGCTTGGATGACCTGAAACCATGTGGCATGATTGTCATGTGATAAATGAAATAAATGCCACCAATAAGCCTCAATGTTGCCCTTGTTGAGTCAAGTCCACTTTAGGAGTTTCTGTATATCCAGAACATTCTATTTCCCAAAGTATGGAATTTCGGACGAATTTCTCTTCTTGTAACCAGTCTTGAGATCCTTAGACGTCCATGCTGTCTTTTGTCTGGGATCTCACCTGAGAAGTCTGACATCGTCTTGTCAGCTATGAATTCCTTAAATTCCCGATCTCTGATCTCTCTGGCCATTCCAAAGCTTTAAAGGGGGCCCCGACTTCTGATGTTGGAGGATATGTATCTTTGTCCTGAGAAAAAAGGGCTCCTCCATTGGTTTCTGGTTTTGAGTAGTGGCGCCATCTCTTACTAGCCGTGGAACTTAACCAAGGTGCTTCACTTTTGCCAAGGTCCCAAGATCTTCTCCTGTGATAGAGAGATGTTGGATAGTGTCTCCTCCTAGGGTCAAGGTCCCAGGTCTTTTCTATGGGAGAGAGATGGTGGATAGTGTCTCCTAGTGTCAAGTGAGCCCCAGACAAGGGAGTTATATCAAACACTGTGAACTGTCTGCCGCCCACATGAAAACTGGTTATGTTCTGCAACTCCCTCCCTCAAACCAAAAGGAAAGATAGAAATCCCTTTGTATAACAAGATTAGAACATTGAACCATACATATTCTGAATAAGTGGTAATCTGTCCTCATTGGATAACTGAGCACATTTTCGGTGTATAGCAAAAAAAGACTCTAGCTAAATTTTATGAGATATTCTACCAATGTAATCTTTCATTTTTTGTGGCTTTAAAAAAAACTTGATTTCTTAATATCCCTTGTCTTTTTAATGCTCCTCAATCCAGTTTTGAAAATTTTGCTAATTTTTCAAGTCCATCCTAAATGCGCATGCCCACATCCTTTTCTTATTTGCCCAACCAGAGACCAGCAGCTCCCCCTTTGAAGATGCCAAAATTAGTTTATTTATAACGCACTTAATTCCGAATGGATTATAATACATTCCGTTCAATAAGAAGTTTAGCAAATGCATATAAAGGGTTCTGGGGAACTGAGTAGAAACAGACAGGAAGACAAAACTGTAACAGAATCGAGAGCAAGTTTGATGTCTAGCTGTAGAAATGGATAGAACGCTAATCTATGTGGAATGACACACGGTTGAGAATAGAAACATGACCTTGAGGGACAGGGAAGCGTCTCAGGTGGTAGAAGGCTTGACACACGGGCATAAGGACCCAACTTTGGATCCCCAGCACCCATGTTAAAAGTGAAGCATTGTAGCACACAGCTGTAATCACAGTGATGGGAACATGGAGCTAGGTGGGGCCCCAGAGCTCACTGACCATACTTTATAGCCAACAGAGGAGTCTAGGATAAGGAGATATATTGTTTCAAAAACCAGCAAGAAAAATATTGGAAGAAGATGATCAGTAACAACCTTTTACTCCCACAAACACACACACACACACACACACACGTGTGCACTTCCCACATACATACACAGCCCAACACACGTGTACCATATCACCTCCACCACCCAGAAGAATACATGGTCTTTAAACATCAATAATTATAACAAAATGATATGGTACTCTTACCTAATAGTGTCCTTAAGTGGGAGGAAGGAAAGAAGGAAGGAAGGGAGGAAGGGAGGGAGGGAGGAAGGGAGGGAGGAAGGAAGGAAGAAATCTCCCTACATTTCTTAAATGTAACACATGCAAACATTACAGCAAGGGGGACAAAGCCATCTGGCCTACACACATGTGTGCAGACATGTACTGTACATTTATCCATGCATGCACACACATGCACGCATATGCATACACACATGTAACATATACAAATATATGTACAGGCACATAAAGAATTTGCTTTTACAGCAATTTCTTTCTGAAAACTTTCAGTGCACTTCTGACATCAGGGCTGACTGCTTTTCATCTTCCTTCTTTAATTGTAGGGAAAGAAACAGGAACTTTCAGTACGAAGCTTCTTCTGTCTTAATTGTCTGGCGGTAACAACGTAATTTACATGATCAAACCCAGGCAAACCGTCCCTGTGGGTGCTGTTGGAGATGCAAACCTGAGCAGTATACACACTCTCTCTGGAAGTACAACCTAGAAATGGGGGGAAAACGAGGTCTACAAACAAGCACGCAAATATTTGCCTTTGGAGAAGGCAGAATCTGTCTAGCTGAGACCCAGATACCTCTCCATCCCCTACCTAGATGACCCTTGACTCTGGTCTTTTTCCTGGGATTACAGGCATCTGTGTTCCTTTGGTCTGACTTGAACAAAAGCAAATTCTAGACACTGAATGGTATTTCTCTATAGGATGCCCTGTCCACTGGGATGGAACTGCTCAAGACGTGCTTCTAACTAAGGAATGTATCATACAACGACAGGGACATGCTCTTGGAATTCGCTGGGTTGGTCATGTTTCCCACCTTAGAATATTGGTTTTGAAGGTTCATTTAAAAGCTAACTAAGTCATCCCAGGATGGGACATGAGTATTAAATCTGCAATTCATCTCTAGTATTAACCTCATACCAAAGATTCGCTGGTCATAAAATCAAAGGTTTTAGCTTTTCTCATAGTCACATTAGTGACTCCTTACCAAACTGTTTGCTTCCTGTCTTCTACCTTTGCAACTTTAGGTTTCGGGCCATGGGTCACATGCATCCTAAAATATTAGTCTGTCCCAACACTTGTGTAGATTAGAACAGAGAGGCTAAAGGCTTAATTCCAAGGAAGACACTCTTTCACCAGCAAGTGAGCCCATGGTTTCATTAAACTGAAAGTGGACGCTGACGTTAATATACCTTGGGTTCCTCATTTCAGTGAATCAGTGGGAAATTTTTCAAATGAAAGGGTCATGTTTCGGCCATAATAACAGAGAATTAAAGATCATTAGCTCTGCTACGGGTGGTGGTCTTTGCTTCCTCACTACTTCTCCTCAATCTTAACCTGTTGGGAGCAGTGAGACCCCAGATCCTGAATTTCTTGTAATCCCCTGATCTGAGTGCCTACAGCTGCTCTGAGCA
>NC_022032.1:18563760-18565786 GCF_000317375.1 Microtus ochrogaster | reverse complement strand
GGGGGGGGGGAAGCGCGGTGCGTAGCATTAACCTGTCTGTGAAAACTTCAAAGTAAACAATTCAATTTTACTAAATAGTCGATCCAAATCACTAAATCCAAAAGAGAATTACCCTCATTACTTATAATAAGAAAATCATGCTGCTTGTTTACATATTAAAATTAAACCAAAGATAGGAAATGAAAGAGAAAGACTAATGATAAAATAGTATGAAACAAGATTTTCATAAAAGGGATTTTTAAGAGCGGGCACAGATAGGTGGTCAGTGTTGGAAAAAGCTCTTATTGCTCTTGCAGCGGACCTGGGTCGCTCGGAAGTACCCGCAAAGCCGCTAATAGCCGCCTGCAACTCCAGTTCCAAGGGATCACAACATCCTTTTCTGGCCTCCTTGGGCCGGACAGCTTTTCTGTCGTGTTAATATGCTTTGATTCTCATATCTCTTCATTTCATGTTTTGTTCTCATCTATTACATAAAATAACTTTTTGGCTATTGGATAAAAAAAGGTATGCATATTGAAGAAACAGAAGGTGACAATCGGAATTGATATTACACAATGAGTATGTGTATCCAATCTTTCGAGATACACACAGTACACTGTGCAGTCTCTGTCCCTAACCCCCCACAGTGAGCTAGCAGACCGGAACTTCCTTCCCTTCTCTGCCACTCAGGTCCCATTGACCAACCTGTCCTGCCCCTCCTCCCTCAGGCTCTTCTCATCCTGTGCCTGGCTTATTTCACTTTAAATCACAAATAATGTAACAATTTCAATTTTGAATTTATGCCTTATTTTCATCTGAAAGTAAAATGAACAAACACTTTAGAGTAATTGATAGAAAGACATCTCTTTGAAAGTAGGTGTCATATTTTTTTTAGAGATAGAAAGACATCTCTTTGAAATCAGGTGTCATATATTTTTTAGAGGATTTAAGGATGTTTTATTGTTCTCTGTATTATTTGGCGTGTTGTAGGAGGAGAGCTGCTAGTTAGTTCCTGGCCACTTAGCCCCAAAATTATCACACAGAAACTGTATTAATTAAAACACTGCTTGGCCCATTAGTTCTAGCTTCTTATTGGCTAACTGTTAAATATTAATTTAGCCCATTTCTATTAATCTGTGTATCGCCACATGGTTGTGGCTTACCGGCTAAATTACTGGTGTCTGTCTCTGGCCAGGCTACATAGCTTTTCTCTGACTCCTCCCTTCTTTCTCCCAGCATTCAGTTCTGTCTTCCCTGCTTACCTCTGCTGTGTCCTGTCACAGGCTCAAACCAGCTTTCATTATTAACCAATCATATTCACAGCATACAGAGAGGAATCCCACATCAGGTGTGTGTGTGTAACGTATATGTGATGTGTGCATATATGTGCACATGTATGTCCATTTTTCCTGTGTGCAGAGGCCACGGGCAGACATTGTGTCTTCTGTCACTCCTTACCATATTCCCTTACGACCAGGACTCACAAAGCCTGTTACTCACTGTTTCAACTAGGCTGGCTGGCCTGTGCCTCTTTGGATCTGCCTGTCCCTGGTTCTCAATGTTTGAGTTACAATCATGTGTGGCCATGTCCAACACTTAAGTCAGTGCTGGGGATGTGAACTCATGTCCTCCCTCATGGGTGCACAATAAAATGCCCTTACCCACTGAGCTATCTCTTCATCCTGTAGAAGCCACGCTTTACACAAGTTTAGAACCGAGTCTTTCCCTCTGACCCATCATCAAACCCATCATCAAAACTTTAACTCTTGTTCGTATTCTACCTCACACTGTGGGAATACAATGAGTATCTATCCAAATGAATATTCAATTCAGTCAGCATGCAGACAGCCCAGTGCCGAGACAGGGTAAGCAGCCCTTCCAGTTGTGTGCATTAACAACTCAAATTACCTGCAACAATTTGAATAATACTCAGCAATCCTTCCTGCTCCCTCCTCCGAGACTAATCCCTTCAATGTGATTGTCATAAATGGGTAGCTCTCTAGAGAAGACGTGTTTGAGCATCTCAGCCAGAAAAAAAAAAAAAAAA
>NC_022032.1:18556972-18561875 GCF_000317375.1 Microtus ochrogaster | reverse complement strand
AAAAAAAAGAATGGACAAGACGTCCAACAAACAGTGTATAGGGAACATGGGCTTCATGTGAGCCAGAGTTTGAATATGCATGAAAGTCTACCATTTTGTTAATTTTCACCCTTAGTTTATATCCTATAAGGCTTTATTTGCCAGATAACCGAATTTTGAACAGGCAGGATGCTGTTGTCTTGTTTCACTTTAGTATAATGTAGATATAGAAAAAAAAAAAAAAAACCACCAATCCAGAGCCTGCAATGCTGCTTTCTAGCAAACCAAAACCAAAACCAAACCAAACCAAACAAAAACATGCAATAAAGTCCAAAATGTCTATCTAGCATTACTTTCTCCATCTTTTTCAAAGTATTTTCATAGGCATCATTTCCCTTGATAACTGCAAAAATTACAACAGCATTGTGTGGGACAAAAAGCATTTTTCCCCTCTCCCGGCATCCTTAGGATCATCCCCCCCCTCCCTGCAATTTGATACTATTTGCTGAAAAACCTACACCTGGCAACAAAACAGAAACAGCGGCTCTGTCATTTTGGCCGCTTATGCATCTGCTCATATTTCAGCGAAGTTGGGAAAACTGATTTATATGCAAATCCAAACAATTGATGAGTTCGTTGATCTAATTTGAAAAGTTGTCTTGAGGAATTTACTCAGCCGGTACCCGATGTAATGAACCCGATGATCAGAAAGCTAGAATAAAGAGAGGCCCCTGAAGGGAACAGAAATCACTGAAGAGTTTTCCATCTCTAAGGACTGAAGAGAAGGCATCTTAGAGGAGCTGGGTAAAGAGAAGATAGCCCATATTCTCTAGGAGGAAAAATGACTCAAAATCCCGTTTCTCAGAAACCGACTCTCTGAACTTTTCTTGCTGTCCCACAAGGGGGCTAGCGTTGGGAGACGTGCTGGGAGCCCCTACCTGCGTTCCTGAGCTTCTTGTTGCGATACACAGACAGGATGACCAGCAAATTGCCCAGGATGTCCACCACGATGGTGAAGATGAGGATGGAGGCCAGTGTAGACGCCAGCCACGACGGCCGGGGCCGCCCATCCTCCCCGCTGCCTGGTACCTGCAGAGAGACATTGAGCAGGGCGCTGCCATTGTCCCTCATGGTCCCCTGGGTGCCTCACCGCAGCACAGCCACGGCCATCGTCCCGTCGCCCCGTCGCCCTGGGCCCTCCAGTGACCAGCTCTGCTCCCGCCCTCTCCGCCACTTTTTATGGCTTGGCCCAACCCTCTCGAGCCTACTTTGCATCTTTAAGGCTGCTTCGCGGAGTTCCTGGCCGCTCCAGCCCCTCCCGCTGGCCGGACACCTTCTCTGCACTTGGCCGCTGCCGTCTGCTGACATCTGCTGTCCACTGCTGGGCAACTTGGAGGCCAAGGTCCCCCAGCGCGTGCATATTGCGCCCCCGTGCGGCGAGACTCGGCGAGACAGGCGGAACCGTCAAGCGGAGGGAAAACAAGGAAGCTAGCTTTAGCAAAGATCCTCAATTTCCTTCTTGGATCTGAACCTTTCAGGCAGAACTGACGCAGGGCAGGACTGAAGTAGATAACGTAGCCACTAGATACCCTCGATTTCTTATCGGCAGAGTGGGGTGAAATAGACTTTCACCAACTTTATAGTCACTGACGTGTAAAATTAAAATCATAATGAAATAGAAGGGACACCTTTTTGCTCTGAAAACGCACCATTTAACGTCTGTCCTGACTATTTCGAGTAATTAAATGAAAAATCGAGTATTTGCAGATTGATTGGTGTGTGCGTTCGTTTGAGAGTATCAGTAAGAACAGGAACAGAAGATGAAAAAGAGGATGTGTACCACGATGTAAGTAAGATTGCTGGGGAATGGATTAGCCAGTTCGGTACAGAAAGAAACAAAATCCCAAGACGTTCTGAGATGCAGGAAAGGAGGTTTACACAAACTAGGAGACATCTGATGTTCTCATATTAGACACTTAACATTTTCATGGTCTCACTAAATTTTATACCAGCCGAATTCCCAAACATCTCCAGAATTCCACTGAAGGGTAAAAGGAAAAAAGAGAAAAGGAAACTTGAATAAGGTGAATAGCAGAAAAAAAATGTGATCTTACAATATTAAAATATACATTGAAAATTAAGCAACGAGGCATAGCGGCTTTGTGTCGTAGCCCTGGAGGCCAAGAAAGGAGGATGGATTCCAGTGTGAGGACAGACAACCAGTGCTGTAGTATAAGGTCCTGTCTCAGCAAGTTATATTAAGCAAAGCTGTTAGCCATTACATTTGTCAACAATTCAAGAAGAAATAAAATACAGGATAGACGGGCCTGAACACACAGCTTGGTTGATAGAGTGCTTATCCCAGTATCTGTGAAAACCTAGGGTTAATTCTCAGTACTGAATAAACTAGATATTATAGCTCAGTCATATAAACCCAGCAGAGAGAAGGCAGAGGGGGCAGAGGTTCAACATTGTCCTTGGCTATTCAGAACAACCTTAGAATGTGTGAGATGCTCTGGGGGGGGGGCGGGGCGGGCAGGGGGGAGAAAAGAAACACAGATTTAAGAAGCCTACCATTTAAATTAGCAAGAAGAGGATTCGATGACGAAAGCAAAGACACATACATTTAAGGAAAACGTGGGCAAATGTTTCTGTGACCTCAGGGTGACAAAGGAGTCTCTGGAAGCATGGGTGAGAAAGCAGGACAGACAACCATCAGGAGCATATGAAGGGCAATGATGATTGTCACCAGCTGAACTAGCTTCCTGCACTGCCCCGGGGGTAGCTATGTCACATGGCTGTCCTGCACAGCGTTCGCCTGACGAGGTTGACACTGTGAGGGTCACATGCTGACCGAAAGCCTGTAACACTGGCAAGTGAAGTAATGTACAGAGGTAAGAAGTTGGCAGTGGATGGGGCCAGGTTTGAGTACGCCTGACTCCACAGCTTCAAACCTCATTCCCAAGAGACACCGTTTCTCAGTAGACTAGAGTTGACCAAAGAAAAGTGTGACTCTTATAATTAAATATATATCATATTATCATATATATATCATAAACTATTAAAACATGAAGAAGTCAGGGGAGTGTTTCATGATATAGCTAAGAATGAAGTGCTAGTGAGCATAATATATTATTTATGTAATTATTTATATAAATTTTATATAACAAATTATTATATAAGATATTTTATTATACAAAATGTTAAGAACAAAGTATAAAACATAAGTGACTATACAAATAACTTATGCAGATTATAGTTATAAACTGTTCCATATAATAAACATATTTATTATACATTTTATATTTTATAACTATATCTGTATAAATTATTTATATATTAACATACTTTATAGATAAATAGTTAATGTATATGATATAGCTATATTAAATATATAAAGATTACTTATACAAAGAATTTTTTCCGGTGAGTGTGGATAAAGCAATAATAATAAATAAAGCTCATAGTTAGGCAACAATTAAAATGAAATTTGGGCCTATCACTGGTAGCTTAGAATCCCTGAAGCCTTGGGTTTAATTTCCTGAACCATCGCTTCAACATCAGAAAGGCTCAGTATCTGGGAAAATCCCCAAAGCCTTTCTCTCTGAAGTTCTTGCAAACTGTATACTTAAAAAAAAAAAAAAATCTAAGAATTGGACTAGAGAAACAACCCAGTGGCTCAACTTGTCAAGTATGAGATTAGAGATTCTCCCTCCCCCTTTTTATTGAAAAGACATTTTTTCTCATATATCCTGATTATGGGTTTATCTCCCTCCACTTTCTGAAGTTCCTCCCCAACTCCTCTCCCATCCCACCCCCTTTCTGTAAGACCTGAGTTTTTAATTCCTAGAACCTACACAAAAGTGCCTGTATGTCCAGATGGGAACAGAGAGAAAAATCTTCAGAAGTCCAGTCATCTAATCTGGTGTTCCCAATAGTGATCAAGAAACTCTGCCTCAAACGAGACGGAAGGCAAGGACTGACACCCAAGGCCCAAGGTTGGTCCCTGATCTCCACACCTGTGCCTTGGCATGTGTGCACTAATATACACACATACACATGTATTAAATATAGATACGATAGGGCTGGAGGATCATTCAAGTAGTAAAGTGCCTCCACACAAGCATGAGGACCTGAGTTCAAATCCCCAGACTATATGAAAAGCCAGGTATAATAGCACACTTAGGAAGATCCCTGGGTCTTACTGGTCACTCAGCCTAGCCCTGTCTCTAAAAATAAGGTGGACAGCTCCCCAAGAACAGCACCGAGGTTGGCCTCTGGCCTCCACATACACCCTCACACACATGTACATGTTCGTATATGAACATGCACAAGCACACATACATGCACATTCACATAAAGAAGAAAGCCTGCAAAGGGGGTCACACAGGATCTCTGATTTTTCATAGCTGCAGTGTCTAGTAAGAGCTTCAGTGGACAGGAACAGGTTAACGGTGAGTTTGTGATCTTTGTGGGAAGCACTATGAGACAGGGCCTCTGTGTGACTCTGGAGACTGACCCTGTAAGAAGGCCTGAGATCAAAGCCGTCCTGAGCAGTGTCTTACCTCAGAGGAGGGGTGGGTGGCAAATGACGCACAGGAGAAGGAATGAGGTCTTCCCGGTAGGACAGGAGGATGTTTGTCACAGCGCTGTAACAGAGAAAGATACGTTTCTCCACTACATGTGAGAATCTGCATCATTAATCTCTCAATAAATGTGTTCTCTGCTGCTCAAAAACTTGCTGAACACAAGTCCTGAATACAAGCCTCTTTGGTTTTTTTTTTTTTTTTCCTTCTTTCTTTCTGACACAAAAGAAGGTGTGTGATCACACATTATACACCTGAACATATCCTGCTAGGCTCAAATAAAGGCTGATATAGGAGTGTGAACACACACATACACACACACATATACATACAAGAGA
>NC_022032.1:18499647-18556872 GCF_000317375.1 Microtus ochrogaster | reverse complement strand
AGAGAGAGAGAGAGAGAGAGAGAGAGAGAGAGACTGTTGCCACAATCTATAGGAATTTGCCTGCTGCTAAAGCAACAGAGACTTGTCCAAGATTTAATAAACCTAGTTCTGCCTCAAGAAAACATTAGGTTTCAGCCGTGAGTTCATCTATAGCCAGGCTCAGACCTCCTCTTAAACCCCAACGGGGGTAGGGGCTAGCCCTTTGATCTAAGCAGGGGCTCTCTTTTTCTAGAGGGCCCTCCATAAAGCTTGGATTAGAACTGGGGCCCGAATGTCATGGGCAATTTCATCCCTGAGTCTCCTGAGCACATCCGGGAAATTTCAGTAAGTCACAGCCTTACTAACCCAGGAAGTGTGTCTGTGAAGATGAGGGGCTTTGCCAGGAAGAAAGCAGGAGAAATGTCTCTGTGTGTGGCTGTGCCGGGGAAGGAGCGCCAATAAATGGAGCTGACCAGGTGCAAACACTTTCGCAGTTTACAGACAATTGAGAGATAATACCCATGGAGTTCCCACAGTGAATCCACTCCCTTTCCACCTCCCAGAAGCTGCGAGCATCCGGGAACATTCCAAAGCAGGAGCCCGACAGCCTCACCTCCATGGTTCATGCAAGCAAGGCCCAGAGGTCTCACTTTGTGGTCTTTATCGACTTTTTCTTGCTATGTAGCCCAAACTGGCCTGGAGTTCATGATTCTCCTGCCTCTACCTCCCAAGGAGTTTACATTACAGTCCTGTGCTGCCATGCCTAGGTTTCCAGTACTTTTCACATGTGAGTACGCATGCATGCGCACACACACATACTTTTCACATGCGAGTGCGCGCGCACACACACACAAACACACACTCTAGTGACATCTGTGAGATGATAGAATAAATATGAATTTGCTTGACTACTAATTAATCATTTAACTGTATCAAAACATGATGCATGTTTAATATCTACAATTAGGAAAAGAATATAAGACTCCCATTTGAGACAAAAAAATATAAACAGCAATCACGGAACTAGAACAACGTGTAACTATGGAGCCGCAGCCCTCCCTGGCAGCAGGTTACCAAGCATGAATTTGGAAAAGAACCGAGCTCGCATGTGTCTGACCGCAGGTCAACACATGCTCAGGAGAGGTGCATTCTTGCATCATAACAATTGGTGAGGCCCCATACACATGAAAATGAATCGAAGCGATAGTCATTAGGTACTTTGACAATTTCATCTTACCCCTTGAGATAATTGGATAATGGCTACGACGTAGAAAGAGCTCCTATTAATCATCTCTTCCACGTACACCTACACTATTAGCTAACAGCAGGATCTATTTGGCCTGATGGCATTTTCATTGAAACATATCACGTTCTCTTCCTCCCGGGTTTAGTATCATTTGGAAAGGTGGCCTCCTACATGTCCACCCAGCACAACAAGGGCATTAAGTTCCTAAGTGTTCATAAGGGTCGGGATTTTCTTGGGTGAAAAGAAAAAGCAAGCTTTCCATTTACATTCTCTTCGAGCGGTTCATTCCGCTCACAGCCGAGGCTGTAAACAGCCAGTGAGAAAATTAAATTCTGACAAACAACTCTCCCCTCAGCTGGTGCACTAATTGAAATTGAACCTAATGTCTCTGCTGAAGAGCAATCAGAAAGTACACAGAAGGAGCCGGCAATAAACAGTCCACCGTGACCTTCAGAGTGAGCCTCGGTAGTAGCCTGAATTCAGGCAGAATATTCCCAATGCCAGCAAGTCAAGGTAGAGAATGTAATGCAATAGCGTATTGTTAACTCAAACCACGTGGAGTGGAGGGTCAAGATAGTTCGCTGCGAGGTCTCATGGGTGACAGACCCCAAACTTACCCTTATGCAATTTCCTGAAAATTGAATCAAAATTCAAGCGAATGTCACAAAAATGGCTCATTTTCTATCTAGATTTAATTTTCATTGAAATAAATGCTCCTGATTTTTTTTTTTTCAATAGAACAGAGTAGGATCGTCCTGAGTTCTTGGCTAAAGTCTATTGCAGAGATATTGCCCTGCTGGCCCCACTGGGCTGCTCTCTCAGTGCAAAGGGAGAAAGAATTCACACAGCGCCACAGTAGAGACTGCCAGCGTCAAAGCTTCACACGGTTGGAATTCCAGCTCCATGGTATAAGCAATGCTCTAGGAACAGATGATCTACATTCCTCGAAGAGAAGCAAAAGTAATACTTAAAGTTGTCAGTGCCGGAATGCGCAATAGAGAGAGGAAAAAAATGTCTTAAAAGCAGCAGACGGGTGCGGTGCGCGGCCGACTTTCGGCAAAGAGCTACTTTGCAGCTCCTTAAGACACTATTTGAAAAATGCTCTCACTTGTTGAAGTGAGCAAACAGGATGCAACGCTTGGTACAAGTACCAATTTAGGTGTACCACACTTGAGTGCTGCACCCAGAGTTAACTAAGCACACACATGAAATGACAACTGCTTGTGGCTGCTGGGCTGATTCCGACTATATACAAAATCATTGTTTTTTTGTAAACTAAAAAAATATTAATTATGGAATGACAGCTTTTAAATGGGCCGACTTTACTCATAATCTTTATAAAATGCTTACAGGGTTTCTACTCGTCCACTCCTACCCTGCCCACTGAAGGCACGAGTGGAGGGAAACCAGGTATCGCCACGAATAACCACGTGAAAGAGTACAGAAGGGCAGTGTCTTGGATCCGTGGTCCACGACCCCAGACAGCTTGGCACTCCATGAAGGCAGGGATGCTAAAGGGCTGTAGTGGCGGAGGGATGGGATTCTGCCTCCCACTGGAGCTCATTTTCTCCAGCCTCACTGCGTTTGACAAGCAAGCTTCTCCACCTGGAGCGCTTTTCCTCAGGCATTCATTGACCTCACCCATGGGATCTCATTCAAGTGACAGCTTGCCAGGGCTCTCCCTCCCTCAGACACGTCACTTTCCAAATCACAGCCTGCCTCCTTAATTCACGCTGCTCAGTACTCAACTTTACACTAATCTGGTGTGTCATCACTTGACCCACCGTAAGGCAAGACCCCAAAACAGAGAATTTTGTCAATCTGCGTTGTATGTAAGCAAGCACACTGGCTAGCATGTAATTCTAGAACTACCTGTTGAACGGATGGATTTTTAACAATATAAAGATGAGCAGAGAAGATGTTTAGATTTCATATTAAATCATACAAAAGTATGAGTGTTTGACAACAGTGAGGAAAATGCTTCCAAAGTGACTCTGATTTATGTTGTGGAATATTATTTTAACTATGTGAAGGTGTTACATTTGTTTATGCTGCAAAGTATTACTTTATGTGGTACATTTGTTTATGCTATGGAAAGATGTGTTGCGTTTGTTTTACCTTGCCTGCCCAAGCCACCTGATTGGTCTAATAAAAAAGCTGAACAGCCAAAAGCTAGGCAGTAGAGGGACAGGCAGGGCTGGTGGGCAAAGAGAATAAGTAGGGGAGGAATGTAGGCTTGAAAAGGTAAAGGGGGTGAGGGACGGAGGGAGGGAGACGCCCAGGGTCAGTCAGCTAGACATGAAAAAAGCAGGAAAAATTGGACATACAGAATCAAAGAAAGGCAAAAAGTCCTGACGCAAAACAGATGAAGAGAAATGGGCTAAATTAAGTTATAAGAGCTAATGGGACAAGCATAAAGCCAAGAATTTGTAACTAAACAGTCTCTTTGTCATGATTTGGAAGCTGGTGGGCCAAGAAAGCCTGCTACAGATGTATGACCTTGACAGAAGATTTTCAAATTATGACTAGTGAAAGTATTAATTAAAAAGTGTAAAGAGGAAATTTTTGGATAAGATATATATGAATATACAACACATATCTATATATACATATATGTGTGTATATGTATGTATGTGTATACATATATATATATATATAAAATTATAATAGATGTGTTTTGTAACTGGGCATGTTTGTAGGCAACTATAATCTCAGCAGCAGGGAAGCTGGGATAGGAGGGCTTAAGAACAGGAAGAGGCTCTTTAAAAAAAAATTTCTAGCCATATACTGACACCTAGTGGCTACATACATAAGTATGGCCTGGCCTGGCTCGTCCACTGGAAAGAGACTTCACATCTGTATGGATTCCTCTTTTCCAATTTACCAGGCGAATCACGAACAACAATAGAAATGCAGAAGAAAACCAGGCAGTAAAGCTAAAGTATTTTATTAATAATTTATTGTCAGTAAGAAAGGCTGGCTAATGATAGTTTTCAGTAAAAACCTTTACAAGACCATTGCATCACAAATATACAGACACTATAAAAACTGTGTCGTGGTGGTTTTGGTTCTAAACAGGTATGCAGAAGGTCCCCTTTACACTTTCCAATAATGAAAAATGTTTATAATCCTAATACAGCAACCCATTTAAGACATGTCCAGTAACAGGTCTTCCTCACCTTATATGTACAGCTAGAAATAAATGACCGGACCGAGATGTGTTGATGAGATGCCACACATCAGTAGGAAGGAACAGAGTGAAACCCTGGTTACATTAGAAAAATCAGGATGCTAGGTGACGGACGACGCTAACACCACCCAGATCTAGAGGAAAACAAATGCACAAGGCATCCTGAAAACGTAGTTAAAACTATGACAAAAAAAAAAAAAATCAAATCTGTACATAAAATTTACACACACAAAAAAAGCGAAATTAAAATAATCGAATCTATATAAATACATGGATCATGCTAACAGGGTGACAGGACTGATTTCTGTTTCATTATTTTAACAGAGACACATCTAAATACGAAAAAGATGCTCAGAAATGGCACAGGCGATGAAAACCCTATCGATGACAGTCAACCGGTCAGGACACTGGAAATGGCTAACATGTCAAGAGGTGTGTGGTTCCGTGCAGCCATGCCCGCTGCAGCTCGCTGAGAAGCCCGTCAGACCGCGGCAGAGAACCATGCGGAGATCACTGATACCGTCTCTAGGTTCGTTAAAAGTCCAGGCACTTTGGGGAGGAGTCTGAGCGTCACACTTGTGTGTGCTGTTGGGCGTCGAGCGGAGGGATTGTCACCTCGTCAAAGTGGCCCTCGTCCCCGCTCTCGTAGTCACTCATCATGACCTCAGACTCCACTTCACAGCACGCTGACACGTCAGAGCAGGAAGCTGTGGAGGGGTACACAGACATGGGCATGTTTTCTATGGTGGGGGCTTCCAAGTTTCTTGGATACCCCGGAGGGTAGGGGGCAAAGGGTTCTCTACGCGGACTGTTCTCCCCAGGGCCTTGTTTCTGAGGTTCAGACATATCGACAGGGTAGAAACTGGGCAGGTATTGATTCAGGTTGAACCTCTGCCGACCTCGGGAGGACGATCCTAAGCTCCCTGCAGCAGGCATGTCTCTGGGAGGGTGTATGGACTCGAACTGGTCGCTGAATTCTGGAGGCAATGGTGGCAGTTCATCAGGCGCGGGGAAGTCCTCTGGTGGGGGTGGAAAGTCACTTTCAATGTCATAGCCTCCAGGGTAATAGTCAGTATCAATGGCATTGGGATCTGCCGAGTAGAGGGGGGTGTGCTCATCAATAACCTCGTAATTGGGGAACTCTTGGATATCCGGCAGGGGAACACTCGGCATCCAGTCTGATGTATCCCAGTGGTACCCTGGGTAGAAAAGAAAAAGAGATTTTCAGTTTGTTTCTTTCAGCTTCTGTGCCCTGGGGAAAGAGCTCAGTGTATCGTAGGCAAGACACAGAGGTGTTCGTGCATTCGCTCCATTCCAAGCGCATGGCTCTGCAAACCCTTTGCCTTGAAGACACAGCCCAGCCCCAACATCCGGACCCTCTTCCCGGAATGGTTTAGTCCACATCTGACATTCAAGGCAACAGAGTTCCAACAGAAGCAGCTCTATCATTTAAGACACATGCATTTCTACAACCGATCCCAACCACTCTTCAGCTTCCCTCCTGTCATGGCTGGCCCTGCTCGATATGAAGGTAGTATAGGAAGTTAGTAAGAAGCATTTGAAGCCAAGGTCTCTCTCTAGTAGGGGAAATTTCAAATATTACTGGGCTCTGTGTTGCCTGTCATCCCAAAAATACTAATTAAGGCAAACCTAAAAATAATATAAATAGCCTTTTAAAACTCAGTAGTAAAGGTAACAGTAATAGTTTTATTTTTAAAGGTAACAGTAATAGTTTTATTTTTAGTAACCATGATGAGCTATTTTAGTAGAGGCTATATCCCTAAATCAAACAAAATAAAACCAAGTAAGAGTTAAAATAACAGTTTGCAACAGGCTATACCAATAAATCTTGGTTATATTTAAAAGGACCAAGGGTCTTTCTGGACAGTATGAAAATACCTTAAAAAAAAAAAAAAAGAAAAGAAAACCAAGTCCTAACTTAAGGGTAGGTGTTTTTCTTTTACTCTTTTTAGGGTTTAAAAAATCTTCGAGAGCTGAGAGAAGGTTAGACGACCCATCCATCTTACACGGCAGTGCCCAACCATGGCCCTAAATACTGCTGTAGCACCAAGCACCCCAGTGAAGCAAGTCGGCATCGGGTCAGTATTTCCCGAAGGTTTTTAGTGATCACCAATGCACAGCTGGCATGCATAAGTCACCTCTTGGTTTGCTGAGGTCAGGAGCAGCCAAAGATTCTTTTGGTGGCAGAGTAGAAAGAAAAGAAAACATCGATAATTAAAACAGATAGATGGCGGAAATGGCAACACAGATCATAAGCACATGGTATGATATAACGTGTTTATAAAGACCCAGCCAGCCAGACACACTGTCTTTACCTCATGCTCTCTAGTGAGTGCGAATGAGAAACTCATGTTGCCCAAACCCAATGGGTCGTGGAAACGAAAAAAGACAAGCAAGGGTACACTAGAAACTTTGCTATGAACCCTGGAAGCGGAATTTTCCTGGGAAAATGATAAGCTGCAGGCACCAGTGCAATGTATTGATACTGTTTGATTGGGTGCTAAAGTGATAATCTAAAAACACATGGCGCCTCACAGTGTGCACATACGTGCTTCCAAAGTCCAAGTTCAGAGAAACTGATGTTATATGCTCAGAACCAACCGGACGCCGGCCACCTCCCAAGACCCTATGCACCTCTCAATGTGATTTTATATTTATACTGCCAACCTTTTCCTTCATTAGCTGCATTTATTGCTTGGCTCCTTCCCACCAAATCTGTAGCTCCTGTCTCTGTCCCATTGATTGCACGACCCACAGAACTCTGGCCCCAAGTCCACAGAAGCAGGTAGAAAATCTCAAGACCATGGAATGTTTAGCCTAGGGAAGCTTTAGATTGATTTCCTCTATGAAATGAGGTGAAAACCTTACAGATTATGGTAGAATTAAGACAATGTGGGTCAAACAGGGCCCTTTAGGTAAGCTCGTCATCATCACTGTGAGAACAGTCATCATGGCAGAATTGTAGCTGCCTGCTCTACGCAGGACTAATGCTCTCTGTGCAGTGCATAGTGTTCCTAACGCTCTCTGGGCACTGCACAGTGTCCCTAACTCTCTCTGTGTACTCCACAGTGTCCCTAACGCTCTCTGTGCACTGCACAGTGTCCTTGAAAACCCAGACAGTGGACTAATTTTAGCAAGTTAGTAGCTGATTAACCTCTCTGGTAGAGTGTAAACAAAAGCAGAAAAGACAGAGGTTTCAAAAATATGAATAAAGTGGGCATTCAGGAACAGCATCTATGGAGTTGTTTGCTATAATGTAGTACGTTTCTCTGTAGGTGAGGACTGGCAGCCTTTGTTATAGAGGCACTTGAGAACCCTTTACACTTATATGAGTTTTCAACTTTAAATTCACTTTAGATAAGAAAAACAGTAGAAATTACATGGAAGAGACTGCTTAAATTCTTTAAAGACTTCTGCTTCTTTAAACTATAAATATTTAACGTATTGGAATGTCATCATGTTTCAACTAAAATTGGGTAGACAAAATACAGATAATGTCCTGACTTACAAAGTGAAAACACAGTACTTTTAAGGGAGATTCAGTTCCCTTAGTAACTGTAACCTTTGACATGAAACACTGGCCCTGCTCCTCTCTCTCCAAATCCAGTAGGAAACCTGCACCTGCAGCTGTGGTCTTGTGGAAGAATCTGTGTGTTCACTGCTAGAGATGCTTGATTATTGCATGTCTTTTTCTGTGTGTGTGTGTGTGTGTGTGTGTGTGTGTGTGTGTGTGTGAGTGAGTATGTGCGCAACTGCAGGCTCTTCATGGTCTATGCAAGCATTTTCCAAGGGATGATTTCTACATCAGGATATTTCTAGACCCAAGCCAACTGTAAACTGATTAAAAATGAAAGTTCTCGGGCCCAACACGGACCTACGCAGTCTGAGCGTAACTGGAACTAGCCTCCATGTTTTCAGCAGCCGTCCACAATACTTAAAAAAAACAAGTAACGAAAAGACATGCAAATGTTTTCATACGCACTCACACTGTGAACACACATTTCCCCCAAACGAAAGTCACCAAACCTCCCCAAAATATGAACTACTTTAATAACAGGACAATAGGCAGAAACACGTCACCCCACTGACAGTCACCTGGAAACACAAACACAAAACACGAGCACTTATACCTTCTTTATTCACCATGTCAACGACAGGGTTGACAAGGTGTATTACAGTCACTATGGAAGCTTGTAGAAAGGCACAAAAAGAGCAATTAGGAAAATCCTTATTTAGTAGAAAACAGTGCGATAAATAAAATTTCTTAATTTAATGCAATTTATCCCTTAATTTAAAAATGTACAATGCTTTGATACCATTAGGCAATTATGCACGACCCCTGCACGCCCCCACTAGTTACGGGTCTCAGGACATTTCTCATCAGCTGTATACAGGCTAGTTACTATCAATCAAGTGCATGAATCAGCTATGTTTTAGTGGATTTAGAGGAAAAGCTTCGGCTAAGTATGTCCTACAGTTATAATTATGGGTTATATCAGGGAAGAAAACAATTCAGATCTACATCTCCTGAACAAACGATTACACGTTCAAAAATATTCTTATTGCCTGAGAATAAGGAAATCTAGGGAGATACATGTGCAACAAAAATCTAACATAACTACAACATAAACTGGTTGCGTCCCTTTTGCTTAGAATGCATTTCTCGTCTCACAGATACTATACAGACATCTTCTGCATTTGTGTAAGATTAGCTTAAAGTACCAACGTCAGCATAAATGTGCATGTAAACAGTTGGTACGTTCTAATCCCGGGATCTAATGACTGTTTTACCTAATACATGAAAAACAAACAAACAAAACCGTCCTGCTGTCATCAAGGCTCATATGAAGAGGAGGCGGAAGTTTCCCGAATTAGCTGGGTGGGCTGAGTGGACTGGACAGGCTTGTAAAAGGGAAGCCATCCCAGCTGTGGGTGCAGCTTGGCATTTTTACTACAGGTACTGAATGGGGAGCAAAGTGAACGGTGAAAGCTAGGAGCCTGAATTAGCAAGAAGGTGAACAACTGCTAGGCACTGGAGAACAAGGGAGCTGAGAGCTTGCAGAGATGCAGCTCCACTGACACCTGCCTCCAGCCCCGAGACAGTGGACTCGTATACTACAGAACCACACAAGAACTACTTGTGATCTCTTGGGCTGCTAAGCATACGCTAACTACTTCCGTGGTGGAGGAAACTATTGACGAAGCGTCAAGTGCACACTCGGCACAGACTTGAACTTTGTGGCTGACAATGAACGCCACGATCAAATCACCAACGGTCCTGTGCAGACCCTCCCCACACTGCTTCACCTAAAAACTTTTATAACTAACCTGGCAGTGACTTTGCAAAAGCATCTGAATATTGTTAAGAGTGAGGTTTAAAAGGAAAAAGAAAGAAAATACTGACAATTCTCAAAAGTATTATTTTTGAATGGCGTTTAGGGGCCAAAGTCTAAATCATGTAAGTTGGCAGTACAAACTTTTGAAAACTGAAACTAATGGGAGAAATAATCCTGTTTTGTTCTTATTGGTTTAATAACCAACAATACATCTATATTCTCCACTCAGGAGTAAACAAGCATATGCTTTAAATGCTAAATCATGCTTGAAATCTTCAGGAAATAGAATACATTCACCTTTAACGAGGGCGTTGCAAAGTTCTATAGACAAGCAGACCCAGGGACCCAGAGATGCGATTCACTATAAATTATACTGCTCTGATGACGGACTATTGTTATTTTGGACTATGTTATGTTATTTTGAAACTGATAGTTATTAGCAAATCTCTTCTTTACAATGTTAACATATCCTTAATATGTAAACACATTGCATAAATTAAAATTGAGCATACAATTCTGAGATTCAATCTTTTCCAGGAGACAATCACTATCACAGTACTGATCATTTCCTGTACGTGTGCTGATACAGTGAGGCTGTCTACGTCAGTACGATGCATCCTGGGAAAACCAGACAAACACAGCTGGTGTCCTAAATCCCACTGCAAGCCTTCTTCATTAGAAATATAATCCAACTTACTAGCCATCTCTTACACTCTGCTCTCAGTCAGTGTGCTCTGATCCAAATGGGAGCTGGGGCAGCAGTGGGGTGGGGAGGAGACAAATAAAACCTTGTAATACCAAAGGTGTGATGGAAAGTGAACATTTCAGACTTCTACACATCAGAGGGTGCACAGACGAGTGTGTGCATTGCAAGGTCAGAAACAAACAAAAACAACAAACAAACAAACAAAAAAAATCAAAGCTTTCGTAACACTTACTGCTATGCACAAAAAAGTACAAATAACACAAGAACAGCCAAACCGTTGAAATTAACTATTTTTTTCTTTCCTATTGTTCTAGTTAAAATAGCATTTCAGTAAGAACACTGTTTTGTTTTGCAATGCTAGTGACTGAACCCAGGCCCCTGTCTACGCTAGGCAAGTACCCTATGACTGAAGTATCTTTCAATATTTTCCCTGGCACAAGTTCACGTAAGCACTTATACCGTAGTATACATTTACGCCAAGGGAAACGGGACATTTTTCCTACTTAATCAGGGAACCCGGTCCACCTACATCACTACAGAACGCCATGAACATGAACGGCATTTTCCAAGTGGCCACAGCACATCACCCCGACACTCACCATTGTCGTCACAGGACTCTGACTGAAAGGAGCTAAGGGACTGCACCTCGGACAGGCTCTCCCGGGCACTGTAGGGCTGGGAGGGCTTTTCCTCCAGGGGCTTCTTGGAAAGACAAGGATCGAGATCCACCACTTTGGCTGAAAGGAAGGCAGGGCAGGTGAGCAGTGAGTTCCCTCGGGTTCATAGTCTATAAGCAAGTACCCAGCCGAGCTTAGTGCCTGAGCTACGGAACGGAGGTGAGAGAGCTAAGGAAGCATCCCAGAGACGAAACAATAAAGAGGCCTACAGATATTCTCAAAAGACTCAACAAATTAGAATTTCTCCATAAAGAAGCCTGTGAAGAGGTGTTGAACCAAAATTCATCCTAAAATAGCATCTATAGCTGGCTTTTTCTAAAGCTTCAGGTATGTGCTAAGCCACTATGACAAACACCACTCATAGGAAACTCAACTACCTCGTCTGGCTGTAATAAAAAATTAATTAGCGTAGGAATGACACATTATATAATAATTATAAATATAGTAAGTATATAAGTGAACAAATAATTAACTAAAAGCTATTAATAAAAACTAATTAGCATAGCCTACCCATTACTTCTTGTTATAATCAAACACCCCAAATCATAGTTGAGAATGTGTACTGTTTACAAAAGTGAAATGATCCTTCCAGAATATCACTTAGAGCGCGATTAGATCTAATTTACTAAGAAAACTCCAAGCTCCCAGGCCCAGCTAGGAATGGGAATATCCAATTGAGTTTTCGTCACCATTTCAGGTTGGAAAGCATTACCGCCAGCCCCATAAATACAGCTGAGCCAGCCGCCTCAGAGCCATCCCAGTGGCCCTGGAGAGGTGGAAAACGTGTTCTTACCGTCATAATCAAAGTCCCAGCTAGGCTTCTGTATGGAGTCACTGTCCGATGGGGAGTTGGAAGGTGGTGGTGGGGGCAAGTTTGGAGCTACACTGCACACGGCCACAGCTTTCCTGTGTCCGTGCATAGACTCGGGGTTGAAAGTACTGAATTCTGGATGCTCTGGGATGGCGGAGCCTTCGAAAGAATTGCGGTCAAGATTGTTTCTAGAGTCACTTGGAATGCTCGGAGTGTAGGAGATGGGGCGGACAGGCACCTGGGGTGGTATGTCGGAGTAAATATTCTTGTTCAGCTTGGAATCGAAATAAGGTCTCTGTAAGAAAGCTGTGGTCGGCCCCAAACGTTTGTCTTCCGGTTCGGCCTGGGGTTTCTTTTTCCGACTGATCATCTTCCGGCAGAGGACGAACACCACCACCAGCAGGAAAATCCCGGCTATAAACACGATAATTCCTATCCCTTCAGCCAGGCCAATGTTCCAGGGCGTGGACACGTACAGGTTGGGAGTGGCGTCTTCACAGTGCTTCCCTCTGTACTCCTGGCTGCAGTTACACTGATAGGAGCCGTAGGTGTTCTCGCAAAGGGCGCCGTTCCGACAGGGGTTCCCAGCACATTCATCGATGTCACTCTGACATCTGCCAGGGAGAAGAGTGAGAGATCGCTGTAACAGATAGCAGACCACGCCAGTCCCATCATCCGTCAGGATGAACCCGCAGTAACACAACACCCCCTCCTTCAGAAGAGATGCCAAAACAAAGTGGATGGTAAAACAATCAGAAAACAACAAAAATAGAAAGTAGAGCAAAGGCCGGGCCTTTTGTAGAATACTTAGTCATTCGCTCATACACTGCATGGATACTTGAGGGGTAACCATACCAAGCAATGCCTACCTACATTTCTCCAGAGTTAACAGATTACTAAATCAATTCAACGGGCTAAAACCTCAGCTGTTTCAAGGTCTGACAGTCAGCCCTACCATTCAGAAATGGGACGATGAGGTGCACTGTCATAAGGAGTGTGTGCTGCAAACTGTTCTTGTGGGCCAGAGGGAATTCAGTGGAAACGGTCCTGTCTGGGACTGCGAGAGCGCCGTGGGACCTCGGAAAGGGCTAGAACACACACTTCCCATTTTAAAATGTTACGTCTTCCAGAATTGTCTTTCTGGGCATGTCACCCTCACGGAACAGACCACAAAGCGTCCCTTCTGCTTTTCTAAACTGGGACGTGCAGGATTGCGGTGCGCCTCTACTCCTCACGCCTAGGCGGCTTTCTCACTTGGGAGAAAAAAAAAAAACTATTGGAAAATCATGAGCAGCTAGAATAAAAACTCTGAATACTGGCATATTTTTGTCAAATATAGAGGAATATTTATTGATCACGGTTGGGGAAAAAAAATCAGCAAATGAACTGGGGCTGCATAACTAGAGGCAAAATTCAGGACGCGAATGTCTGCAGGACAGTGATAGAGAATCACTCCAGGCAGGCCATGCACTCATAGCTTAACGAGGCAGAAGGACACTTATCTCAATCTTCTGTGCTAGGCACGTAAAATTACGTGTCCTCAGGAGCTCTCCACTGTTGCTGAGACACGGTCTTACTACACAACCCTGGCTAACCCAGAACTCACTACTTAGACCACAGGGATTCACCTGCTTCTGTCTACTGAGTGCTGGGATTAAACAGTATGCCACCATGCCCGACTCCACTAACTTTTAAAAAGAGAATTGACAAAAGACTTGCCAAATACAAAGCTGCATCTGAGAGTAGAGGTTCTTGTACATTTTTCCCTAAGATATATAGGTGCATAGTCTTTCGTGAACTCTAAATGTCTAAACATCTAAGTCAGAACCCCTCTTAGGCGTCTACTGGGGTTACAAAGGAAAAACCAAAAAGGTTTAGATGCTGGATCAATGCTGGTAACAAAACACTGGGAGAAACAGTCATAAGTTTCTCTATCTAGGATACACGGCACCGTGTCACGGGTACCTGCTTAAGAAAACACAATAAACGCAACCAGGTAACCAGTGCACAAGCATTTGCTCCCTGCCAAAGACCCACAGACCTATAAATACCAGCACCACAGGACAGAAGCAGGGTTTTCCAACTGTATATTAATCTTTTTGATACTTCCTTTGGTCTAGAAGTCCTAAGACCAATGAAGACCACACATTCTGAAGAGAGGCATGTAAGTGGCTGAAGTGTTAATAATGGTCAGTACCCCGCGGAAAGGGACAGCCGGTATGAAGCTCGAAAGAAACCATTTACCTTTCTCCCCTAAAGCCCGAGTCACACTGACAGACAGCACCATCCAAACTGTCAAAACATGTTCCACCATTTTTACAGGGCTCATCTTTGCAGTAGGGACTAAGCTGACATCTAAATCAGGAAGAAAAAGAAAACATACAAAACACCCTCATGAGTTCAGCGCAAATAAAAGACACCAAACAGAAAGCATCAGCAAGTGAAGAACGCAGTGACTTCTCTGCAGAATCCCATGCTCTAAGTATTCGACCTTACAATTTGTTAAGAAAGACAAACCTACCTCTGGCCGGTGTACAGCCCCCGACACTGACAAACGAAGCCTCCGTTGTCCACTATGCAGGTGCCACCGTAGAGGCAGGGGTTGGAAGAGCACGGGTTAATGCTCACCTCACAGTACACCCCTACGTACAAGGCGCTGCACTTGCAGTAATAACCTACGCAGCGGGGAAAGAACGAAAACACCAGTTACTCGATGACCAGGAAAGGTTTCATGTGCTTTTACCTTTGCGTTAAGTGAAGACACAGCCCCCCAAGATCTATGAAAGGCAGTAAAATATCCGTTTTCTCTGGGTGAAGAGCTATCCATATGGGGAGCCGTCTTCCTAATGCCATGGGCTGCGTATCTCTCATCCAAGATTCCGGGATGGGAAAGGACACAGACTTTAGAGGTTTTTACATTCAGGAATATTTTTTATAGATTTTACTGGTGGAACATTTCCAAACTGGAAATCTGATACCCCCCAAATGCCCCAAACCCTGGAAATTTGAATAACATACTGGCAGCCAGAAAGTTCTGGATTTTGTAGCATTTTAGATTTTGGATTTTAAAATGTAACACATTCATCTTGGATAAGCTCAACAGAGACGTGATAAAATATTCATGACTATATTTAATTAATGATAATTGCACAAGGCTAATGGGTCAAATGCATTTAGCCCTGGTGAACACACACACAAGCGATACCATTCAATGATGTGTTAATACCCACAAGTATTATTTCCAATGATATGCCTTTAGGGAACACGGCAAGACAGTATCTCTCTGTTCCCTTAAAGGCTAGACACGGCTCTAATTTATCTTTGGCCATGGACACTGCTGCAGGAAGAAAAAGAACATGGTAAACAAACACCGGCCCCTCAGACTGGCCCAAAGTTACAACACATGCTGCTTAGTTCTGACTGCACTATCTGTGGTGAACACAAGAAGTGACGTCATCAAGTAAAAGGAGGCACACCAATGCTACCTGGGAAAACTGCATCCGGGTGACCATAGCAGTATGAAGCCTACCTCCAGTAGGTGAGGGGTTGCACACGCCTCCATTCTGGCAAGGGTTGCTGGAGCAGTCTTCTGTGGCTGACAATAAGCACCCGTGAGATAAATCCACCCATTCTTCGATGTGTGCGTAGGCTCTTGGCTTGTTATTCAAAGGCAGCTCCTGCCCATTTAAATAAATAGAGTCCATGCAGCCCCTGAAACCATTGGCGATTTGGGAGCTTCTTCCATGCTTTGTTCCTTGCTGGCGGAGGTGGCCGCCAAAAAACACATAGTTATCCAGGTTCAGGGTTTTCAGGGCCCCTGGGGCAGTGCCCGAGGCAGTGTGGACTTCGTCTAGAACCAATTTAGCATAGTTTCCCTCCACTTCAAGGGACACTGCGTGCCACTGCCCGTCGTTGACTTGAATGCTTTGAACGGAGACAATCCCAGGGCCACTTCCACAGTCAAATTTGTACTGCAGTCTTCCAGCGTGGATCTACAACAGAATAAATACCGTTCACACCAATCACATACTGTCTTCAACGGCAGTCCGTGAAGGAACCCTTCTACAGGAAGGGTATGATTAGCAAACGAGGGGAGAAGCAAGGCAAACTTGTGACTGGGAGCTAAAGAGCACAAACTCATTTATCTATTTATACAAATGACATAAATGGATCGTCTGGGGGCTCCCAAAAGCCAATCACACATCCAAAAATAACATGGAAGTGATTAATAATTAACAGTTGAACACATGCAGCCTACATATACACACAAAATACCATATAGGATCTCTCTATACACTATGGTAATATTAGGAAGATGTAAGGGACAGACTTGAGTGTTGGTTGTCACGTGTCTAAAAAAACGTTTGTTAAAGAACATCAGAAGTAAATTTCTTTGCTGCTGAGTGGCAGAAAGAACTTTTGATCCACCCAAGTGTCAAAAATTATTCAGGCCACAAATCCCTGAGACATGGAATAAGCCCATCTTTCTTTCTCCGTTTTCAATGGGACAGTCAGAACGTAAAATAGATTTTACATTCATAGTCTTGCACAACCTGAGGAGGAAGGATGTATGAACACACACCTCCAGGATACTGTAGTCGGTTCCCCGAGCATACATCACCACTGCATGGGAAGAGTAGGTTCTTAGCTGCATGGTCAGTTTCATCTCCAATTTGTTTTCATTTTCCATCAGACGGTATTTTACAAAGCTGTTTCCAGTAAAGGTTATCGATGAACTCCCTAAGGATTGCCGAAGAACAATTCTATCAGCACCGAACTTTAGCACATTATTAAAAGCATGATACCTCTCTTTCCCCAGAGGCTGGCTTTTGTTTTTTTAAACTTAAGATTATAGCAATGGGAAGCATCTATTGGCTTTACTAGACAGCACAGCACAACTGACTTTCCACGTGGAGAATGACAGCACTCTATCACAGAGAAATAAGTTCTAAAATAATAACAGAACTAAATAGAAAACTGTCCTATGGAAGTTATTAGGAGGCAATTTCAGAAAATAGTGATGTAGCCGCGAGGTGATTTGGCAAAACCTGTCAAGCAAAACACACAACAATCCCCATTTCAAGGAAGATGAAAATCGTATCAGCCTCCAGAAATGAAAATTAAGTTATGCAGAACTGACTAAACAAAAATTCAACTTCAAAATGACAAAAGGCACATTTAACGAAACAAAGACCAATATCAAGAAGGGAGGGTAAACTGCAATAGGAAGCATGCTAATATTCATAATTCATAAAGAGTTTAGACATTAAGAAACAGACAGCCCAAGAGGTAAGCCACACGACAGGAAAGGCTAACACCAACTAATTATCAGTGATTCCTTCCTTCAGCAGCAAGAGAAGTTAGACACTTAAGTAAGTATTTTAGGCCCACTAAGGAGGAAATATGGCTTTTAATCGAAAGCTTTAAATATAGATAAGTAGATGAGAACTTCACGGATGGCTAGAAAAAAAATGGGAATTATTAGTTCAATTTTTTTCAAAACTAACAGTATACCTAAATTTTTTTAAAAAATATATTTAATTTTTGACAGTGGATTTTAGTTTTAGAACATGATGAAACAGAGCAGGGAAAGCCCCAGTATGGACAAATGAACTTCAGAAGATTTTTAGGAGGAAAGACAGATTACAGCCTCCATCCAGAGAGAATGGTGACCTGACCCAGCTATTAAAACAAGTGAGGCTGGGCGTTGGTGGCGCACGCCTTTAATCCCAGCACTCGGGAGGCAGAGGCAGGTGGATCTCTGTGAGTTCGAGACCAGCCTGGTCTACAGAGCTAGTTCCAGGACAGGCTCCAAAACCACAGAGAAACCCTGTCTCAAAAAACCTAAAAAAAAAACAAAAAAAAACAAAAAACAAGTGAGGATTACATATAACGGGATGGGAACATGGCCTTAGAGAGCTAGGCAGGGGAATAAAGTAAGAAGTTGAGGGCTGTGGTAGAAATCAGGATTGGAGAGAGAGCAAAAAGGAAAAACGAAGCTCTGAAGATGTTTACGGCCACCGAGAAGGGCTCAGCGCCAAGCGCTAGCCCAGGGTTCTAGTCTCCGTTCACCTCTGCACTTAGCTTGCTGCGATAAACGGGAGAACAAACACGGAAACGTTCTAAGTGACAATGGTTTGAAATGAACGCACACCTGGTCACGGGAGCGCTCACCTGGACATTTACCATGCCCGCCCCCGGGACACACGCAGCTGTACTTCTCCTCCCTGGGGTCAGGGACACATTCGGAGCCTGCAGGACACGGGTTTTCTTCACACCCATGGTGGACAGGCGGGCATTTCCCATCTTTGTTTAGAAAAACAGGAGGAAGAAACGTGAGAACACAGGAATAAATTAAAAGCAGCAGCAGCTCATTACTGATCTCTTTATTTATTGTCGTGGCCCTGGAGGGCTGAACCTCCAGCCTCCTGTCTGCTAGACCAGCACTCTCCCACCGGCTTACCTGGCTTACATTTATCTCCAGCCCTTTTCTCAGTTTGGAGACAAGATATCATTGCGTGGCCCAGGCTAACCTGGACTGATTATTTAGCCTAGGGTGGCTTGGAACTTAAAAATTCTTCCAAGTACAAGTAGCTGGGGTCATAGGACCGGGATTACCAGGTCCGGCCATGAAACACTCTTCTTCTATTTTTTTTTTTAATTAATTTAATTTTATTTATCATGTGTATAGACGTTGTGTGATATTTTGTTTGTGCTCTGATAAATAAAGCTTGCCGGGAGATCAGAGGGTTAACTAGCCACTAGTTAACCATAGAAGCTGGGCAGTGGTGGCACACACCTTTAATCCCAGTATGCCCTTATTCCTGATATCTGACTCCTGGTTTTCACTGATTATGACTAATTAGATTTATGCTTCATATGGACGCTTCGCCTGCATGTATATTTGGGCACCTGGTCCCCATGGAGACCAGAAGAGGGCATCCCCGGAACAGGAGTTTTACAGGTTGGGTGACGATGTGGGTCACCAGGTGCTGGAGATCAAACCTGAGTCCTCTGAGCCATCTCTCCAGTGCCCCCGAGAGAGAACATTCTGTAACCCTCAGTTTCACTCACATGCGTGCTCTTACCTTTGCAGAGACACACAGCTGTTCTGTGGTGTCGGGGGGTCACAAAACTCAGCCTGGCCGTGCTATGTGTCGACATGATGTTTTCATCCACAGACACCTTCTCATCACAGAACTTCCACGGGCAGTCCAGCCCTGCGCACAGCTTCTGGAACACGTCCAGTATCCTCACACCAATGATCTCCTCGACGTCGGTCACAGAAGAATTAATCTTGTGCAGAAGCTGTCTTGTTGAAACCTGAGTGCTACCTGACTTCTCGACAAAGAGTAATATGTCCAGATGCGAGTGTGGGTCGGAGGGCTGCAGGCTAACTATCTGGATGTCATTCTTCCTAACACCCAGGATGTTCCGCAAAGCCCGCTGGAAGTTGCGCCAATAGTCGCCGACGAATTCTTCCGGGGTGAGGTTGGCGAAGCGAATGGCAATGGTGTGGTTCAGCATCTCCTGCGTCACTTGCTGGATGTGCACGGTGATGTCGGCCACCGTGGTAAACTTCCCATCTGTCACGCTGACGTTGAGAATGTACTGGCCGATGTCAAGTTTTCGGTGTGCAATCAGCTTGCCCCCCGTGCTGGACACCGAGAACAGGCCGTCCATGTGGGGATCCAGACTGTATGTCAGTGTGTCGTACACGTCCTGGTCAGTTGCGTGGATCTTTCCTATGACCCCGCCTGAATATTCCTCTCCAAAAGCAGTGATGAAAATCTCTAGTGGCAAAATGGCAGGAGGGTGGATGCTTTCCTCAATAACCCTAATGTCAATATGCGTCAGCGAGGAGAGCGGAGGTTTCCCATTATCAGACACCTACAAAAATAGAGGTTGCCTCAGTCCTTGTCACAACTACTTGATAAACATCTAGGTGTTTTGCTTAAGTTCTGCAAACTTATCAACTGTTTATCAACAGGAGCCCACCAAGGAAAGGACAGCTATTTTGTCGCTTACACATACAGACACTAAGTTCCATGCCTGCCTATGAAAAGGTAACCTAAGTGCAACTAGGCCAAAACTGAAAGTGCATTGGGAAAAAAACAAACTATATTCTCTTTTGTTTTCCGTAACACGTAAGGAAAGCTGTTCTCTATGAATCCAAGCGAAACCACGAAGAAAGACTGTGATACCTTAACGTGCAGAAGGTAATGGTCCTTCTCTTTCTTCTTTATGGCCGCAGCCGTCAGGAGGACCCCGTGCTGGTTCACTTCAAATGTGTTATCATCATTTCCACTCACAATAGTAAAGAAGAAGGGTGGGCCATTGTGAGAAGAGTCCTTGTCTGTGACTACCAGCTTCAGGACGCTGACTCCCACTGGCTTGTTCTCCTGCGTGATATCAAACAGAACAAAAGCTGTCCACACGACCAAGTGAATACGGTAAGGGACACGTGAGGCTTTCTGATAAGCATATGGACAATAAAAAAAAAAAAACCTTCCTGCTGATAAATCAAGGAAGAGGAGAGAGAGCTGGAGACATGAAGGACATGGGAGAGGGATGGGGTCTCCAAGGGGTGGGGAGGGTGGACTCATGGGGGGTTAGGGGAGAAGGGAGGGGAAATCAGAGCATTAGAAGATTACGAAAAGTTCTTCCTAGTTAATCCTAGATCAGTGAGAATATCTTTATAAAGAGCAGAGCACGAAACGGATGAAAGTTGACCTGTGTCTTGTAAACGACTCTTCTAGACTAAGGAGGGATCCTCTAATCTCATCTGTTCCAGGTTTTGTAAATCATGGTCTGTGTCAAACGAGAGCCAGTGAAAAGATGGAAGGGGCCACCCCCCCAGCACACCAACCCCCTTACCTGGATGATGACACTGTAGTTGTCTCTGGAGAAGAGAGGTGCGTTGTCATTGACGTCGGACACATCGATGTTGACGGTGGTTGTGTTGACTCGGGGTGGACTGCCGTTATCAGCAGCTTGCACCGTAAGGGTATAACCTGAGATCTGCCCAACGGAAACACAGAACCCCCATTCATTGGCACGGGGCCAATCAACTGGCAATCGCGGACCTCGTCTGCCAAGCTTTTGTCTAGGCAGCGCCCTATGATTAAAAACGAAAACTCCCAACCAGTGCGTGCACTATTTTCTCAACAGAAATAGCTATCAACAAGAAGCAGATTCTCTGATAGTCTCCCATTGGGGTCTTATTCAAATGCTTGGTTTTAGAACTTCTTACAGTCTCCTATTAGAAACAAGGAGACAAGTTATAGAGATGACTAGGGACACTGCTGCCCGAGCCCAGCAGCTCTTACTTTGGTGATACCATCGATGTCACTTGCCCAAGAAGCTAGCTTGTGCTGAGGCAGAAAAGAGACACGTTGCCTCTCACCCTGTGTGCAGATATACGCCAGGCCACCGTCACCTTCAATTTCACACTCGGATTATACCGAGTTGTCTAAATCCCTCAAGGTTATATTTGTGGCCTCTTGTAAAAGATAGCAGGTCAAGTGAGTCAGCTTCCCTGCCAGGGCAGTGCCTGTTATGATAGCTTTAGAGTAAGCGTTGGGAGCAGCCAGGGAGATGGCTAAATCCCAGAGCACCGTTCTGTAGGACATCGACCTAGCGAGGTGTTCAACCGTAACATAATTGAGAACTCCACAGGCCTCCGCCTCTACCATCTCCTAGTGGATACTAATGTGTCAGAAGAGCCTGGTTCTGTAGTTACAATCACTACATTTCAGGCAGGTATGCTGAAAGGGACCTGCAGTTCCAGCCTCAGTGAGTTTGAGGCTAGCCTCAACTATACAGCAAGATCCTGCGCTTAAAAAAGGTCACTTACTCTGCCTAGTATAATTGAATTTTCTATGCTTAACAGTCGTGTTTCACAGACTCTTCAGTAACTCAGGGAAAAAAATCTGAAGAGCTGAAACTTTAATCCACTTCAAGATATTTCTATTTTAATAAGTGATTTCCTAGGATGAGGGTTCCTTTTGGGGACCTCACATTATACCACACAGATACGAACACAACACTTTAGTACTTTGTCGACAGTTTAAATGCCTTTTGCAAGCTTACCGTTTCCCGGTCTAGGGGCTTGGTCACTTTCACTTCTCCTCTGATGGGGTCAATCGTAAATGGACTTCCTTGGTTCCCTTCTATAATTGAGTAGTGGATGTGACTGTTTGAAGGGCCATCAGCATCATCAGCCATAATCTAGGAAATATCACTCTCGTTTAGGAAACAGCTAAGGAAGGGCTGGAAGAAATAACAGTGAGCTGTTTTATGGCCGTTACTCAAAGCCAATAACCGGCTCAACAAGGACCTTCTAAAGATTCAGCGGGAAGACGCGGCCTCACAGGGACTAGGTGAGCACTCTAGCGCCAAGTTATGTCCTCTGGCTGAACAGTTCAACGCGCTACCACATTTAAACAGAACCAGTAGAAGAACTGGAATGATTTTACTGGTTGCTCCTTAAAGATGCAGAAGAGGCAAGAAGCGAGGAAAACCACGCACCGTAATGACCGACTGCTCAAGGGCCGCGTCTTCACTGACCACCGTGGTGTAGGTGTCCTGGCTGAATACTGGGGTGTTATCGTTGATGTCCGTGACGTTGATGTTCACCGTCGCCACGTCACTCAGTGAGGGCGTGCCCCCATCCGTGGCTTCCACGGTCAGGTAATATTCGTGGGAGCTCTCATAATCCAGGTTCTCAATGATGAATATGGCCCCTGTATGGAGAGACAGAATTACTTCCGGCCCTCTGCAATTCCAGGTTGTTCTTATTACAACATTACCACCTTTAAACACACTTAGTTCTCATTTCAAAAGCAAAACAAAAACAAACAAAAACTGTGTATATTTTCTGGTTTAATTAAATAATTAAAATTAGGATTTTTACCCGCCCAATATCCCCATTTATTTCTTTATCTTCCTTCTATTCTGAGTGATGTCTAATTTTCTGTCCCCGTCAATAATGCTATCTCTGCTTTAAATGACTATAAAGTTTTAAAAATGATGGCAGGTCTCATTCCTTCCTGGACGTAGTTTACCACAAACTTCAGTTTAAACACAATTTTTTTAAAAAAAATTCAACTCAGTGCCTTTTGGTTTTTTTCTTATTGTTATTATTTTCATGCATGTCCTTTTTGCAAAGAAGTTTCTGAGGTATCCCCTCTTACAATGATGGGACACAGGGATACATGCTTCTACTAACAGCAGCTAGAAGGCTGCAGCAGGACCAGCCTGGACAACACACCAATATCCTGCTTCCCATAAACAATTGAATAAATAAAATAAAATCCCTTACTGACTTAACAACACTTGAAACACTTCTCCTTGGCTCATCCTGGTCTATCCTACTTAAAAGAATAGTTGATATAAAATTCCTAAGGACATTTATAACAGACATTAAAAATATATTATAGAATGGCGTCATTGGACACCTATGCTTCATCAGAAACAGTCACACACAACAGTCAACTAGGTGCAGTCTGAAAGAGCAAAGTTTTACCATGTCCAGAGAGTTATTAGGTATTTTAGACCACAGGCTAACACAGCTGCACCTCTATTCACAAAGCAGGAGTTAGTAATGCTGACCCCACAAGACTGCTGGCTCGGTGTAATCCAATCTCTGTCAACTAGTGTATGCAGCTGGCATGGTAAAGAAGAACTAACGGATGTCCAGTGTGGGAATTAGGATCTAAGAGGTCAAAAGAATAGTGTGACCTGGGAAGCCACTCCATATGCCTTTGATAATCGCGATAAAATGAGTAGTTACACAAGGTTCATTACCCTAAGCATCCTACCGTGGCAAACCAGGGACACTATACACCATCACTAGACTGGGTGAGAGTCAGCAGCTTTCTACACAGACATGCCAGAAAGAAGTGACTATACAGAATTTGAGTATGGAGCTTCCCAAACCCCTTTTAATCCCAGTCTAAATAACAGAGAGAATACTTGAGTTTTACCTGTTGGGAACACCCAGTAACTAAGGACATGGGACCCATCCCTTAGCATGAAGTGGAGACAGATCCAGCCCTCAGTATGGAATGAGGGCTTCCTCGTTTACAGGGAAGGTTACCTGTTTTAGAATCGATGCTGAATTTTCCATGTTCGTTTCCACTTATTATTGAGTAGGTGATTTCTGCATTTGCCTCAATATCCCGACTCGCTGCGTACACCCGGAGAACTTCGGTTCCGAGGAGAATGTCCTCGGATACGGTGGCACCATATTCACGGTACTCAAACACGGGCGGGTTGTCGTTTATATCCAAAACGGACACGACCACGGTGCCAGTAGCCGTCAGTTTTCTTGGCAGTCCTTGGTCCACTGCTTTCAGAGTGAGAGTATACACTGCCTGTTGCTCTCTGTCCAAATGCTTCTCTAACTGGATAATCCCAGAGAGCTCGTTAACGGAGAACTGCCCATCAGCAGAGTCGATCAATGAGTAGGAAATCTTCCGGTTCAGTCCTGGCAAAGCATAAAATTCTATCAGGTTTCACAGTGAGGAATGTAACATTTTTAAAACACGGGACATTTTCAAATGATAAAATGCAAACAGATGTATTTTAAAGACCCCACCATGTAGATGATCTGAAAACATACTCTGAATTACAAATTTCTAGACTTGACATATGATCCATAGATGTTCAACTTTTTAGGCTCTCACTGAGACTACATGGACAGTAGCCGAGACTTTTTCAATGGAATATTATTTTTTTTTTTGAGAACTATCTATAATATGTAGTTAGGTAATATTCACTGTCACTTCTAGCGCCCCCTCGGTCCACATCTATGTTCCTTCCCATCTTCTTATGTTTTTTTCTTTTTAAAAAATAATTCACCATGTCAAATGTGTGCTATTCTTTACTCATGGGTATGGGGGCACCTATCAGAGTGTGGGTGACCAACCAGGGGCCACAGCTTAAAGGAAATTCACTCTCCCTCCATCAGAAGCATAAATTGTCAATAGCTCCTCATCTAGGAATATGGGGCTCGTAAGCCCCTATGCCTTCAATGCTAGGGTCTTATTAAAATGACATCTATTTGATATTTGGCTTCAGTGACCAAGAATTATTTAAAATGTCACTTTTTAAAAGTCAGTATCAACGACTCCAGAAGATATTCTCTAGTATCGGAATGTCTGAAGGCATACACTCATTTTCTTCACAAATACTTCTGAAAACTGATAAAACTTAAGCAAATATAGTACTTGCTTGCTATGTTCCTATGAATGTAACAATATCTCTACAGCACTACTGATTTATTCACTAAAAGCACCTCAAAGAGCTAAGGAGGAAGTTAGCAAAATGTGAGCCAGGCATATGAAGGCCACAAGTTCAATCCCCAACACTGGGAGCCAAATTAGTTAACGAAGACAATAAACACAATCTTAGAGACACCGCAGCTATACCGTGGCAGGAAGTTTCCCCGGTGTAATTGTCAGGACTTTAAACGTCATGGAAAACGTCTCAGTTACTGTTACTACAACAATGCTGAGCTCTGTCATGTGCACGAGGAAAAGAAGATGGTCAAACACATGCACTGGAATATGCATGATAGGGAGGGGGAAAGTCTTCTGCACACCCCAAGGGCAGAAGAACAACTCGGTGTCTCGGAGTACCTGCATCTGCATCAGTGGCCTGCACTCTGGTCAACAGTGTCCCCGGCTCCGTGTTTTCAAACACGGTGATGGTGTACGGATCTGCGGTGAATTCAGGGGCGTTATCATTCACATCTTCTAAGTTGAGCACAACAGCAGCCTGACAGGATCGTCCCCCTCCATCGGTGGCCTTGACAAGGAGATGGTAAACTGCCTGCTCCTCGCGATCAAGGAGGGCTAACGTTCTCAATTCACCTAGAGACAAAGAGGAGTTAAGATATGAACCATGATAATCCCTCATGTTTTTTTCTCCTACAAATACAAAATCCGAACCTCAATTCTCATCTGGAGAAAAATAGTATCAACAATTCCTTACCAAATTAATAAGCTTAAAGATGAAGAAAATATGCATCATTTTCATCACAGAAAATGCCAATTATAAACTGAGGTCCGCAAATTTAAGAAACACACTATATTATATAAGTAAATCAGAAACTTTAAGATACACTCTGAGCTTTTTCTGAGAAACTGAATAACTTGTAAATCCTAAAGTCCTTAGTTCAAGTAGCTGACACTATGGCTACTTATTTTTACCTCATTCCAATTTTTATTCTTTAAGTTCCTTTCAGGTTTAGATGTTATTTCCACTGCATCAGAACGAATTTTAAAAGAAAAAAAATGCAATTTCCAGTCTGGCACATGATCTCATGTCACCTACATACAGGAAATACAAATTAAATTAGTCCCAAACTCCATGCTTACCTGTGTCTGGATTTAGTCTGAACTTTTCTGCACCTGAACCAAATAAAGTATAAGTAATCTCCGCGTTGGACCGGATATCTGCATCTGTGGCAGAGACCTGCACGACCAGTTTCCCAGGAAGGGCGTCTTCAGGAATGGTGTCAGAATATAAAGTCTACAAGACGTTAAACAACACCGTTATAACAGAAGCATTCAAACCGAGCAGTGACTGCCAAGGGAATGACGGAGAAGAAATCATTTCATTTGGCCGCGGAAAACGTGGGAAACGACCGAAGCTAACGCCCGAAGAGCTTTTAAAAGTGATCACTCTCTGAAAACAGATGTGAAAACAAGGAAGAGCCTTGTAACAGGCACCAGCCCCGTATCCGCGAGTCTGGCCTGACATTTAACCCACAGGATACAGAATATGATGTGTTTCCCAACAGTTTCATTCTTAATTCAAATGCTTATGCGAGAATGTGAAGCGGTAGCCCGGATTTCTCTAGAAACTCGAGGAAGCACATAGCTGTTACATTATATTTACTTAGTTTGAAGCACAGGGATTTACAATGCACAACCAACCATTCATCCCAGAGAACCGAATAACTACAGTTAGAAATGGTCTTCCTGGGATGGGGGGAAACTGGAGCTAGGTAACGGCCAGGCACGTTGGTGGATGCCTGGTTTCCTCTTTCACACAATTGGACACTTGGTTCCACTTCCAATTATCACGTTAGTCATGCCATAAATAGAACAGGAGGGAAAGAGATTATGCTTCTGCTGAATTACTTCTTAGGAAGAGCTTAATACAGGGAAATATATTTTATGGTTCACAAAACTGAGTATTTTGTAACAGTGACAATTATAAGTGGTTGTGTTCCCAATTATATTATTACTCAAGGCAGACTGGTATAATATCTAGAAAATATGAATAGAAAAAAATGTTATATATATATATGTGTGTGTGTGTCTGTGTGTGTGTGTATATATATTTTTAAGTAATATACATAGATAGATGGATAGATAGATACAGATATATTATGTATGTACTCTAAAAAAGCAGATACATAGCCAGTCACTGTCATCAAATAATGTCATCCAAAAATACAAATACATGTTAGAATTAACAGTGCATTCCTTCTGATGATGAATTTTGTGCTTACTCCTCTGAGAACTTGTGGCAATTCTCCTGTCTCAGCCAAACGTGCTGAGATACCAGGTGTGTGCCCCTATGTCTGGATCCTGTGCACTGCTGGCAAATGAAGTTGGTATCCCCCCAGCCCCCACCCCCAACACCCCCCTGCCTTCACTCTTCACACTGCAAGGCTTTCTGTGTCTACCCCAGCCCTGCAGCTGGGCGGCTTTTCACGGCTCAGCTCCAGCGATCGCTCCCGCTACGGCTCCACAGCCCCAGTAAAATTGGATCCAGCAGTAGCAGGTCATTCCAGTGACCTCTTGGTTTCTCTGGTGTGAACAACCCCACTGCCTCAAAATGGTCTGCTGAAGCACACCTGGGCTGTGCAGGAAAAGCTGCTGGCCAGATGTTCCCCCCTCCCCCAAAACAACTGTATCCTCAAAGGAAGAGATTACCGCTACAAAAAGTTTAGAGAGCATTTTTAGAGTCAGACACTAGAATAACTGGAATAAGAGGCCCGCATTTGACAGTATTCCAGAAAAAAGTTCTCGATCAACTTAGCATGCCAAGCAGTCTTGAGAGTTTCTCAAGTCCTGTGCATCTGCCTCTCCTCCACCTCAGCAATAAGCAGCTACAACACAAAACACAGGTGAATTACAGAGCCTTGACAGCTGTCCTACAGAAGAGGGACAGAGGCGCCCACGGCTGATGCACCGTCCTGAGGGACGCACACTTACCTTCTCACACACTGGGCTGTTGTCGTTGGCATCGAGAACTTTCACTTCCACCCTGGCTTTGGAAGAGAAGGTGCCGTCGGTTGCCGTGATGGTCAGAAGGTAACTGTCCTTTTGCTCCCTGTCCAGGGGTTTCTTCACGTAGACCTTCCATTCATTTTGTATATTCTCGACAGCAAATTGTCCCAAAGTATCCCCTCCTGGTAAATCAAGAGAGGAAGATGATGGCCAAAACTGTTGGGCTAGAAAGTGAATTAAGTAACCACAAGATAAAAGAAACTATACCAAAAAAAAAAAAAAAAGTATGACATTATGATTTAAAGGGGATTAAGACCGTTCAAAGTATAATTAAAGCTGATACTTTTCTGTTTTTGTTGCTCTGGTTTTGTATCCTAAGATGGACTCAACTCACCATGTAGTCTCGGCTACAGCCCACACTGGCATCTCATAAAGAATCCTCCTCCCTCAGCTTCCTTTGACCTGGGATTACAGGTGTGTGCTATACATGCTACTACATATTAGCTTTTCCCTTTATAGTAATAGAGGAGCAGTACCGTTTCTAGTCAAATATGAGATTAAAGTTTATCAAATAGCTTATAATAAACCGATACTTTTCCTTTAGATGTTATTTATTAAATACTAACTGTTAAGTTTAACAGAATAAGTCATAGGAGTCTTAGCTTAAACAGCTCCGCTGAAAGGCCTATGTTCAGCTGACATGTTATTTCTCCTCATGTTAGACACGCGTGACTGAAAGCACACTAACTCTGTAAATCCATCAATCCATCCCTAGCATACCCCATATAACAAGGGGTCCCTGTCCACTGCACATTTGTCGGGAGTGGTTTACCTGTTATAAAGTAGGTCACTTGTCTGTTAATCTCCTCAGAGTCGGCATCGGTGGTGCTCAGGATGGCAATCACGCCGCCTGGAGGGTCGTCCTCACTCACAGTCCCTTTGTAAATCTCAGCCGTGAACCGGGGCGGGCTGTCGTTGACATCGGTGACGGTAACATCCACGATGGCTGTGGAGGACAGCTGAACCTTCTCGCCATGATCCGATGCGACCACTTTAATCTGGTAGCTGGCTCTCTCTTCGTGGTCGAGCTCCTTCAGGGTTGTAATCCAGCCTGTTTCCATGTTAATGGCAAAGGACTCGAGGATGTCTGCACCTTGGGATGGATCTAGACTGTACATGACCTGGCCATTGGCTCCTGAGTCTAGGTCAGATGCCCTGACCTGGATGACCCTACTCCCCCCGGGCAGGTTCTCGACAACAAATGCTTCATAAGGGTTGGACTCCAAAACTGGGCTGTGATCATTGACATCTTTCACTTGGATACTAACATCGACAGAAGCCACCACCTCAGCGTCATCAACAGTACACCTGGCCAGGACGGAAAACTGAAACCACTTAGTGGTCTCGTGGTCAAGACTCTTCTCTAGCTTCAGCCTTCCGGTCTGCCTGTCAATCACAAAGAACTCGTCTCTATTACTCTCGGGAGTATTGCCCTTGACCAGAGTGTAGAGAACAGCCCTGCTATGTTCTACCCGGATGAGGTCAATTTCTGTTCCAATGGGCATGTCTTCTGAAATGTCGTAGGTATAAAAGGGCTCTGAAAACCTTGGAAGCTGCGTTTCCGGTGGAAGTATCCGGACATAGACAGGCACAACGGATTCTTTGGGCGGAGACCCGTTATCCACAGCTCTAACGAAGAAAGTGAAGAATTCATTCTCCAAACCAATTAAACTTTCCTTTGTTGTAATTAAGCCGGTCAGCTTGTTGATTTCCAAATTCTCCTTCACACTTTCAGAGTCTGCCTCAATGGCGTAGGTGACGTCAGCATTAGAGCCTTCATCGGCATCACTCGCAAAGACTTTAACGACCGACGTTCCTTTGGCGGCGCTGGATCCAATGTTCACTTCGTACTTGGTTGAGCGAAACTGTGGGGCATTATCATTGTCATCTGTGAGAATGACATTTACGGTGCAGAACGCCACTTTCCCTCCAGCATCCTTTGCCATTAAACGGATGGAGATTATTTTTTCTGCTGGGGTCTCTCGGTCGAGCTTTTCCAGAGTGAATATCTGTCCTCTGTCATTCACGTAAAATCTGTCTTTTGCAAAGTCATTCACGAGATGGTAAGTTATGTGACTGTAAATGCCAGAGTCCCTATCCGTTGCCTTCACCTGGACCACCAGAGTATGTAAGGGGGCATTTTCGGCCAGTTCCACCTCATACTCGTTCTGAAGGAAAACAGGACTGTGCAAATTGCCTCCCATCACAGTTACGTGAACCTGAGCGGAACTTCGAAAAACCCCATCAGACACAGACACATTGAGACTGTAGAACGGCTTCAAGGTGTGCCGGCGCAGGTTTGAGAGCGTTATAATCCCCGTTTCACTGTCGATGACAAAGCTTTTATGATCGTTGCCGGACAGGATGGAATACTCTAACTTGTCTAGGTCCGAGCTGTCAGCATCGCAGGCTTTTACACACATCACAAAATGCCCATGAGCAGCGTGCTCACTAATTCTGGCTTCATAAATCTGTTGTTCAAACAGGGGTGGATTATCATTGAGGTCAGTGACATCCACGGTGACGATGACATCGCTGCTCAGTGGGGGCATCCCTCCATCCACAGCCCTTACATAAACCTTGTGCTGCTGGGACTGTTCGTAGTCCAAAGGTCTCACGAGTGAAATGAGGCCCGTGCTGCTGTCTATGTGAAAGTGATCATGATTTTTGCTATGATTTCCAAACATCTGGTAGGAAATCCCTCTGTTTGGCTCTGAATCCGAGTCTGTGGCTCTCACTTGAAGGACGGGTGTTCCGATGACAGAGGCTTCCGATAGGGTTGTGGCGTAAGACTGCTGCATGAACACGGGAGGGTTATCATTGATGTCCTCCACTATGATGTCAACGAAGACTTCGGCATGAGCACCCGTCAGGGAGTCGGTCGCCCGTATGCTCAGTTTGTAGGCTGGGTGGGACTCGAAATCCAGCGGTGCTATGACATTTATTACCCCAGTGTTGAAGTTAATGGTAAACTGATCGAAAGGGTCTCCGTCTGTGATGCTGTAGAACACTTTCAACCCTTCTGGGCTGTTGGCTTGGACGTGGACCACGGGACTGTGCACCTGGATGTTCTCTGGAATCTCGGCACTGTAGAAAGCCTTTTCAAACACAGGCATGGCTTTGTTCATGACAGTTATGGGCACTAGAACTTCGGCAGAGAAAGCTGGGCTCCCTCCATCCTTAGCAACCACTGTCACAAGATATTCCTTGTTCAAGGTGTCGGGCTCAAACCGTTTCTTCAGAGAAATGTCACCGGAGGGCCCGATCTGAAAGTGGTCGTGATGCTCCTTGAGGTAGTAATGGACCTCCCCATTTCGGCCGCTGTCTCTGTCAATGGCTGTGACGTAGCGAATGACGTGGCCCACCTCAGCATCGACCTTCACGACAGCGTAGTAGGGGAGGTTGACAAACACTGGTGCATTGTCATTTTGGTCTTCTATGGTGACTTTCACCACGACGTGGGCCACTGCTGACGGCTCACGTTCTCTGGTCACTTCTACGACCACATCAAATGCTTCCTGCTGCTCGCGGTCAAACGGTATGCCGGTGGTGGACAGCACGCCTGACGTGTGGCTGATCTTGAACCTGCGGTCCGGGTTGAGGATGTGATGAAACAGAGGCTCGTTGATCGGGTTCCCCTTGGCAGTAATGACAGCGAGCGTTTTGGTTTCCGTGGTGTTCTCCTTCACGACGGCAGAGTAGATGTCTTGGGTGAACTTGAGCGGGCTCTCTTTGCTTTCTCTCACATTGATTTTCACAGAGGTCGTGCTTGTAAACCTGCCGTCAGAGGCTCGCACGGTTAGCTCGTAGCGGCTTCGTAACTGAGTCGTGTTTTGTATTGTTATTGTGCCCATCTTGTAGTCCACTGAGAACTTCTCCCCAATGTTGCCTTCGGTGATGGAGTATATTAACTGTGAGAACGCCCGGGAATCGGCATCAGTGGCGTTCACGGTGATGACGTTCACTCCTTTGTATGTAGGCAACAGAAGAGAGGCTTCATAGAGTGATTTAGAGAAGACGGGAGGGCAGTCATTGATGTCAATGACATAAATAGTCACATTGGCTGCATACTCGGCAAACAGACGCGGAGTCCCCATGTCGTGCACTTGCACAGTGAAGTGGAAAGCACGTGTTTCCTCATAGTCCAGACTCAGCATGGTGTGGATAGCGCCAGTGGTGGCATCGATGGTGAAATAGCTGTGCACAGACGGCTCAACGATTTGATACACGAGCAGAGCATTGGACTCCCTGTCGGCATCCGTGGCTCGAACCACCAGCGGGACATTCCTATCTGTCAGAACCACAGTGTTGACCGAAGCGGATTCGCTAACGAATCCTGAATATTGTGCCTGGGCAAAAACTGGAGGGTTGTCATTCTCATCCTGCAAATGCACAATAACAGTTGTGTTGGTGGACAAACCAGCCATGTTGGTCCCTTGTACGGTCAAAGTATAAATGGGCAGAGTTTCAAAATCCAAGGCTTTCTGAGTGACAATGCTTCCGGAATGGGGATTAATATCAAAGGTATCGCCTACGTTTCCATCTTTGATTTCATACATCACTGATGACTGGCTGTGAGCAGAGACCATCCCGACGAAAGTACCAACGCTGACAGCTTCGCTGATTTCCACGGAGTACTCTTTGGACGTGAACTTTGGGGAGGCGTTATCAGCGACGGTGACGGCGATGTGCACAGAGGTCATTTCATTCATCGGGGGATCGCCTTGATCTGTAGCTTTTACTATTAAATCATACTCTACTTGGTTACTTCGGTCTAATTCTCTGGCAGTTTTTATAGAGCCCAAGATGGGGTCGATTGTGAAAGAATTTCCAATGTTTCCTGGAAGGACAAGAGAAAAAGGAAAGAATCTATTAGAGAAAAACCCAAAGGCGACAGAAAGAGCAGAGAAACAGAAAAAGAGATATTTTAAAAACTTACATCCTGAATTAAATAGGAAAGCAGGGGATATCAACAATTGGATGAAACCTTCTACTTATTTCATTTTTACTCCTTTAAACTGTTCAGAATTTTGGCTGTCAAATATGAAAAGCAAGAAATAGAAAAAAAAATACTGTTCTGTACCTAAAGCCAAAACTCTCTCTGCTGAACTGAAAAATGTGTTGTAGAAACACACGGCTCTCCACTTGCACGGCTAAGCAGTTTCCAACAGTGCCCTGAAATCCTGCAGGGTGCATCAAGTCCTCGGTGTTCACCGCTTACAAGGGAGAGTTTTAATTCACTGAGAAAACTTGCACTGCGCTTGAGGAAAGCCTTGTAGGTAGTTAGGGAACCGAGAAGCAATTTTCTGTAGCCCGCCCTAGCTGTCAAGTTTTGAGGATTTCAACAATATTCCCTCCTTAACCTTTTCCACGTTGACTGATCTACCAGTGGGCGCTCTAGAGTAGGCGGGATTTTGCTTCCAGGGAGACATCTGGCAGTTTGGCTGTCGCAACCCAAAGAGAGGAAGTGCTACTACTTCGTGGATGATAGCGGCCAAGAGACAAAAACAGCTTACGTGGCACACCAGAGCCTCCGCAGTGGGGAGTTGTTTGCTTCAAAACATCAACAGTGCTTATGCAGCCGAGAAGCAAACTGCTAGGACAGATGGTTGTACTGGCGTTTCTTTGGACGTCTGCAGCCTGTCCTACGCAGAGTTAGTATTTCCTCAAGTCTAAACCTTCCCATAGCAATGGCAGTTCTAAAGAGACCAGTCATTCTCTAGATGTTCTGGAAGGAGCCGAGGCATTGTGCGTGTGCGTGTGTGTGTGTGCGTGTGCACGTGTGTATAAGGGTATCTTTGGGTTCTACCCCTCTGTGAATCCTTCCCAGCCCTTTTCCGTCCTATAAATAAGCATCTAGAAATCAGCCCCAGCACTGACTCCATTCTTCCCAAATGCACACTGCAAGGCAAAGCTACGTTCACTTGCCATTTTCTCACACTCCTCTTCCTCCTGGGTTTGACACCAGCACACCCTTCACACCAGAATGACTTAGCGTGATCTGCAAACCAGAGGATTACCTAACGAGCACTTCTTTCTGCACAGTAAACGCAAGCACTTCCTCTGCAGTGTTCATTTCCTTCATTAAATACATTTTCCAAAAATCCACGACATTTTTTTCTGAGGCCAGACGTAGCCTGGTTTTCATTAAGCTGGCCTGGCTCTGGGTCTAAGCCCCAAGGCGATGCCTCAGTCTGAAACAGGGCGGAAGCCCAGGCTCCTCCAGACCCTTAAGGTCTGGGCTGAACCTTGGCCCGGGCCTCTGCCAGGCTGCTCAGACACTGATTTCCGGCCTGTCTGTATTTAGGAACATCCATGATCCCAGGTTGTCACTGTGTCTTAGGCAAACATCAAAACTCAGAGATCCTTTCTTGTTCTTCCCGCCCATTACTCTCATCTTGCAAACCTGTGGTGACTGCCTAGCCTAACAGGTGCACCTACTCACAGTTTGGGCAACTGAATTTATCCCCCTAACTCAATGGAAACCCCGAGTCTTTCTTATGCCTGCTTTGGAAAACAGCCCATTTGGTAACATTTATATCCCTTCATTTGCATGTATTTGTCCTATTTTCCATAGTGAAATCTTATTTGCCAGTCAAGTTCATAGGTCCAAGACCTCAAAATGAAGACATGAATCAAAGTTTTTAATGTGGCAGAGATGGACAATGTTATGATGCGTGACTGTGTTCCCAGCATCCTCTGCTCTTCTCTTACCTTGGACCTGTATACGGACCATGTTGTCTCCCAATGTGGCCTTCCCTAGCTATTCTCACAATTTCTCCGTTCACCTATTTACACGTTCACTCAGACTTTAACTGAATGGCCCTGCCTGAAGGCCTTCTTTGACTTGCCTGTCCGGTATGACTACTTTTATTCTTTATTACAGTTTTTCATTTTAAGTATTTTCTTTCTTCCCACTCATTTATTTTTGGTTTGTCTTTTGTTTTTGTGCAGTTCAGACTCATCAAGAACACACTATGGCCGGGCGGTGGTGGCACACGCCTTTAATCCCAGCACTCGGGAGGCAGAGGCAGGCAGATCTCTGTGAGTTCGAAACCAGCCTGGTCTACAAGAGCTAGTTCCAGGACAGGCTCCAAAACCAGAGAAACGCTGTCTCGAAAAACCAAAAAAACAAACAGACAAACAAAAAAAACACACTATGTATCTCAGGTTGGCCCCTTATTCATAATCGTGCCTCAGTCTCCCAAGGGCTGCAGTTAAAGGCATATGCCGCCACACCAAGCTTCTCCATTTTCTTTATAGTATGTAGAACATTCTTGCTATTTATCAAGAATTTTGCTGTGTAAAATTCAAAACGATTTTTCATCATCTGGGAGACCCAGGCATTGGATTCAGAGGACCCTGAGCTTGTCACACCGGGAGCCCAGCCAGAGACTCGGTCTTTGGATCTCACGTGTTTATGTATTGAGGCACAAAGCATCGGATGTACAGAAGGCTGCAGACTGTCAGGTAGCAGGTGCACTCCCCAAGCCCTGGAATACATGTCTGCTCGCTGCGGATGGAAATGAGGCGAGCAGAAGCTTGTACTAGGGTGGGGTTGACTCGCTTGCATTAGCTGGAGCAGTACAACTTTAAATTCATCTCTGCGTTTCAGCAGGAAAATGATCTGCACTAACAAGCCTAAACCCATGACTATTTCCTAGAGAGCACAAAAGAGAGACAACAGATACAGCCTGTGTTCAGCAAGTACTTGCTGACGGGGTGGGACCCTCTACCAAGTTTCAGAGGCAATTATGATATAAGTTTGAGGAACCAAACCAATCCTAATCAATTAATACATTCACCAAGTGTTATCTCTCCCCAGGGGTGAGAAAAGTAGTAACGCTATATCTATTTTTCAACACGCCAACACCTTCCAGCCCAGAGTACAGCGCTTATGTGTCTCTGGTACGTAATCCAGTTGCAAATGGAAATACTTTTCATTACACTCCTTTCCCTGAGGACTCCAAATCGGACTAAACCTTTTGCTCAATAAATTTCTCTTAATTAAACTTATGCAGTATTACGAGTAAAATTTAAAACCAGAATTCCAAACTTTATTAGATGTAATCGGATATAAGTTAAAAACAGCTGATTACGAATGAAGTGTTCAATGAAAGGCAGTGTGAACTTCTACTCCAGCAGGTGTTGTGTATCTACACAGACACGGGCACATGCTAATGCTGCTGCACAATCACAGTAGTGGCTTCCTATGAGAGGTTTTTTTTTTTGTTTTGTTTTGTTTTAATTTTTCAGTCTAATGCTGCACGATGAAAGCGGTCCTAAAACCCTATTGCACATGGGAACAGCCCACTGGTGCCTCGCCTATTCTCTGGGGAGAGACAGAGTTCCATTCTTAGGATACCAAATTACTAAGGCCATCAGTCATCACAAACACTCCAAGAATGCGCAAGCCTTCACTCGGGCACCAGCAATCACAGTTTAGACACCCAGTTGTTGAGAATTATGTGAAAGCAAAGGGAAAAAAAATGAGCATTTTCTCCTCCACCAACCCAGTCAGTTTGCCCGCGACAAAGTCACTTCACTGAAGGCTCAGGCATGCACGGATGGAATGCGCTGTTTTCCCAACTGCTAAATTTCTCAAGCAGTGGGGGGAAAATTTCTGTATGTCTATCCAAGGCACTAACTCCACTACCGTGCATTTTAACACTCTAATCATAAAATCTTATTGGGAATAACGAAGTCAATCCAGTTTTTTTAGAGAAAACAAGTGAGTTTTCAAACACGTAAGGAAATAAAAATAGTTTGATCAGCACATAAGCACACCGGGAGGTATTTGTGTCACAATCACTCTGTATATACTCAGATTTATTTAGTGTCTGTGATCTATAGATCATCTACGAGCTCTATGGATTCGATGCCTAGAAGACACCACGTATAAGTGGAGAGAGCTATGCACTTAAAAAATGGCGCACGCCTTTAATCCCAGCACTCGGGAGGCAGAGGCAGGCGGATCTCTGTGAGTTCAAGACCAGCCTGGTCTACAAGAGCTAGTTCCAGGACAGGCTCCAAAACCGCAGAGAAACCCTGTCACGAAAAACAAAAAACAAACAAACAAAAAAATACCCTAAATTCATTACAAAGAATGAAATTGGCTTTGTTTCTTCAACTTCAACAGTGAGGACTGTAGGAAACTGAGGTGCCTTCTCCACACGCATCACTGACTGGAGTGAGCAGGGCTAGGAACGCCTAGCTGTGTGAGCATGCGCTCCAAGTAGAGCCTTTTTCGCCTCATCCACGTGAGGCCGATGGAAAGACCCACCTAATAAACACAGCCTGGAGACCTCTTACACAGTACTTGGCACACGAATGGTGTGGCCTCAGCCCCCTGGATGAGTGAGCAGCAGCGGAAAAAGAACACCACCTGCTCTACTGCTGTGACGGCATCGATGCCCTCAACTGGGGGGCTCTTGCCTGATTTTATTCTGGAATTTCTAGGCTCAGGCTCGGTTTACCCTCCCTGGCTCAGGCCACCACTGTGCTGCCTCTCGTCAATGCCAGAGGCCCCTTCCAAAGACTTCTCTCTCCAGAATCAACCACCCTGTGGCCTGGTTCAACAACTTGGTCCTATGCATGTCACTTAACTGCTAATGGTACGTGGGGATGGACTGTGGGGCGAGTCTGCAAGGCGTAGGAAGCAGGGTGCCCCTTTTTGAGCCAAGACGGGAGAGTCTTCACACTGTCGTGGCATTTCTTACTCTGAGCCAGAGAAAATATTCTCATTAAAATGTTGAATTTCTAAGCCAGCATTTTCCTGACTGGGTTCAGAGCCTAAAATGACTGCCTAAAATAATTCCAGGAAAACTGAATTAGAAAATAACATTTCCCTGCCCCTGCAGGATATATCAGTCTTAATTTATGTTAATACTGGTAATCTCCAGAATTCTTGACACTCAAACTTATTAGGATTTTATCTTTGTTCATTGGCGGAGTTTTTTTTTTTAAGTTAAAAATTTAAAACATTTTTGCAGTGATACACAGAAATGCTTCAATACCTAGAAGTAATTTTAGAAAACGGGAGATACACTTTTCAAACAGAAAGACAAGACTCCATTGCTTCAACAAATACCTGATTCGATGGAGTAGAGCACTTCCGCATTTCTCCCTTTGTCTTTGTCCAGAGCTGTAACCTGCAGCACAACCGAGCCCACCGCAGCGGACTCATACACTCGGCCTTCGTAGGAGGAGCTGGTGAACCACGGGGCGTGGTCATTCATGTCGCTGACATTAACGACAATCCTGGCGAAGTTGCGTTTCACAGAAACATCCTGATCCCGTACCTGAAAGAATCAACACACTGTTATTCTCTTGGGCTTCTTCTTTCCTGTGGACTAAGAATAAAAAGGTATCGCCATCCCTTCCAGTCAAAAAGGGCGTGGCCGTACCATGACTGTGAGCACGTGCCGGTGGATGGCTTCATGATCGAGCTTTTCCGATGTGTAGAGAGCGCCGGTTGCAGGATCCAGGCGGAATTTCTTGAGACTCACAGGGTCTATGCTGCTCTGTAGGGTGTAGATCAGTTTGTTTTTCTCATCCTTATCCACTGCGCTGATCTGCAGAATCTCCGTGTCTGGCTCTGTGTCTTCAGGAACAGTGACTTCATATTTTGATGTAGAAAACTGAGGGCGGTGGTCATTTGTATCTATGACTTTGATAAGCACCTGGAATGAGCGACAAAAAGACTTGGATAAAGATACACTCAAAATTAATTGAAAAATGCTATTGAGCCAGGCGGTGGTGGCGCACGCCTTTAATCCCAGCACTCGGGAGGCAGAGGCAGGTGGATCTCTGTGAGTTTGAGACCAGCCTGGTCTACAAGAGCTAGTTCCAGGACAGGCTCCAAAACCACAGAGAAACCCTGTCTCGAAAAACAAAAACAAACAACAACAAAAAAATGCTATTGAACCAAATTAAATATGAATAGGAGAAATAAAAGCAACAACAGTCTAGAATCAAAGAAACCTTCTACAGATTCTTATCTTTGGTATATTATTTACGTAATATTGAACAATATCTATGGAAATAGGATTCTGGACACAGCTAAAAATTCCTTATGAAATGCTGGCTAATTTGCCACAGATCTCTACGAGGGACCTCTGGAGATGGTTCAGGAGAGGTATCAATTTACTCTGCCAGTATACCCATTTCCTATGTTAGATTCAGGCCAGCGAGAGGGGTGGCAATGTTACCTAAATTTCTCATTCTAAACCCTGCGACTCCAAGTTCCTCATAAGATTTTAATACAAAAGAAACAGCTAGAAATCACTGAGGATGTACTTCAATGATTGGGAACTTCCTAGCATACGTGAGCCGAGAGTTAGAAGCCCACTCCTGCCAAAATATGCTCTTAAATTACAGTTCCGTGGCTTCAAAATCCCTTAAGTGGCAAATGTTTCTTTCTGAAAGGCAATTAAGCAGGTTGAACAGAAAAACTCTTGTCAAAGATAGTCACATAAAATTAAAGTTTTAGAGCAAAAAGGAAGATGTCAAAAAACTTAGTCATAATTAGAAACAAAAAATGTTTACCTTGACAGATGATTAATTTTTAAAATAAAGTGATTTAGATGGACAGCATAGTAAAACTCAGTATCAATCATAGAATATGGCTTATTTATAGTTTATGAACAAGAAAGCCAAGTTTCACTGGCTTTCTACAGAACACAAGGGTTTGTTAATTTAAGAGGAACAAGTGATGCCAGGTAACTGTAGACCATGCGGCTGCACCCACATGAAGATGGGATTTTCATGATACTGCAACCGTATTCCCAAAGAAGACCACAGCGTCAACAGATGCATTTTCGCGCTCAATTCTATGTGAATCCTAAATCCATTCACCAAACCACAAAAGAAGGTTTTATGTGAAAAGTATGTAACCATTTGGGTCTACTGATGGCTAGCTTTTAAAGATAAAAGAGGACCCAGGAGGCGCAGCTGCAAACGGCCGTTCTTCTATAAATCAAATCCTGGTCGACTTACAAATTTAAAACTTGACCACGAAGTGCAAACTAGACAGGAGTCTGATGCTGTCCTGGGTTCAGCTAAAAAGAACGAGCGACCCATTTTGACAAGGCAGTTCAGCAGACACGCTCTTGCCGAGCACTGGGCCAGCTCTCACCCACAAGGTCTAAAGGCGAAGAGCAAGGGTGCAATGGTGGCTCCCATCTCCAGGGGCCATGTCATATTCCTACAAAGCCTAAAAGCTGCTAGCACGTCATAAGGTGAGGTTTTGAAAATCCAGAGGTGGGTGGGGGCTCTCCAAAGTAAGGAATACTGAGAAGAAACTGAGAAGAAGATGATTGACCAGGAAGGTCGAAGTTGAGAATGCCTACCGATCTTTAAGAGACCGGAAAGACTTGGACCTGAAGGAATAGAGGAACAGGAAGAAGATAGAATTGAACCTGCACCGCCTGAACTCCCAAGCTAAAAATGGAGAATTGGCTATCTTATATACTTCACACCCTTCCAGCAGAAGAAAGGCATTCCACCTCTTCTTCTCAGTTAAGCGGCCCCAGAGTCTCAGGGACCAGAGACAGAAAGCAAGGGATGTTTCAGGAGCCTGCACAGGGATGCTAGGTGACATCTATGTCACAGGAACATGTCCTGAGGAGAGGCTGTAAGGGCATGCAGAGCGAGTCCTCTGCCCTCTCCCCTGACCCTCAGAAGAACCGGGAAGGTGGCTAGCACTGCCCACTCCCCTTTCTTTCCAGCAGAGGCAATAGAAATAGAGTGAGTCTGAGGTTTGTTTCTGCGCAAGAGCGAGAGGTGGAGACAAGTCTCCAACCAGGCTGCCTTCGCCGAATGCAACAATCGTGTTCCAGGGGAACTGCAAGAAAATGGGAATGAAACTGCCTCAGTGCAACCACACCAGCCTCTCTTACAAAACAAGCAAGCAAGCAAGCAAACAAACAAAAAGCAGCCCAATTTGTAAGTTATCTGGAGACACAAAGGAGAGAAAGAAAAACGATTCAACCTGGTGCCAAGGGACATCCTGATTGGAAGGATAAAGTTTTATGCGTGGAACCTTGGCATCCACCCTGCCTCCTCCCTGCTCTACTCTGCAAAGAGAGCACAGGGCCTGACCAAATCATCACCCAGTCCCTCCCACATCCGGTACCTGGCCGACCGACCTGACTGCACAAAGCTGCTACATGGGTTCTTGATTTTCACCAACAAACCTGTATCTGCCCATTGTCCCAGGCCTTATCGGTGTATAGCTCAGGTGCCCGCGGGCCTCTCCACACGATCCAATCCCCTCCATCCCAGATCTCTATCTCCCTGCGCACAGTCCCAGACAGAAACCTAAACCTAATGACTGTCTGCTCCCTTTGTCCCCACCATCACAGGTCAGCCTGGGCTCTGTCACATTGTCTTGAATTCTGAGACCCTCCCTGTGTCAGTGATCCCTTGGGACACTGCCAGGCCTCTCCATACAGGTGTCACAGGAAGTTACAGAACCATAAACACTGCCCTGAATTTTAAGAGAAGGGGAAACTAATTCATCATCTCCTGCATTTCAGGGGAATTTTAGCAATGTACATCAAAATTGCAGACCGAGAGCCCAACCATACTGAAGACGAAGACGCAGTTTTGTGGGGAAGAGATGCATTACCAATTACCTCCCAACGAGGTAGAAACACCATGTGGATGCACGGCTGTAGTCACGAGAACGGCTGCTACACAGGGCCATTCCCACGGCTTCCCGAATCCCTCTGGCTACATTTCCAGTTACTCACATGAAGGAGACCGTGCACCGGGACACTGCTTAATCTTACTATAATTTCTGATGCTTTCCTTCTCACTCTTGTGCTCTGCGGTTCAACATCAGGGGCTCGTTTCCACAGAGAGAAAAATCCACGCGTGCTGCTTGTTACTCCAGTGAGATGCGCAGCAAGAGAAACCGCAGTACGGCACTGCGCCTTCCCCACGGCCACTCGAAACAATCCCCACAGCGTAAACCACACACAGCATGTGCTGCCAAGTCTCGCAGACTTTAAAGTCACAGGCACTGGGAGAAAGGACTGAAATATTTTTATAGCTACCCTTAAATTATCTAGTCATTTATTAACTGAAACTACATCCCAGACTGTAATTTGCGATTGTGAATGGAACTAAATGACAGGCGGCAGCGGGGGGGGGGGGGGGGGGGTGGATGACCTGTCTCATTTACGGTTTCGGAGAACATAATCTAAAGACAGAAAACTTCAGAAGCATCTCCGTCTCTAAGCTTCAGCTTCCTTAGGGATAGTTAAGTAACACACAAGCCTTTTAGCTTCGGGATTTGGATCCTGTTGCCACACTTCTGCTTCTAAAGAAACATGTGGTCTAATAAAATTGATGGAGGGAGGGAGGAAGGAAAGAAGGACAGGCAGGCTTCCTGCTAAAACCCACAGTTACTAGTCATCCAGGAACATCACTTTGGACAGCCACTACTAAGCATCAGAGAATTCACTTAAAATATAGAATTCCATTAAAATTCAATTAATTTACAGTGTTTCAACATTAAAGTTTGAAACTAGAAATCTAGCCAGCCACTGACGATCAGATAGCAACAAACGAAAGATCAAAAGAACTGTTGGTCAACTCTCACTCAAGAGATATTTTTATACAAACCTGGGATTAGTTTGAATGAAAAGAACAGGGAGGAAGAAGGGGAAGAAGGAGCAAGGAAGGGAACCAACCTGTCAGCTGTTTAAGCTATTAAGAGCTTCAAGAAAATGATGTGTATAGCTCATCCCGTGAGAAAACTCCAGCACCACGGCTTGAAGTACGCGTCAGACTAAGCCTGTGAGGGGAAGCGCTAAGGCTGCGATGGGGTCAAGTCCCCTCTTGACATTTCTATGGGACTGTTCGGCAGAAGGCACAGAAGGCACAACCGCACTCAGGATCTGCGGTTTCTGTCCCCGAGAAAGGACTCCTGGTGTGTATGTGTGTAAACTACACCAACACACAACTGCCCGTGCTGTCTGCGCATCCTGACGGCAGGGCGCTTTCTCAGTCCTTCCGACAGAGGCATCGCCAGCGTTCACTTACCTGAGTGAGGATGGTGGAGGTTCCGTCTGTCGCCTCCACGGTGAGGTTATAGTTGGATTTCTGCTCTGCATCGAGGGGTTTGGCAACAATGATGGTGCCGGAGCCCTTGTCGACATCGAAGTGACTGTCATAGTTGCCACCTATGTGAAATTAGGACAAACAGAGGTGCTAGAGCAAATCATACAATAAAGATCTGCCATGTGTTTTATACTTTCTGATACTCAGTGGCCACGAAAACAGGTTTAATAATACAATGATCAAAGTGACTCAAAGGAGCTAGCACTTCCAAACATAGGAAAGAATGGCTAGCCATTCAGAGTGCTTTTTACACAACACTGGACCTTAATGTTGAGGAGGTCAAGCATTGAGAAGAAAGCAAGTCCACAAGCAAACAGCCACGCTAACCCTACCTGTCAATTACTTTGGATTTTGCAGGCAATATAAAAATTTGCGCATGACTCTGAAAATAGTTTTTATTACTAGAAAAAAAAGAGTTGTACTATTTTAAATATACTACGCTCAGTAGTAATAACTATTAAAAACAAATTTGAGCCCTGAAAGAAACAGTTACATTTAATTTGAATCAGATCTATTACAGACTCCTTAAAACTACTTTTCAGAAGCAAGTTTACCCGTCCTATTTACTATCCAAATATCTATCCCCCAATTACATTCTAAATGAAACTCTCTTCAAACCCATGGAGGTTGAGACACTCATACAAATAGAAAAGAAATGGAATGAAAAAAAAAAATAAAGCTTAATGTCATACTTAAATTATAGGCTAAATCTACCCCAAACAAAACAGACAGACAGGCAGACACACACAGACACACACAGACACACACAGACACACACAGACACACACAGACACACACACACACACACACACAGAGTCATTTTTCTCAAACCTGAAACTACTGATGCAGGGACAATTAAGAGTCAACACGTTTGTGACTGGGATGGGTGGCCATGCATATACACTATGAAAAGAACTGAGATATGGGGGGGAGGGGGAATCCGACTCTGAACACAAAATCCATGCTTTGATTTTTTTGATCTCATAATCACGTGGCAAATTATGTGATCTCAGCAGATACCTTCTGCTGTACAGTTCAGGTCACACGCCATCTGAAAGATGTAAAAGACGTCTCTAGCAAGCGTGTCTCCTGACACAGCCAAAGGAAGCAAGCAAGCGTGGAAAGCAAGCAAAGAAGAAGAAGAGTCAATCAAACGGGTCCCCCAAGAGTAAGGAATTAAAAGCAAGTCTGATAACGGTACAACAGAAGCCGGTTAATCTGGACACGTGAGAGAAGTGAAGAGAAAGAAAACATTGTGATTACGGTTAGTCATGGCAGCCGTCCTTCGCCCTCAAGAACAGCAGCCATGGCTTCAGAGAGAACATTTTACACACTGGGAGGCAAGAGGCAACCTGGCTACAAGGTGAAAGGAAGAAGTGGCTGCGTCCCAAGTGGAGATGGTGGTTGCAAACAAACATACTTTTGATTCATAAAGCAGCCTTTTAATTAAAATCTTGTGGAGAGCCCATGGTGGTGGCATACGCCTTTAATCCCTGCACCCGGGAGACCGAGGCAGGCTGATCTCTGAGTTTGAGGCTAGTGTGGTCTATATAGGGAGTTCTAGAATAGCCAGGGCTACATAGAGAAACCCCCTCTCAAAATCAAAAAGCAAAAATTGTGGTGAAAAGAATTTTTTAAAGGCCTAAGGCTAGGCATCAAAGCCCACACCTATGATTGTGGCTACTCTGGAGGCTGAGGCAGAAAGGGTGACAAATTTGAAGCCACCCTGTGCAACTTAATAAAATCCTGTCTCAAAGGCAAAAACAAGGGTAGGTGCGTAGTGCAGTAGCAGAACGCTTGTTTGTCAAGTTCAGGGCCTGCGTTTGTCTAAAAGGGGGTGGAAAAGGCAGGGGATCGCATGCACTGTAAAGTTCTAATATAATCTTTTAAAAAAGCAAATCGAATATTCTAAGTGTGAGTTCATCAAATAGCAAAAATGCTAACTTAAGCCATGTGTATTTTTTAGGAGGGTGAAGCTTCCTGGAAAAAAGATGTAAAAATGAGAAGCTACCCCAGTCGCTTTAAATTTCATATAATCACGACTAATAACATAGCATGTGTATGATATAGATATGGACCTGGTCCAACACATTTAGGTTCCTGAAACTCCCTGTGTACGCCCCTCCCCCAGAGTAAGTTTTTGCAAAAATGTTAACTGACTGAATGGTTTTCGAATACCTATTTATGTTTGTTCTTTTTAAGTTTGTATGTGTGTGGATGGTTTTCCACATGCGTGCAGTGACTGTAGAGGCCGGAAGAGGGCATCAGAGCCCCTGGAACAGGAGTTATAGAGGGTTATAAGCCGCCATGAGTGCGCTGGAAATAAACTCTGGTCCCTAGATGAGCAGCTGGTGCTCTATTGAGCCATCTCTACACACCCAGGAGTTCTTACTTTAAGTAATTTTAATGTATGTTGTAAGATTTTTCTTCTGCTGCTGCTGCTGTCAAACCACTATAGTTTAAGAAAATTCTTCACCTATAGATCTTTCCCCATAGTAACATTCTCAAGTGAGGAATCATCAGAAAACCCTGTCAGGTTCTCAGTGCAACCCACGCAAGGCTTGACAAGAGCTGTGAGCAATGCTTACCGATGATGTCAAACCACAGAGGTATGCCCGGAGGCTCAACCGAGAGCATCCCAATCATGTGAGCCACCGGGTCACTTTCCATCACCGTAAATGTAAAAACTGACTCTTCAAATGAGATCGGCTCCAGCGACGGCTTGGGTTTGGAGATCCACTCGATATGGAGTCTAGTGGTGGATGACTTCTGAGGGCGACCATTGTCAACTACCTTAATCTAAAAAACAGGACCAGAGGGGATGAAAACAGCAATCGCAAGCTACATCTCCTAACCCAAGTCTAGACGCGTTTGTCTATTTCAGGTACTCCAGACTTGTATCAGAACACAGCATATGCTCGATGCTTGGTGACAAGAATAATCGCTGCACGGCCACAGTCACTGGAGTGGGAGCTGACAAAGAAAATCAACCCATACTTTCCAAACCCTGCCTGTCAACTTTCTCAACAGAAAGAACTACACGGCTTATGTTCCCAGAAAGGCAAGAGAGAAATCTAACTCACTGAAAGAATATCGTATTCTCCAGCCGCAGAGAACTTTTTGGATGAAACCACTCCCGTTTTGGGTTCGATGGAAAACCTGCCATGCTCGTTCCCTTCCTCGATGCTGTAGGACAGCTCGGCATTGGGCCCTTCGTCCTTATCCGCAGCTATGACACGGTACAGGGGTTCTCGCTTGGCATTTCTTTCCCCGTCCGCTTTCTCTCGCTCCGGGAGCCTGATTTTGTAGAACTTCTGCAGGAACTGGGGCTTGTTGTCATTTTCATCAAGGATTTTCACGATGACCCCTGCAGTGGTGGATCTGGGGGGAGTGCCGTTGTCTGTAACAGTAACCTGGGTTTCAAAAGTAAGGAAGCTTTTAGAAAGATAACAAGTGAAGCCATTCCTGAGGTGAGGTAGTGTTTGCAGAAAGAGCTACAGCTCATACGACACCAATGTTCATCCCACTGCCTCTCAAGGTGAGCCAGACTCTCCTGGCTTCATGGCAAAGAGATGGGGACCTGGACAGTGGCGAGGACATAGCTGTCACTTCTCACACAGTCAGCTCACAGATAACAAAAGCACCTGGTCCCCAAGCCTGGCTCGCTCTGCTACACCCAACCTCGGACGGTCGCCTTTCTTGGCTGCCCCTGTTGGTCTCCATGGTATCGTCTACCTGTCTCCTTCAAATCCCCCCATCCCGCCACCCTCATTCTGCCAACGACTGGCCCCCAGCCATCATGAAGTAAAGAAATAAGTGCAGAAACATCTTAAATTAACCAGAACATTTTAGAAGTGGCGATGTTTGTTTTCTGCCTATTTTTACTTTGGATATTTTTAGAAAATATCTATTGGTTATTAAACAAACCTGAGTGTAAAACTGCATGGCTAATGCAATGATTTAAGAATAAAACCATCCGGAAATAAACAAAACACAGTTTAAACGGCTCAACTAGATATCTAAATATGAACATGTCTTAAAGGCATATCTGAGGAAAAAGAAATCTATGGGATGTACAGAGAAGAATACCACTTCTGTAAACAAAAATGAGATTCAAATGGCACTGTTTGCCAATGTACTTGTAAATGTGTGTGAGGACTGCCATGTAATGATGTACGAAATTCAGAAAGGTTCTGATGGCAGAGTTTGTTTATTCTGAGGATGTTTGAGGTGTGTGTGTGCGTGTATGGTATTCATTATTAAATATTAGCAGCTATGAAGGCCAGAAGTCAGAGCTCTCAGGGTGGCTAGGAGGTGGATGCTTCAGAAGCAATTAGAAATAACGGAAGGCTTACCTCGAGTATGTGCTCATCCTGCTGTTCCCGGTCCAGCTTCCTCGACGTGGTTGTGATGAGACCTGCAAAAAGGGTGCAAGTTTATTGATCCTAACAAAATACCATCAGTTACGCCATGCCTGGCTGTTCTATTTAGCAACCACGGGAATTCGTTGCATTTTCTTGCAACGAGTAAAGCCTCCTGTAAAACTGCTATCAGCGGAGACAGGTGCATCGGAGTGGGAGCGTGGTGAGAACGAGACCCGGGAGAGCAGGCGGGTGCTGGGGCGGTCCTCCTCCTCCTCCTCCTTCCCAGAACTGCCAGGAGAATAGCTCAAGGGACTCAGGAACCAGCCTTACGGCTGTGGTTGTCCACCCCACCAAGCCGGTTGATTTTCCAGGACGGAACAAGGAAAGGCCCACAAGTCCCTACCACTTCCTGAGGAGCTACTGGCAGTTGATGGCTTCTGGGGAGGCAAGGAAAGCTTTCTTAAGAGTGTGGCCCTTTATGAGTAGACCGTGTTCCAGTAGGTGGCCCCATACCCATAAGCCTATGCAGCATAATTGAACTTGGTGGAGTATTTTAAAAATGAAGTTGGGAGCAGGTAAAGGTTGATCTGGGGGTTTGGAAATGAGTGTGATCCAAACACAGTCTAGGAAATTCTCAAAGACCTTTCGAAAATGTCACGTTAAGAAGAAAACCGACTTTCCTTAATAATTGATTTTCTCCTATAACTATGATCACAGAAGCAATTAAAGGCTAAAATGTTTCTCTAAATTTATAAATATAAGAAGTGTATTTTAATTAACTCAATGCTTTTGGTTGGTATATCTACTCGGCTAACTTCCACACAATGTAATACAGCAGTACTGTCGTTTCGACAAAACAGAAGCCTATGTTATAGTCAGACACTGGGCTTTTTCCCAGACTATAGCTACAGACTGCCAGGGCTCAAGGAACACGAGCAGTTCTATAAGTAACAACAGGACAGTATTGCCCAATGTGGCACGAGGGTTCCCTTTCAGTGGCAGAGACCTGTTTAATCCTGTTTCCACGAGAGGTTCACCACTACCACCACCCCTGAACTGTGGATTCCAAACAGTTAAAAAAAAAAAAAAAGACAAGAAATCATTGTTATATTGTCCCACCTAGTTGTCCTAATGCTCCTAGCAAATCGTCGACCACTGTGTAAAATGGCACAGGAAACGGCGCGGCACGCTCACAAGACAAACTGCCTGGTGCTCACTCAGTCACTCGCCAACGGTGCCCAACAAAATTTCCCTTCATACTTCACTTACATCAAACAGCTAACGAGGGACTTAACGATCTGTATTTCCGTTCAGTATGAAAGCAAGCTACCTGACACCCCTTTACAGGTTTAGATTTAGAATTACCTGCACTTCTTCCAGGCATCCAGCCAAACACCTCCCACCTCCCCACTCCCTTGTCCCATCCACATCGCCTACTGCAACACAGGGCACAGAGGTTCCATTTAAATGCGGTGAACTAAAAGGCCTACTCCAATGTACTCTGGCGGCCCCTCACTTTAAACTCCCCTGGGGTCAACTGTTAGAGGTTCCCTGGGGAGCCAAAGCACTGCCGCCAATGTAGACTACCACCCCCCAACAAGGTCCTGAGAGAAACTCTGCGTGTGTGTTTCACAGTTTTGCAGACAGCATGTGTGATAATTCCAATGAAGGCTTCCTAGAGGCACGGCGCTCCCACCCCACCGGGAGAACTCCATCAAAGCTGTCCTGAGCTTCCTCCCAGGAGCCTTCACCAGGAGAGGCCATGCCTGTGCATCTGACATCACAGCATGAGGACACCGACTTGCGAGGAGCCAAGGAGGGTTTAACTACAGACTTTTCCTTCAAAATGAACTTGAAATAAAATTCCTTAACGCAGCTGAGAACTAGGAGCCTCTGAGGCGTGCTCCACTTTACCAACCCAAACGAGAGGTCAGCACCCTGTACTCAGGCTCCTGGCCTGCGCACTTACTCTATGTATATACTCATCTTCTTCATCATTCTGATTTAAAAGCCTCTCCTTCCTGCTGAGCCCCACCTGACCCCCTCCCCACACGACAAACCCTTTCTTCAAACCTGAAGGTTACTGGGTGACCAGCCTTATAGTTAATAACTGAGTGGCATTAAATGCCATAAGAAACAGCATTATACATTCCTTTTCTTCAAGAAATTTATATGTATGCCGTGCTCTCCCCTCCCGAATTCCAGAAAGACACAGGTGGTAACAGAAAACAACACAATGCTCAAGGTCAGGTGTCTGAGTGAAAAGGAAGCTGCTTTCTCCTAGGTCACCAATGACTCATTAACGAGGTCACAGTTAGAATTTAGTTCTTGTGCGTCCCAGATGAGGGGGTTGGCTTCCCATCACATCACGCATGCAACTCACTGTGTTGTGGCATTTCAATTCTTAATAAAGTCGTAATTACGACTTCCTCAGAACTTAAGGGAGAAGTGGCCGTGATTACTCCCTATTCATTTAAGCAGGTCTGAAAAAAGGAAGACAGAAACGGAAAGAGAAGATAAAGGCATAAAACATGCACAAGCAAGCGTTTCTATTTGTAACTCTGTGTTTTTTTTTTCTGCTAGTACCTTGAAGCTAAAAATAGAAGAATAAAAAAAAAACAGGACAAAGACTAGAAAATTTTCCTTCCCTGATTTAGAAAAACATTACATTCTCTATACAGGCTGGAAGAAGAGGTCAATTTCCGACCTTCCCACTAGTTACTAGTTAGCTACAAATCTACTTCATAAACGTCTGTGAAACTGAAGACCACCCCCAAACCTTACAGAAAGTAATGAACATGATCTAAAACTCACTTGTAGTCTTTCATATTACTTCCAGAATTTAGAAAGTTAAGACAGGCTGTCTGACGCACTATAATACGTCAGTATTTGTCGAATTTTAAAAACCTTTACCTCGGGACATCATGCAACAAAAGGTCTTCAAGAGGCAGCCAGCACACACACAGTGCCTAGCGAAGGCTGACCAGGTGAAGACGGAGTTGCGGCTATGTGCTTATTTAACTTCCTTGTCCTGTCCGCTCAGAACCCAGACGTCCCTAACAAAGAGTCCTGTCTCCAAGAAACGGGTAGAAATAAGAACTTGACAAGTAAGTGGGGTGCACGCAGAAAACACCCGCCGAGAAGGCTGATATCCGAGAGCATCAGAGTTTGGTTGGATCGCCAATTGCAGGTTGTACTCATCCCCTTCTTTCTCATAGCCAAGCACCCGACTAAGTAGGGCCACCCAATACCAACCAGTCGCAAGCCAGCAAACATCTTGCCACCTTTATATAAACAATCAGCCAAGTCTGTACAAGGCCAGAAACGCCAACAGAATCCTGATCTAAATTAAAACTTTTTTTTTTTTAGTCCATACAGGTTTAGGATGGCTGATATATACCAAGTGGCTATCATAATTAATGGCTATAGGGCTTACTAAAAGCTCAGAGACTAACTAGGCTTTGATCTTCAAATACATTACCTACTGGATAATATCTCCCTCTCTCCCTCTCTCTCTCTCTCTCTCTCTCTCTCTCTCTCTCTCTCTCTCTCTCTGATTCCAAAGATTCCCTTTTCCCCAAAAAAACTAATTCTTACTCAAAAATTACGTGGCACGCCGGGCGGTGGTGGCGCACACCTTTAATCCCAGCACTCGGGAGGCAGAGGCAGGCAGATCTCTGGGAGTTCGAGGCCAGCCTGGTCTACAAGAGCTAGTTCCAGGACAGGCACCAATGCTACAGAGAAAAAAAATTACATGGCACATTGGCAGTTTAGGAACTCAGGCCATCAGTGCCTAAAGTCTACATTAAAGGAGGAAACTTCTGGAGAGATGCCTGGGTGGGTAAAGTGAATTCTCTGGAAGCATGGAGACCTGAGTTCATCTTGCCAAAACTCACCCAACAGGCGGCAACAGTGGCAAAGCGGTGCACACTTGTAACTTCTGCCCTGGAGAAGCAGAGGCAGGCAGATCCCAGGGACTTGCTAGCCAGCCAGCACAGCAAACACTGTGAGCCCTAGGCTTAGTGAAAGACCATACCTCAAAAATAGAAAGCAAGAAGGAGGTGTGTGTGTGTGTGTGGGGGGGGTGACACTCAACACCCACCTCTAGATTCCGCAAGGGCCTGCACAAGGAAACAAGTAAGTATTCCTGAAAACATCTGTGACAAACAGACAGTCAGACTCACACACACAAACACAGAGATGGGGGGGGGGAGATCTAAGGCTCTTGAAGAAGCAAAGAATGAAGGAAATAAGGAAGCTAGTTTGAACAAGCACAACAGTATCATAGACACTACACAGGGGAGCAGGCAGAAGAAAAGCCCTGGTTTCTGACTAGAACCAAGGCCCAACTGCGACGAAGAGCTGAGCACTCATGACATAACTGCAAAGCTATAGGACAAGGTCCTGCGTCTGTGCAGCCCCTGCTTGTCCTTGCTTGGCAGAAACTTCGCTTTCAGTCATTTTCCTATGTTGTACTTTGAGACTAAAGCCAGGAAGGGGTAAAGACCAAGGAGCGGGGCGGGCATTCACCTAACCGACAGTTACTACACCAAACCATAACTTCATTTTCCTTTCTAATTCTTCAACTTTTTTTTTTTTGCCTTTCCCAATAATATATGAGCTTCTGAGGCCTTTGTCTTTCAAGCGCACCGCTCAAAGCAGTTTCCCTTAGCTTGAAAGCCTCTCAAATTTGCACTGTCTGACGCAGCAGCCCCCAGCCACACAAGCCACTGAGCAACTCGAATGTGGCAAGGCTAACTGGAGAAGTGGGCTTGCAGATTGGATTTAAAGAACTCAAAAAGCCACAGACCATTTCAGCTCCTTTAAACGGTCTCTCATTTCAAAGTACCGAAATGCCAACATGAATCTACAAAACTTAAAAAACATTTGTGGTTGAGAATCTAAAGCTACAATTGAATAGTGCATACGTCTATTACCAAAATCCAAATCCTATAAACATATGCCTCGCAAATGCCAAGTTCCCAATATTTAGGTGTGGGAGCTACCAGTCTGCCATGGCCCCGTCCTCAGATCCCCAGCCTGCACTCATTTCACAGGACCCAGCTGGAGATGAAGAATCCTAGTATACTACTGTTAGGTTATAGCTTTGTCTAATAACCCAAAATCAGTTCTTCGTGTTCAACCCCAACTTCTGAATATTAATTAGTCTACCAGTATCATCATTTCGCATTGGATGGCTTCTTTCTACCAGTTTAAAGCTGACTAATTCAGCTCCTAAGCGGTAGTCATGCTGTCCTAATCACCAGCTCAAACACCCACTGCTTCTGCCTGCATTATTTTCAATGTGTTTACCAGAATGGCTTCCCCAAATATGCCCTCTGAAAGACACACAAAGCACCTGTCCTGAAAGGGAAGGCAGATCAGGGGCAGGGAGGCCTGAAGGATTTGTCTAGGAGCTACTGAACGTGTCAATGACATCAGAATGTTCGTGCTGGGTCTTCAGGTACAAGCGCCCTATCGTGCTTACTTTTTCTTCACAGGAGGCAAGCTGTAGCATGACCAGAAGAGAGGACCTTTTGATCGACAGCTATCAAAGATCCTTCCCTTGTGCCTAGGAGTAAGTTACACCTACTTAGGGGTCCAGCAAAGCTGCTATCATGGCATCCCAGCTGTTTTGAACATCACGAAGGTGCCCTAAGGGAAGTGCAGTCAGACTACGGGAACACTGACTGAACCAAGGTTGTGCTGTAGCTACAGACTACTAAGGGAGGCCCCTTCCAAAGAAAACAACTCCAGGCAACTAAGAAGAATCCACACCAAGCAAGTCAAGACCGAGTGACCTCCAGATGACCTGGCCTTCAGCCTCTGCTGAGGCCTAGACCCTTGGCTGGTTGCTATGCCTAGTAACAGCTATGCTGGATTAGGCCCAAACCAGGTAGGACAGCCCTCTCAGTGACTCAACAAAACGCTCGCACACAAGGGAAGGCAAGGCCCTGTGACTGGTCCCTAACTGCAGGCATCTGACAGGCTGAACTAGTGGAAACAGGGCAGTGACCGGTGGAGGTGGAGTTACAAACTAACCCATGGTACACCATGCTTCCTTCCTAACTACAGGCTGTCTGTAGTTGTCTGGGCTCAACATTAGGCCCCAATAAAGAGCTGTCTTAAGCCTTCTGGTCTTATTACAGATAGAGAAAGCTGAGTTGGTCACAGGAAAAGCTGCACTTTTTGTTAGTGGTGGTGGAAGCTGGTTTTGTTTTGTTTGTTGGGGGTGGGGAGCTGGGCATCATTAGCCTAGGCTGGCCAGGGCGTTGTGTTCCTCTTGCCTCGGCCTCCAGCACACTGGCACTACAGGTGTAGGCCACCATAACTGGCTTCCTTTTTAGCACAATAATTGGGTGCTTGCTCTGGCTCCAAGCTAAGCGTTCTAAGAATCTGAAACATGAAGGAAAATCAAAACAATCAGCCTAAGATATACCAATAGGTGGGCTGAGCAAACGTACAGCGGTTGAGCAACTGTCAGACAAAGAGAGCTGCAAGAACAAAAAGGCAAATGTCAGTGTGAGCCTCCGGCAGAAATGCGATGTGCAGGCACAAAATGCGGACATTATAAAAATGTTGGCGAGCCAATGTTGTCAAAAGAAAGGAGAGCCGGGCGATGGTGGCGCATGCCTTTAATCCCAGCACTCGGGAGGCAGAGGAAGGCGGATCTCTGTGAGTTTGAGGCCAGCCTGGTCTACAAGAGCTAGTTCCAGGACAGGCTCCAAAGCCACAGGAGAGAACTGGCCGAGGCAGAGGCTGGGAGGGGGTAAGAAGAGAGAGTTTCACTTTAAGAACATTAATACAATTCTTTATGGTAGTGATCTGTAGTTTTTAATGAATATTTTTCCCTGAAGAAACTTTAGTCTTAAAAATACCTCAAGGCTGGAAGCAAAAGATATAAGAGAACAATTTACTGGGTGAAATTAATTTTAGATTGAGAAGTTTCAAAGAAAGCATTTCTCAAGCCTCAACTATGCAGCCATTGATAAAACATAAGCCAAACTTTTATACATGGTGGCAACTTTTGTATGGGAAACAACTTCCTCTGGTTAGCTGAACCAACTCAACATGAAATGAATTACCTTGTAAAATAGCCTCTCACTGCACAAACCAATTCTCCTAGAACCCAAAGCACTATATAAATGCCTGTCTCTCAGCATACTTTCCTTTAATTTTGGGTAAATGCCATCTACAGTGAGCTGAATGGCAAGCCCCAGCCAAAAGGTGCATCTACCCTGGAACGTGGCAATGTGGCCTCTGTCGAACCAAGGCCTCTGAAGCTGAGACTAAGAACCTCAGGTGCAACAAGTTAACTTTGAAAGGGCTCTAAATTCAACCAGACCGAGGGGCACAACGAAGGCCCTGCAGTCAGAGACCAAAACTATAGAATGATTTCAGAGGGAGAACAGCCTGCAGGAAGCTATCTTCAGACTTCACCCAGTCTACAGAATGAGTTCCAGGACAACCAGGGCTACACAGAGAAACCCTGTCTCGAAGAACCAAAAAAAATAAAAAAGTAAGAAGTGATCTGCTATTTTTTTTTCAGTAATACTAACAAAAACAATTATAAATATTTCGTTAACATCTATGAAACAGAAGGTCTTGCTTATACAACTGCTAGAACTAAGGATCAAGATAGAATCTACAAATTCTTCTGTGTTCTCAAGAGCTCACTTGATAAACAACACGAAGTGCACAATGAGATCAAGGCATCATCTCCAAAACTAACCGGCTGACAATATCCCCTCTAGTCAGAAAATGTACGCTTACTCTCCCTGCACAAACCCATCCTTTCCAGTTCAGACGTCTCTCTGCTCCTCTTATACATTGATACCCATTTTTTTTTTTTTTTACTTTGAAGATAATGCCAATCATTAGAATAAAAGCAGCACTTAACGGCAATGGTCTAGACAGAACCTTATACATCCCAAACCCTGGGCTGCTAAGCAGGTTTCCTGTCTCGGTGGTATAATGCTGAAATACACTTAGCATTACTTACGCTGAAAGGACCACAGAAACTACAGTCGCAGGGAAGATAATGAGGGGAAAATCACTATGTTTTAGAATGACATATTAAAGTAGATGTACTGTGAGACACTGTGAGACATCCTCCATACAGGAGACAGTGACTTCAAAACACCGAGCAACACATGGCTGTGCAAAAACCTTCTTTCTCTAAGAACATTCTAGCCTGCATATCTGTGCCAAGCAGCCCCGATAAAATAAAAATGGCTTAAGAACGAGGCCATTTGTAGCAGCTGCGAAGATCGCAGAAGATGGATGGAAGACAGACAAGCCACGGATGCTAAAGAGGGCACATGAAAAGCGGAACCATTCCAACCGGCTGGGTTTTTAAACCCTTTACCAGTGAACTGGAAAGCAGGGATTGAGTAGCATTCCCACACTCAGTGTTGTGCTTGGTTCTGTCATGGATACAATAACTGGATACAGAAAGGTCCTGGCCCTTAAGGACTTGTGCCAGGAACAGAACAGGCAAGATCAGAACCAACAATGGAAAGTCAGAGTCCTTGCTCAGCTCAGACCAACGAGGCCACAGGACGGCACCTCTTCCAACTTCCTGTGCTAGAGACGCACATAGGCAGACCCTGAGCAAATGCTCAACTCTCCCGATAGCTGTCACTCAACATCCGCTCCCATAGAGCTTCCGACTGGGAGCCCAGGGGCTCTGCAGCGTGCACTGTCTTCATTTAGGTGGTGTTCTGAGGCTACCTCTAAGTGCCGTCGGCTGGGGGCTCTTTGGCAGCTGTGGCCATCTGAGCAGCTATTGTTTGTCGCTGTGGTGCTGGTGCCGGCAGGATTAGGCTTGGAGCCAAAAATGGAATTCTATTCATAGGCTGTCAAGGCTGAAAAGCAGCTCGGCATTCATTTAACTCAAACTTCCAGAGCTCCACAGAAAACACTAATAAAATAAATCAAATGGCCATTCTAAAGTCACACGGGGAGTGGTGGAGGCCACTATCACCGATTTTCCCTCTGCTTTTACAGCCTCTTGGAAATTGGTGGTTTCAAAACACAAGATCAGAAGGCAAATCGAATTCACAAGGAATTAATTGTTTTTAGTATTCTACACAAGTTATGAAGAAGAGGGAGGGAGGGAGGGAGGGGGAGGAAGGGGAGCAAGGTGAGGAAGGTTCTGGACCTACTGAAGGTTCCTATCAGCTCATCTCAACACAAGCATTTTAAGTGTAAAATCTTAAATGTAATTCTAATCACTGACATTCAGTGACATAGAAAAGCAGAATTCTCCATGACCCAACTGATACCCGGGATCCCCTGAAAACAGATTTGACCTGTGCAGAAATGGCAGAGACTAAAATCTGACTTTTTAAGATATTCCGTTACAAACTAAAGACTGGTATAAGAAATGGCTAAGAGAGCAGGGCGATGGTGGCGCACGCCTTTAATCCCAGCACTCGGGAGGCAGAGGCAGGC
>NC_022032.1:18488738-18499496 GCF_000317375.1 Microtus ochrogaster | reverse complement strand
AAATGGCTAAGAAAGTACTCTACAGTCCCTACAAACACACACAGGTATGGGTCCTTTGTAAATGAATTCCTCTCATTGTGGTAAGCACGGTCCTCCATTTCCTTCCTCTCCAGAGCGATCAAATGTCACCGGAAACCCTTGGAAGTTGTTTGCAGCTGTAGCTGCTTCCTATTGCACTGTTAGGTCTCTTTTCCAGCCACAATAAAACGCCACTTACTTATTACCTCATTCATTACTCAGTAATACAAGACTCATTACTGAAGTCGCACGGGGCTGGAACCTGGACAGGTGCCCAGTGCATCTACTAGACACTGTAGGGCGTCTGTGGTTTTAGAAAGGTTTATGGATTACTGAATGCAAACATTCTATCTCTACTCAATCTATCTGTAATCTCCTACTGAATCATCAATCACAGCATCGCTTATATCCGACACCAACAGTCCTGTATTAAACACACTGTTTTACATCTTTACAAGAAAGAGCACAGAAATTTTAATGTAGCCATCTGAGCACGAACAACTCGGTCCCAGATAAGATTATGAAATGAACGAGGAGAAAATAGTGAAAGTCCACCAGGCGCCAAGAGTCAACCACGTGAGCTGGCGTTTGCAGCTCTAGTTGTTTTTAGTAAGATAGACCAGAAGCACAAGGACAGAAATCTCCAAAATTTGGACATATTTTATCTTCACGTGAGAAACTATTTCTTAAAGGCAAAAGGAACAAATTAGTAGTTCACTATCCACTTCTAAGTATCTACCATGAACTTGCCAAGTCTCAAAAACGTGATCTTGAAAACGACTAGTCTAATTGTTGCAATTTAAAAGAGGAAGAAACTGGAGAGTGGGCCACTCAGTACACCCTTCCACGCACTCTAGCTTGCAGCAGTGGGGAAAGTTAGATATTGTTCTTCCAGAAAAACTAATTTAAATACCCACTTCCTGCCCCCATTAAAAAAAAATCAATACCTTAACTATTTCCAGTGTTAAGCAATCCAAGGCAGGGGATCGCTGCTTGTATGGACTCTAAATTGTGAATGACTGAACAAAACATTTTGACATACTGAAACAAACTTCAATGCTCATCTGGCATGTGCCTTCATTTCTTGAATGACAGACTGAGCTTTAAAAAAAATAAACAACATCAAAAACAGCAACACCGAAAAGCTGAAAGGATGTGACAGACACTGGACAGCCTGCCTACCGGAAAACTTTTGTGGTCTGTTACACAAAAAGTTCAATGATTCCTGCAATGCACAGTTACTGGCAGCAAGCTTAAACTTCCAGTGTCATTTAAGAGCACTGTGGTTTTAAACTGAAAAGTGCCACAGAAACAGAATCACCCTCAAAGTAACTATTAGGTGACACAGCATTCTTTAGGATACATAATAACGCTGCAAAGCCACACTCCGTCATCAAAGGCACTATACCAAGAAGCAGCAGCCCAGAAGTTCATGCCTGTGGCTTCGGCCCCTGGGTGGTCCTGACCTCTATGAAGTCATGTAATTGTTTGTAATGTAGGGAAAAAAGCAAATAAAGTGTTTGTAGTCTGTACCCTTCTCATAAAGATTTAAAAGACTGGAGGGTGTAGAAGTTGACTATAAAATAATACAAAGTACAAAGAGTAGAGGAGACTGTGCTTCACACTCCCAATGAAGGGTTAAAACGAAGTTAAGAGATAGCAGGAGGGTTAGAAAGTATAAGTAAACAACAACAATACAAAAAAAATCAGAAAAAAAAAAAAGAAAAACAAGGTTTGCTGGTCTCTCTTTGCCTGTCTCCTGGAAGCTCAACTCTCAAAGACAACTGAGATTCACTATGGAAATTAGTCCAAAAAGAACACCAGCGGCACTTAGAAAAGTCTAATGTGCACTAAGCTACTGATCCAAAATATGAACAGACTTTGATTGCGGAGGACCTCAATCCAACCCTTGCAATTTTGGCTGGGGATATGGCTCAGTGGTAGAAGACTTGCCTAGGTTCAATCCCCATAATGGGATGAGGGGAAAGGAGGAAAAAGAGGAAGAGGAAGTTTTTTTGTTGTTTTGTTTTGTGGAAAGTCCAAGAGATAATTGTGGTTTCCTAAGTCCCACTGCATGCTCCCTAAGCAGAGCGGCAAGGGAAAGCACTGGGACCAGACAAGAGGCAGAAAGGATGCCAGGAAAGCATGGACAAGAGCCTTGACGCTGCAAAAGGAACTTGGGGTTGGCTGGATTAGATACCATCAAGCAGCTGGCATAGAGGCTGCCTGGGGAGATTCCAGCTAAAGGGCAGGGCAGGGCAGGGTGAGACAATGGCTCAGCTAAACAAGAGGGCTTATGAGCAGCAGGGGCTCAGAGTTGGTTAGTGTGTTGGCAGTTTACTACAACTTGACAAGTTAGAGTCATCAGAGAGGAGGGAGCAGAGAAAATAACTCCATAAGACCAGGCTATAGGCAAACCTGTAGGGCATTTTCTTAATCAGTGACTGATAATATATAATTTGTTCTGGATGGAGCCAGCCCTGCCCTGAGTTCTATAAGAAAGCAGGCTGAGCAAGCCAGGAGGGGCTAGCCAGTACTCAGCACTCCTCCACGGCCTCTGCATCAGCTCCTGCCTGCAGGTTCCTGCCCTGTCTTGAGTTCCTGTCCTCACTGTTTTTGATGAGAACTGTTACAAGGAACTGGGAGTGAAATAAGCCCTCTCCTCCCCAGGTCATGGTGTTCATCACAGCCAGAGTCACCCTGACTAGGACTGTGAGCTTGTCTGTGAAAAACAACCGCTCAGTCATCCTCCACCTCCAGCCCTGGCAAGGCTCCAGATGCCAGATGGAATATGGAATAGCAATATGGAAAATGAGAACATGTGGCTAAGATACCAGAGAGGGGAATCAAGGGGACCATGGAAAAGTCAAACTTTTCATGGGGAACTTTCTATACCCTGTGAATTCTGTACCGTGTATATCCACTACTTATTAAAATGAGTAATATATTCCAGAAGGCACATGATCCCCACGTATGTGTGCAGACGTTAAAACATACATGTATGTCCCATGTTGGCAGGCACTGCAGGTGATAAATGGTCATTCTGAGGAGCACACCCAGCCAGAACTGAAGGACAGTCCATACTAGAGAGTATGGTTTGGAGAGACAGGAAGTGAACTCTAATTTATTTTTCTACCAACCCCACAAACCACAAGACACTATCCTAGAAACTCATGATACTAATAAGTTTATATCTAAAATTAATCTGCAAGTTCAATTGTGATTATTTAACACACACACAATGTTGGTTGGAATTATCTACTACTCCTTTAATGAAACTTTGTGGGGGAGGAGTATATGCGTATTTATTGCATATCTAAAACTGAATGTGTATTTTTAAGATTAAAAAAAACAAGCAAGAACTGAGTTCCCGTATTTGCATCAAGTGGTCAGAGTTATACTCAAAAGATACCAAAAACAAATAAAACAGACAATGTAACAGCTTACACGGCACTAGATGTCAGACAAAGTAAGTCTCCATGGTTTTCAGAATATTTATTCCTACATGAAGTCCAGGGGATGTGGATCTATATGCTCTTCTGAAGATTACATCTATGCTGATGGCAGCACTATTACTGACAAGCAAACATGGTAACCGCCAAATGCCCACCAATTACTAATGAATGAATTATATCTGCAAACAGATACAGAGCTGCATCATGCATGAATCTCAAACAAACATGCTAAGTATGGAACCCTTCCCCCAAAAAAGTCTACACCATGTCAACCCATCTATGTGAAATTCTAAGAGCAAATGTATTATTTAAAATTAATATAAGGAAGGGCAGGGGCAGATCAGAGACCATCTAGGGATGGGGGCAATGAGAGTGACAGGGACAGCAGAATACCAAGAGGAAAGTCTTTGTAGTGAAGGGTATGCCCATGGCTTGATGAGGTGAGGGCTTCCCGTGTACAGACAAATGTCAAGACTTACCAAACTGCAGGTTTGCAGTGTGTGCAATTTACTTGCATGTTAATTGTACCCCAAGGGAACTTCTAAAAAGTAAAAAACGACTTCTGTATCAAAAGCCCGAAAGATAACAAATGTACTGAGACGAAGACGACGTTGGTCTTTTGTGAAGCGGGCACAGGCCTCAAGTGTAACCTTCACACTTATCTGGCAACTCAAGTTGTGGGTCACTCCTCCAAGCTGATAGTGAGAAGACGCAAGCAGCACAGGTGGGGTCACTTTTCAGGGGTTACTGGAGGACATTGAAGCACATATAGCTCACACTGGTCTCTTTTGTCTGGGGCTCCTCCCCTGTCCTTGGCATACCATGGAGCTCTGGTGTTTCTGCTTGCGTGAGCAGGCCGTGTCAAGGCTCCAAACAATAAAATATCTACGCTCCTGCCTCTCTCCTGCCTTGAGCAAAGGCACAATTTATGTTAAAAGAAGCAAACTGACCCTAACTGATATCTGATATATCCAAACAAACAAAAAGAAAAGAGTTGTTAAAATCTACACTGTTGACAAAAGGGTCTGTGTTAGCAGAGGAAAATGAATCAAGCCTTTTTTGCCTGTGTGCCCTAAATGAGAAATCTCATCAAAGCTTACTTATAATTAGTGTATTAACAACTGTCTGATATGTAGAAAGACGGCCTCAGCACCATAATTAAACACTGGAAGATACTAAAAGAAGCTCATTCAAACTTGCTGCTTGGAGATGAAAATTCAGGGGGGAAAAAAAAGAACTCAGTTCCAGAAAGCTTATTTTAAAAAAAAATGTCAACAACAACAAAAAACTGGGATGCTTGCCTCATTTATAAAATGACTATAAGGAGGTCATTTAAATGTGTACAGAATGTCCTAAGGATTTTATACAGACTCTGGGAAAATAAGTCCATATTTATAAAGGCAACACAAACACTTTATCAGTCTTTACTCTGGTTTTCAAGAGTCTAGGCTGCCATCTGTCCATCTGTCTCTTGGATGCTGCCGATTCCATCTGCTTCCCCACTTTCACCAACGAACAGCGCTTCTGGGGTTCTCCCGACTGTCCGTTACCCCCCCCCCCCCCCCCGCACATCTTCCTTACAGGCTGTGCCAGGCTGCCTCACGCAGCCCTTCCCTAGGCTCCTTCACACCTCCAAATGACAGGCTTGTAAAGCCCTACTCAAGGTGCCCCGTTCTCAGAGCAAAGGCAGAAACCACTCCATGTCCGAACAGACACTTTTGACTGTTAGGTTTCCTGTGGTCCCCACAGACGATAATCACGAGGAAACAAATGTGCACTTCACCCTCCATTTGCTTCTGCCAAGAAAGCGCACAACTGTATTAATCCACTAAAACCCTGGCTGCTCGCATGCATTAAACAAGCAACTGAAACATGTAAGAGGAACAGGCGGCGGCGAATTTTCCACAAAGGACTTGGAGGACTCCAGGGGGACTAACCTTATTAACAGTGTAGACCGCTCATCGCTAATCTAAAGCCTAACCCCCTGATGTCTGTTTCCGCTGTGGTCCCAGGAGGAAAGGCTGACCAGAGCCGCATGTCAGAGTTCCAGCCCAGTGGTTTCCTCCTTCGGTCGTTAATTACTGAGGACCCTGATTTAAGGTCTCCGGGTGGTGTTCCAGGTCAGTAAATCACAAGAACTTTCTTCTTTCAGATCATCTTTCACCGGTTCCCACAATCCAGACCCCCATTTGAACAAACCACCTCTTACAACTCAGGGCCTGCTATAGGGTTTCAGGGGATAAGGCGCCTCCTATGAATACAGCTAGAGCCTTGAGGATCTCACTTTGAGCTTAGGCTGAGTTGGGAGAATAGAAACATTTGGAGACATGGCTCATGAAACTGTACTTATTATATTTTCTTAACAATATGCTTGCTGAGCGATGGCTATTTGGGGATCTTTAAAGACACGATGATTTGTGCCACTCTCCTGTTCCCTAAACATACAATAGTTTGGAACACACTTCTCAGCAATGAGACCCATACACTTACCCTCCACTTCTATCTGCCTTCAAGCCATAAGAAACAACCGGCATTTTCTCCTACTATCTACCCAGCAGGATAGCTGTGCTTCTCACCCAGGGGTGAGAGCTCGCTGTTAACTCCTAGAGGATGTGTATTCACAGGGAAGATAAGGAAGGGAGCAGGAGTCTGCAGCTGGTGTCATTTTCCTAAGGGCCAGGAAGGAGAAACTCAAAGGGAAAGCCAGGCTGGACACCGGCTCATTCCAAGAGACATGACACTGGCGTCATTATTCCCAAGACGTACCCTAGACCATTTTAACTTTCTTTCTCCTATTAATTATGTCCAGACCTTCGTTCCTGTCTCTTCACAGGGGACTTAATCTAATCTAAAAGAGGGACTGAAGGCATAAGATGTCTAATTCATTGAACAGTTTTAAGCAGAGCTAGTCGAATTCTTTAGCTACCTCATCAAGGCTTTTACATCTAGACTTTTTTCTTTGGACACCGGGACCACCACCCCTTTGGTTTGAGTACGCTTTTTGGACTCTTAATCCTCTCACCCCGAAATTATTTTAAACTTACACATTTCTTGTTTTATAGCTGGCAACGTGTTCTAAGTCTGACTCTTAGTTTCTGGATACCTTTCATTTGATTTCACAACAACTGTGGAACCTAATTACCACCTGTACGGCGAAAGCAGTTCATATCACACTGCTAAAACAAGCCTTTTGCTAGCGGCTGCCTGAAACACGGCACGGTCCAGCCAAGATGCTAACCTACTTCTTAGATTCTATCAATTTCTCTTTTGTATGCTTCAGTTTTTTTAAAGGCTCAATCAGTCTTGACACTCGGCTAGTTTTCTAAGAACCCAAACTGGACCAGAATTTTCCCCAAAAGCTGGAGTATAATAATTATCCCCAAACAAAAAAATTTACGACAAAGCACTGAAAATAAATCTTGAAGCCATTCAGCTACAATTTAAGCCCCTAACACACACACTAACACACAAACACACACACTAACACACACACAGGGGACAGAGCCTAGCTGTGCATATGTTGGACAAATACTTGGTCACTGACTCAAGTCACCAGCCCTTAAACACATTTTTCAAGAGACAAAGAACAGTATACCTTCATGACCCCCATGGACAGCTACACATAGACATTTCCTCCACAAACTCAGAACTCAGGTGCCTATCCTCTTAAGATCTGCTTCATTTTAAGTTCAATGAAACAAAGAAAGAAGTAAGAATGACATTGGAGGAGACACAATAACAAAGATTAAGCTTTTAAATTCTTGACATTCAAACAAAGGTTAGGCGGGGCATAAGAACAGCTACAGATACCTCGCTCTTTAGAATGCCAGGTTCATCGGATTCTACCATCAAAGTTGGAAGAAACATACACTATTTTGATGTGGGAGTGTCATATATCAATCTGTTGATTTCATTGGTTAAGGAATAAAGAAACTGCCTAGGCCCCTTGATAGGCCAACCCTTAGGTGGGTGGAGTAAACACAACAGAGGGCTGGGAGAAAGAAGCTGAGTCAGTGAGTCGCCATGATTGTCCCACTCCAGACAGATGCAGGTAAAGATCTTTCCTGGTAAGCCAGCTCGTGGGCTACAAAGATTAATAGAAATGGGTTAGATTAATATGTAAGAGCTAGCCAATAAGAGGCTGGAACTAATGGGGCCAGGCAGTGTTTAAAAGAATACAGTTTCCGTGTAATTATCTCGGGTACAAAGCTAGCCGTGCAGGCGGCCCGGGTGCCGGGGACACAGCCCCGCCGCTCCTATTTCAACACTATTTTTAAAGCCAGTAATTGATAGGCTAAGCCATTTCACCACCCCACATGGAAACTGTCTTCAATGTCATGTAGCTGTTGTTTTAACTGAAAAATAATAAAATTGTCCTGCACTTACTATGTAAAATTTTCATAGCCCAAACAGAGCCACATTGCTCACTATGCAAATGCAAATACCTGAACTGACCGCTTCTTTTTAAGGTGGTAAGTAAAGAGGCCTAAGAGCCAAGAAAAGAATAAAACACATTCTCCCTTGTGGAAGAGCAGAGGCTGAGGGCTCACAGGACTGAGGACGACTGCTGGCCATGAAGTCATCCTTCTAAGAAGCAGAGGGTCGCACACACAGTTCTGCTTCGCGCTGTGAGCGTATGTGTGTTCACCTGTATATGAGTCTGTGCCTATGTGCAGGGGCCACAGAGGCCAAAGGCATTAGACACCCAGAGCTGAGGTTACAGAATTTTGAGAGCCGCCCAGAGTGTGTGCAGAGAACTGAACTAGGGTCTTCTGCAAGCAGAGCCCATGCTCTTTCCAGCCCCTGTGGGGGTCCCAGACTCGGAGAGGAGAAAAATAAAGGAAATGTCTGGGGTATCGGTTCATGAAAGTAATGGCTTCCAACCCCATAGTGGTTCAGCCCCGATTCCATTACCGACAGTCAGAGCACTGGGAAAAAAAACTTAAAACAGTACTTACAAAGCAATGAATTGTGAAATAAAATCTAATATTCTTCCCAAATAAAGTACCATTATAAAATTTTCCGATACATAGCAGCAAAATTTGCCCTGGGTTTATTATATCATCACTGAACTATTATTGAAATAATAAAAACTGCTTTAGACCCTGAGTAAAAAGCTTTATTATGGAGCAGAATCATAAACCAGCTTTATCAGTGGTTCTGAACCTTCCTAGTGCTGCGACCCTTTAAGACAGTCCTTATGTTGTGGTGACTCCCAACCATAAAATTATTTTCACTGTTTTTACAACTGTAATTTTGCTACTGTTATGAATCATAATATAAATATGTATTTTCCAATGGTCTTTTGGGGGTCGCAACCCTCAGGCTGAGAACAGCTGAGACCTATGGTAAGAAGCCCAAAGAGGTAAACACATATTTGAATTACATTTCATCCACAAACAAAGGCTTACTCTGAATAACTGAAAAAAGAAAGGTGAGTGCCAAACCAAAGAAAACTTGGCAACAAAGAAACGCCAACTCTTAGTTTTGAACTGGAGAGTATGCATACACAGGCCACTTAAAAGTACTGACCTACCTGTTTTAGGGTGTATCGAGAAGAATCCTTGCGGATTTCCACTCGTAATTTTGTATGTCAGCTTGTCACTGGAGCTAGAATCTGGGTCGAACGCCTCGATCTGGACCACGGACACATCCTTGGGTGAGTTTTCCATGATTTCTGGATAGTACACAGGCTCTGAGGTCTGTGGCGCGTTGTCATTGACATCCTCCACCTCTATGTAGACCTCTATGAAAGACGACAGGGGCACCACGCCCTGATCCGTGGCATAGACTGTGAGCCAGTAGTGGGAGGTCGACTCCCTGTCCAGTCGATCTGAAGTCTCTATAGCACCTAGAAAGAAAAGAGGGGATCAGAGCAAAGAGTTAACGGCAAGCACAAGACGCCACTTACCAGATGCACGAACTTCGGTAAGTTTAACCTCCCTTGCCTCAGTTCCCTTCCTAGAGAATGGAGGTGAGGGCATGCTCCTTAATGATTGATTAAAAGAGTTAATTCCTAGCCGGGCGGTGGTGGCGCATGCCTTTAATCCCAGCACTCGGGAGGCAGAGGCAGGTGGATCTCTGTGAGTTCGAGGCCAGCCTGGTCTACAGGAGCTAGTTCCAGGACAGGAACCAAAAAGCTACGGAGAAACCCCATCTCGAAAAATCCAAAAAATAAAAAAAAAGTTAATTCCTATGTAAACAGTCAAGTGTGTCGCACGTAATACAGACTATGACAGTATTTACAATTACTATTGTCAACCAGAGCACTTTATGATCTAGCTCTGAAACGGGCACTAAGAGATCATCTCATGGTCTAATAATTACTCTGCTTTTCAAAGAGAAAATGTATGGCTGGTTGAAATGTTAACTTTCATGGAGATTAAGCAGGAAACCAAAGACAAACCAGAGCAAGGGCTCAGCTCCGTGGCGTTAGCCCTACTCCTTAAGCCTCAGCCAGGGGCAGAGACCAGAGATAACATTCCTCTGAGTTCAACTACCTGATTGTTTAAAAAATGTGAAGAAAAGAAAATAGGAAATTTTTGCAAGTCCACCATAAGCGATTGCTTCAGTCTCTTATATGCTAAACTTAATATTTTTAGCCATCTTAAGCAAATCAGTATGTTATAAAAACATAAATTCTCCCTGTGATGTTCTAAACTGCAGAAGTGTGGATCTTCCCCAGCTACCCATGATTCCTCTGGCTCCTCAGTGGGTAGCACAGTAGCTACCCACTTACTGAGGGAACCGCCCCAGTATTTTGGCTGGCGTTGGGATCCGGAGGCTTCCACTGAGGCTCAAGCCAGAACACATGTTAATAAAGAGAACCGGTACAAGGGAAAAGTGCCCAATGGCTGAGACGAGTTAAGAGGACGGTGGTATTTTGGCTCCGTCGTGGAAATCTATTAAAACTTTAATTCCAGAATCCTCCCTCACAAAGTGGTTAGAAGTGGAAATACCAACTCTCTTAAGCAAATTTGGCCTTTCGTTTAATGGCTCCCGAATGATTGATCATTGTGAACTGTTGACACCTTAAGCACTCCGCCCCAGGCACCTGACTACACTTCAGAAGCCCTCCAGCTTCAGAATCACCAAGGTTCCCCATCCCATGCAAAATACAAAATCAAAAACCAAGGTCATCTACATTCAGCACTAAGACAGTATTTATCTTAACCACTAACCCAGGTTTTGTATTTAAATTATCAAATAAACTCTTAACAGTATGCAGCACAAAGTTCGGAAATGTGGATACATTGTAGAGTGGGTAAGTTGAGCTAATCAACTA
>NC_022032.1:18443299-18488638 GCF_000317375.1 Microtus ochrogaster | reverse complement strand
GAGAGAGAGAGAGAGAGAGAGAGAGAGAGAGAGAGAGAGAGAAGAATACTTAATATCTACTCAATTTTTCAGATACAATATGCGGTTATTAACTAGAGTTAATAAACGCTTGCATTTGGGATTATTTAAATGTAAGTGCTTGCTTATTTGGAGGGGGTGTTATCAGCAAAAGTAAGAGCAAAAGGAATAAGGAAATGTAACGTGAACTACGTAACAATGGATATTTACAGCGCCACTCATGATTAACAAGCGATTTCACACTAAGAAGGTTCTCCTTTTCCTCTAACCCAAACATGATCTAAACATATTCAATAATCCAGCACATGACTGCATTGTAACGTTTGTATCTTCAATGAGTGTATCTTCTCTATATTCCCTTGCTCACTGCAGCCATTCCCTTGTTCATGTCAACCACGGAAGCCAGAGACACAGGCCGTTTCCCCGACCAGGACTACATATTAACGAAACGAAGACTCCCGTGCTGCTGCTCCATTGAAATGCAATTAAATTCATTGGACAAGTGAAGTATAATTAGAAAATTTCAAGCAGACAAGACACATGGTGATTTTACCCCCTGCCTTTCACTTCTAACCATCAAATATTTCATGCTGCTATCTTTTTTTTAAAACGGTGGTCCTTTCAATGTAATTATAAGTTCATAAAGCAATGACAATTATATAGACAGTTTACTCTAGCCAGGCGACATGGCAGTCCTGCACTGTCCTGTTTCATCTGTCTGGCCCGCCTACACTGGCGGTGCTCTAGTCCCCACTTCATGATGGGAATCTCAGAGATGAGGAACTTTCCCAGGGCCACACTAAAGGGCAGCACTCGTGTGAATTCAGTGTTCTGAGAACAATCAGGGGATTAAAAACAAAAAACAAAAAAACTTCACATAATAATAACCCAGAAGACAAGACAGGCTGGCTTCATATCGCAGGCACTTTTTTAACATCAATATTTGGGTAAAGATTATATATTCATTCAGATATAGCAGCTCCACAGGGAAACTATAAAATGTAAGCATGGTTTGATGGAAACCGTTTATTTACTTTCCTTCATCTTCCCCCAGTCTCATCTGTGCAGTCTTCTGCTGAGAAGTGGTTCTCAACCCCGCCCCCAATCAACTGGGCAAGAGGGGGAGGAGAGCACATGTTCCTCCTAACACAAATCCCCACCGTGAACTCCTAGCTGTGGTAGGGAAGAGAATAGCTGGATATCAACAAAGGTGAAAATGGAAAACAGTGGGCTCTGTTTAGATTTAAAAAACAAACATGTATCAAATGTTAATTGAAAGATTAAGATTAAGGAAAGAGAGGCCCACTTTCCTAGGGCATGAAGCCATGGGCTGAGAGGAGCCCATATTGATATACCTCCTCAATCAAACCAGGGGTTGACAGAAATCCAGTCCCTTTTTTTGTTCTGTTTTGTTTTTCGAGACCGGGCTTCTCTGTGCAGCTTTGGAGCCTGTCCTGGAACGCACTCTGTAGATCAGGCTGGCCTCGAACTCACAGAGGTCCACCTGTCTGCCTCCCGATTAAAGGTGCGAGCCATCACCACAGGGCTCCAGTCCACTCTTTACAGAAAGCCTCGTTTCTAAGCTGCCCCACTAGCCTGACTAGAAATCACAATTATTCTTCGAGTCACTCTGAGTCCTTATTCCTACACCCAGCAACTCCTAAAGCTACTACCAGCTCAGAGGAAAAACAAAAATCAAACCGAGGTCCTCAAGTCATCACTGGGTGTGGATCAGACAACTATTCATTCTTAAAATTCAGCTCCTACTCTTAATTCTCTTGCCTATGAACCAAGTGTCATTGTCGATAATCCATAAGTTCTTTTGTGTAAGAAGCCGCAAACTCATTCTTCCTAAGGAAAATAAAGAACTAGTGAAACCTATTAGTCTTTACAGACTTTTTTAAACAAATAAAATGGATCTTATCTTCAGACTCTCCTTGAGTTTGCATTCTGTCTTCAACAACCTGTCTTCTTTTCAGCTCTCTCTGTTCCCAGTTAAAAATTTCGATCTTTAATTTCTTTGCTTTTAAAACAAAAACAGAATGGTTGCTACGAGATCGAATCTCCCCCTTCTGTCTCCCAGGTGCTGGGATTACAGATGCAGGCCACCAGGCCTGGCTCCCTCTAGATAGCAAGAACAGTGTACAACTGGAGGACAGATAAGGCCAGGGTGTCAAGAGGAAGAGGCAAGTCTACGGAATTCCTCCAGCCAGATGCAGAAGAAGAACCCAGCAAGCACGGGGAGGAACAAGGAAATTACAGGCTTCTCTGTTCACGAGGAATGCGGGACCCGCACAGGGCGACCAGAGAGACTGGCAATGATGGTCATGCTGAGCCCGGAAGACAGGTCCAGACATGATTGTTCCATGCACTGCCCGGGAGTGCAGCATAATCGGTAACTGTTCCTTTGCTTTAGAGAAGTAGCCCAGGAGTCCTAAGAGTCCAACTTTCTAACCCTGAGACCACAATGAAGACATTTCCAAAAAAGGTGTTAATAAGCTGGACACTGTGAAAAAAAAAAAAAAGCTGGAAACATGAAACTATTAGCTAAGAATATTTATCATTCCTAGCATGCTTGATGGGATTGCAAAGTCACCAGCAGATGTCACTATGGAAACTGACTTTAAATATGCATCTACTGAAATCGCAGCTACTCTGAAGGGAAAGGGCGATCAAGCAATGTCTGAAAGAACACTCAGCTGTAAATGGGATGTCTTTGTCAAATCCCTCCCCTCAAGTCTTAGGGACCTATCTTTGTGGAAGAGGAGGAGGAACAACGCTCAGCGCCGACTCCAAGGAAACAGTGCCTTCCAGACACAGCAGGCCCGACGCACAGCCAAACCCATAGAGAGACTGGGGCAACACGCACAAGGTCTGAGCAGGTTCAAACCAGACGCAATATCTGCACAGAGAAGGGGGAGTTGACACAAAGTCCCAACCCTACTCAAGGAGGTACTTGTGATCAATACCAGCTGCCAAAAGGATATAAGTTCTCTTCAATGGAGTCACCAGGTATACCAACTACACTCCAGGGCAGGCCTGCGCCAGCAAGTAGCTAACCAACACAAAACGTACTCCATGCTTTTTTTGTAGATGCTTTGTTTTGAGTTTTCTGTTGTATTGTTTTTTTTTTTTTAACTTGTTGAATTGATTCTCATGGGGTGGGGTGGGGGTTGGTCTGTTTCTTCTGTGGGGCATAAAAAGAGAAAAAGATGAAGTCGGTGGGTAGGTAGGAGTGAAGGAGGCAGGTAGGGTCTTGGAATTGGGGTAGGGAAAGAGTATAATCGAATCATCAAAATACATTGCATGAGAGAAAATTAAAAAGTTAACAAAAAGAAGAACATAGCTGCGGCCCTCCTTTTGAAAGGACACAACAGAGATTTAACTAAGCAGGTATGGACATCGTCTTCCCCACCCTTATTTTTCCAGGTTTATGGCACATAAGACCACTTGCTCAAGTAAATAAAAAGCTTTCCAAGCCTGCCTTCTTCTCACTACCACTGAGTCTGGCTTTATGGTTACTTCAAACCTGTCCCAAACATCCGCCACTTTCCCCAGCTGACACAGTAACCCCAGTCTCCACAGAGTAACTCGTGTAAGGCCAGACGAAGCTGCCACACCGCCAAAAATAAGTTCAGTGATTCAAATTTCCACGCTGACAGACACCTCCCTTGTTAAGTTCTGCCGATTTTATTTAACAGACCACGACCGTTCAGAGGTCCTAGTGCCAGCGATCTCAACAAAAAGCTTGTTATTCCTGACTCCTTAGTTACTTCCACTCAAAAATAACTTCAATCCGCTACTTTACACTATACCCCTCCAAACTGGGAGGGGCTGGGGATGCAGCTTAGTCAGAGCACTTGCCAGGGAGCACAGTCTTGAGTTAAAGTCTCACCACGCCTCACTCAGCAAACCCCAATTTCTACAACTCGTGTTTCAGGGTCTCTTTAGTGTAAATACAAAACCAGTTAACATGATGAAAGGCACACACCATCAAGTGTCACGTGCCTTTGAGCCTTGTAAAGGAGTGAAATTTTTGAAATCTGATTCCTCTTTAATAAAAACCACCAATTCCACACACAACATTATTTAAGAAACCCCTTGTGTGTGTGCATGCACATTATATGCATTATATAAAACATTATGTTATATGTAGTTTACATATATAAATATTATAATATATTATTGTAATTTATAATTTTACACACACACACACACACACACACACACACACACACACACACACAATGCCCTTGCCTGCTTCAGCCATTATTTGACAAAGTAATCCTACTGACCAAAAAAAAAGAAAAGAAATGGAAGAAAGATTCTGGCAGACTGAGGGTGGTTAAGAGCCCGGAGCAGCTATTTCCTGGGTCTATCTGATTGGAGAATGAAACAGAAGCACACTTTCAGCATTACAGTAAGAAGTCCATAGTCTTTCATTCTGTACAGAAAGCAGTTTACAGAACTGTGTATTTTGTTCAGAAAGAATGAAACTAAAACAGAATGCCCCGTGTATATGAACATACACATAAATAACTAAAACTGTAATTCCCTGAAGTCACGTGACTAAAGAAAATATCAAGCACTCTGTAAGGAATGACAGTAAGATGCAGGTGCTGTCTCACGATTGTAATTTCAGTCAGGACTCGGGAGGCTGAAGGAAGAAACTGCCACCGCGTCTGATGCCAGTCTTGGCTCCAGTGTGAGCACATGTCAAATAAAAACAGAAAGGGAAGATGAAGAAAGGAAACAAGGAGAGAAAGAGGAAAACAGTTAAAATAAATGAAAGTAAACACAGGATCTAAAGCCATCTCTTACCTCTTACAGGCCAGACAAAGCGCTAGGCAGAGTACTTGTATCCTACAGAGAAACCCCTTTGTACATAAGAATACAGTCAACCCTATATAATTCCTACCTCTCCTGCCAAGCCGAGGACATGTGACTGACTACCATGCCTCGATCCTGTCAAAGTCAGAAACTTGACTCTCATTTTATAAAAAGCCATTTCTATCTGGAAACAGAGGACAGTCGTGATAACAAAGGCAACTGTCGCACTCAGGTGTGCCAGCCACTTATAAACAGATGTTTAACAATGCACATTCTAACATCTGCAAATATCATCTCAAAGTGTGTTTGCGTGAACTTACGAAGTTTTAGAACTACGGTTTCTGTGCTTTGTCTTTTTCTAGCAGTAAGTCATAAATTAATGATTCAAAAAATTCTATATAGAAATGGTCAAGACTGTGTTTTATTGCTAGTATATAGTTCCTTTATACTAACTGCTGTTCCTTTAATTAAAAAGTGTGTATCTCTAAACTTTCATCTGAAATTGATGCGGCAGCTTTAGAGTAATCTCAGCAGCTCTTAGCCTAGAAGCTCGCCAGCCTCACATTAATTAAGCACATAATCTGATTTGGGGTATCATGTTTCAAGTCTGGGGATCCCTTTAATCGGCAGGCATTCCCAGGGCAAGTTCTGCCGACCCGTGCTTTCAAGCTTTGTGGAGAAGTGACCCCAGTTCTGATTTCCACATCAGAATCATTGATACTTCTGAGGGCTCACATGGTTAAGCTCTCTTTGTAAGGAGGCTCATTCCTTGGGTATAAAAGAGTTATGTGAACACCAATACATAGTAAGATTGCCTTTGGCGAAACTGAAACACAAAGTATATTCAACAAACTAACGGTGATGTTTCTAGACCTTTGTTGAAAGCTCTTGACCATGGCCCAGAAGCAGCACGGGTGAAATGAGGCATCCAACTAGGAGACAGGAAGCCTCTAGCACATGGAGGAGGCTCAGGTGTTGGGGGGACTCAACACCACTCCGTTCCACTGTGACCACTGCAACTTTACTGTTCTTACTAGAGCATCTCCCTGTGCATCAGCCTACACTCCTCTGAAAATAAAACAGACAGGACAGGCATCATGAGGTAACTGGGAATACATTATTAATGCTAAAACACTGCGCAGGGAGTACCCCAGAGCTCTCAATCACGAGCCAGTTATGAAAGTGTATAGTGGACCAAAAGGGACACAGTAAGGAAATTCCTTGGGAAGAAAAGTCAACAGATTCTTTGTTAGCTCGAATGCAGTCCTCCACGCTCATCTAACAATGACTGAAAACTATTGCATGGTTTCTCTTCTTCATCACCATTTCACGCTGTCTGTAGCACCTTGGAGTTTGCTAGGAATAATCTAGAACTTCACATTACTGACTACTGCTTGGTTTCATCCATGCAACACTTATGAAATTTCTGCTACGTACCAGGCATGGCGCCAGACACTCAAGGAATTAAGAAAGGAAAACAAGGTCTTCTGGGAAAATAACTAAGTAAAAATTAATTCACCAGAACAGCAGGGCAAGCAACTGTTTGGGAAGGGCAACACTGTATTTTAACAGCCAGGCATATTAACAGTGCTCTCACACACAAAGTCCGACCTGAAGCTAGGGGTTTCTGCCTCAATTTCATGGGGGCCGATACAGGATTACATCACCTTACAAAATAATCGCAGCACGGCTCCATCTTGTGAGAAACGAACAGGGGGAAAAGGCACTGGGAGGTTAGAGCAACGCGTGGATGCTATTTGCCCCACAGTTAATATTTTCCAATGAGTGCAAAAATCTCTACAAATGTGAATTATATCATACTTTGAAAAAGAAAACATTGAAGGTCTTATCAACACAGTTAAAGAAATCTCAAGAATGTAAAAGCCAAAAGGCAAACGTTAAGAATGACTTGCTGAGTTTCCTCAACTCACTAACGACTGCGTAGAGCATGCAGGCGGAGAAGAACGGTTTAGGATGAAGACAAAGAACCATTCAGCAAGGGAAATGTCAGTTGAAACAACCGGTCTTGTGCCAGCCTCCCAAGCTAAAGAAGGAATGGAATGAGCTTGGGCCTGGCCCTTCCCAGACCGCCCAGGTCACACTCTGCACACACAGAGCTCCTGCCAAAACGGCCAGTTGTCTCTGGAGTCCTAGAATGCTCAAGCTGGAAGGGAACAGAACGGAGCAGAGCTGAGCGGGATGGAGAAGGGCTTCCGTTCTCAGCTTGCCTGCACTCCCGTAAACCAAATTTAAATGCAGAAGGACCGCAACCGATTTTCTTAAAATAAAACCTACGATCCATATGCAATTCAGCTGTACAAGGTGTGTTCCACGCACGCTGAGTGCCAACCAAGCAAATAAAAATTCCATTTGCTTTGATAATGGGCCTGGATTAACTCCTACCTTCCTCTCCCACTCTCAAGTATCAACTTTCTTTCTCTTTATTCTTTTTTTTTTGGCTAGAATTTTTGACCAAATGTGTTGTAGAGATTTTTTTTAAACTAAATTTTACTTTAATAAGGCAATTTCTCAATTTAAAGAATTCAATTATTTGGGCAGGGCAGTGGTGGCGCACGCCTTTAAGCTCAGTACTTGGGAGGCAGAGACAGGTGGATCTCTATGAGTTCGAGGCCAGCCCGGTCTACAGAGCAAGTTCCAGGATAGGCTCCAAAGCTACAGAGAAACCCTGTCTCGTAAACAAAAAAAAAAAAATTATCCACAGAAGAAATTTACAGGCACTATTTACATATCATTAATATCAAAAACACCCATTACTGCTGTCAAATCCCAAATCTATAAGAATTAAAAAAAAAAAAACTTTTAGGTCAAGCTAACCTCTTCATGTGCTCCTTCACAGACACAGCTGGTTACTTGGCAGAAACTCTGTATGTAAGGTTTGATTACACAGACCTGGGAGCCTCTGTTAAAATAAAGGTCACTGATGGGGTCTTTAGGAATCCGCTATGACTTTTCTTTTTCTCCTCCCTCCCTCCATCCTTTCTTTCGTTTCTTTTGTTTTTCAAGACATAGTTTCTCTGTGTAACAGCCTCGGTTGCCCTAGAACTCACTCTGTAGGCCAGACTGGCCTCAAACTCTGAGATCCCCCTGCTTCAGCCCCCTGAGTGGTAGGATTGAAGGTGAGTGCCACCACCGCCTGGTTGGTATGTGCTTTCCAATCCCACAAGTTTCTTAATAAAATGACATTTATGAGCGTTTCTAATTTCATATTTTAATGACAAAAAAATGGTGTACTAATGAAGCCTAAAATCACGAAATAAGTAATCAAGAGTTAAGGAGTCTAAAGCATGCAATATGCACTCAGAAAACATTAGAACCAAGATTTCCCAGCATCCAGTGACGGTGGTACAGACACAAATATTACCTAGCAGACACTATTTTAAGCAGACAGGGAGCAAATCATAAAATTCTCGCAGTGAACTAACTCTTAAAGAGGAAAAAGGCTGTTGCTGACTCCTCAGTTCAGAGACTAAGAATATTAATTCTTAAGACACGAAGAGACAATTTAAGAACAGAACGGTGGGGCTCGGAAGGTGGCTCAACTGGTAAAGTGCTTGGCGGGTGATCATGAGGACCTGGGTTCAGATCCCCGGTAACTACATAAAGAGCCAGGCACACACCTATAATCCCTGGGCTGGGGAGGCAGAGACGGGAAGATCCCTGGGGCTTGGTGACTAGTACACATAGTTGTCCGTTTGGTGAGCCCCAGGCTCGGTAAGGGGCCTTCAACCTCATACATTCCTAATCATTACAAGGGATCATTTGACTAGTTCAGAAACGAAAAAGAAAATCATTTCCACGTCACCCAGACTAGCCTCACACTCTAGAGCCCCCTGCAACCCCTCCTGCATGAGTGATGGATTACAAAAGTATTACAGGTATTGGCCTCCACACCGAGCCTTGAGGCCCAACCTTTGGGCGTATAAGGATATTAACTTTCTAGAGAGAAAACCGGCTAGTTAAAGCACACGATGCTGAAACCATGTTTGAAAGTGAGCTGTTAGAATCACTTTCGAGGAATGACATCGCAACATGATCTACAAATGACCCTGGGACTGAAACACAAGTGGCCTGTGGATTACAGGTTGGATATGTCTAGAAGGCCAAGGTGGTAATATTTACATATTAGCAGTTATTTTACAAAAGAAAGTGTGGGTGCCCATGTAAGTGTGTAGGTGCCCATACCTGGGACTTGCATGTGTGGCGGCCAGAGGTTTATATGGAGTGTCTTCCTCTACTGCCCTTCAGCAAGTTTTAAAGATTTATTTATTTTTGTTTATAAGTTTACGTGTTTGCACGCATGCATGCACACTATTACATGCATGTCTGGCGCCCACAGAGACAAAAGGAGGGTATCAGATCACTTGGAACTACAGTTACAGGTGGTTGTAAGCTGCCTGTTTGTGGGTAACGGGAATTCAATTCAGGTCCTTCGCAGGAGCACCAAGTGCTCTTAACTGCCAAGCCAACCCTTTGGCCTGCCTACCGTATTTTTTAAGACTGGACTGGCTAGCCAATGACTCCCTGGGGTCCTCCTGTTTCCATATCCCCGACACAGGGATCACCGGCACTGCCACTATGCCCCATTTTTTACATAAGTGTTGGTGACTACTACTCGGGTCCTTACAGCTCTCTGTCCATAAACTCTCTGCCCATAAAAGCCATCTTCCCTGCCCTCGAGGCTGGTGACTTACAAAGACAAGAAGCCACTGCTCTCCTGAACAGAAAAGACATAAGCGGAGCCAAAGAATTTCAGAATGTTAGTTTTTCTCGATGCATAAAGGTGACATGCGCAAGGCATACTTCCGTGTCGGCAAAACAAAGGCTAAATGTTTCCCCAACCCCAATAAAATACGCAGTTAGTTTTTATAAGACATAATAAAGTTTCACTTGAGATATGAAATGAAAATGCAACTAGGAGAAATCCCATTACAAATGCCTGGAGCATGGCAGAACAACAGTCCAGGATCAACTCTGCCTCCAACGCCCGCTCTCTATTTCTACCCAGTTTAGCTGCTGCTAATTTTCAAACTAACCAAGTCCGTTAAACTCATCCTTAAGGTAAACGTTTTATCCCAATGTAAGACTTAATTCTTAGTCACCAAATGAAGTTAATTAGCATGACATAAAGGAGACAGGAGATGTTACAGGAACCCTTCCAGAAGAGCTGAAGAAACCCCAGGCTGTTGGGAATGCAGGAGTCTGAATCACACACCTCCCGGAGAGTGCCTTCTACATATTTATTGTCTTACCTTCTGCTACTAAAAACTGTACTTGCTTCTAACATGGCTTTTATGAATTTTATGCATGAAGACAACTTTTTAGAAATTAAAAACATGCTTCTCAGAAGGAAAAAAAAATGTGCTTTTAATGATATCTTTTTAAGTAACTAAAGCAACGATCTTACTTATAAAGTTTATATCCAAAAGAAAACTGGCAAAGAGGTAAACTGGTTTGGTACACCACCCAAACCGAAAGGAGCCATGAGGCGCGAAGAAGTGAGGGCAGCTTGCCTCAGAGGCTCCAGAGGAGCCAGAGGTAAAGCTCAGACTAGGACAAAAACTACCAAAGGTCAACCGTAAGGAAGGGAGCACCAGTCCCCAAACACAGAGAGCAGACAAGGAGACAGGCTCTGGAAAGGCCTGGCGAGGGTGTAGAGAGTCGGCAGAGGCAGAGGAGCAATGCTCCCCACCAGCGCCGCCCCCGGACCTGATGAAGGCAGCCTGCCTTCCCTTCAGTCTCACAGGGCAGCCTCAGGACTCAGCCTGGTCCAACCTCATGCCAAACTTGCAGCCTGAGTAGCAGGCCTGTTTAATAATGGGGTTACTCCCTTCTGGTGAGAAAGGATCTACCAACAGCTGTCTCTTCACACAGCTCACTGGAGTTCCAGCTTTTAACTCCTCCCTAGAAATCCTTCTTTTGCCACTGAATATCAAACACGGTAGCTTTGCTTATTTTCCCCCACGATACCCCTGAGCTCGAGGAGGAGTGTAGGTAGCACCTGCAAGCTATCTAGCAGCGTGGTTTATCTCTAGAAAGCAAGCTTCATGAAGAACAGCGCGGTCTGCCTTGTGTCTAGCTCATACACTGAAGCCCTCAACACTCCACACAGGTCGTGCAGGATGGGGGGGGGGACGGACGTATATGCTAAGTAAAATCCTGAGCAGCTCTTCCCTCAAGCCAGGGGTCCTCAACCTTCCTACTGCTGTGCCCCTTTAACACACACAGGTCTCGTGTTGTGGTTACCCCGCAGCCATAAATTTATTCTGTTGCTACTTCCTAACTGTAGCTTTCCTGCTTTTGTGAATAGTAAAGTAACTGTGTGTTCTGCTATCCGACCCCCCAGGGATCACGACCTATAGGTTGAAAACTGGTGCTTTAAGCCTTCCTTCGTTTGTAACTTCACCTCTGAAATTATCCAACTCTTCACTTTGGAAAGGCACGGGGGTTGCCTCTCATGCTCCAGTCCCTTGAGATTGGAGCGGGAAGAAGGGCTCCACTCACACATTCGCACTGAACAGGTAGCCCCCCCCTCAACTCCATTCCCATTTTCCACGGCCTCCTACAGGGCTCTAGGCTAATTCAATAAACAAGCTAACTGTCTTCAAGGTACAGAGGCTACCAAGGATCACTGGCTTTTAAACTTGGTTCTTCGTTCTTTCTATTCTCTGTAGCTACTTATTTGCGGCCGGGGGATTGGAGATATCCATGGAAAAAAATATCTGAAAACGGTTAAATTCTCTCAGTGGCACCCCTAAAATCTTCATGGACCAAAAAAAAAAAAAAAATCAGACCAAAAAATATTGCATAAAAATTCAAGGAAATGGAGTTTTCCAGTTTTTACCAGAGTAGCACAAAAGGTTGGTTATTTCATTAATTCCACTGAGATAATACATAGACATGCCATGACTCACTCAAGCAAATAAGTGAACAAGGAAATTAAGGGCCTAGCTAGAACTGTAAATGCGTGCTACCTCCTTGAGGAAATAAGGCAGAATTTGTTTACTGTATTAAAGAACGCACTGTCTGTACATAAGAGAATCTCACCTGCTCACTCAAATGATTATGCACTGTGAATTTGATAAGATACACCCTGGCTTAAGCTGTACAATCTAAACGCCTCCCCAACTGCACATACATCAAGGACGGCAAGAGGCGCACAATACAGTTCATCTAGGTTTGAATATCTGAAACCGTGCTTTAGGAGGGCAAAGTTAGCTGCCTGAGAACATGATTTTCCGTTGGTTCTCTTACAAGGCGCACCACTGTTTTGTGCTTTATCCCTTTGCAAAGCACACCTTTGCCACCTGGGCGTTCCAAAGCAGGAGAGCCAAGCTGACATTTGGCCCACAGTCAGCAGAATGAACGTCTTCCATGCTTCTTCAGGAAGCTTGGAACGATCACCATGGATTTTCCAAAGCCATCAATAGCCTTGCACAAGTGAACAAGCCAGATGTTAATCATTAACCCTGGGATAAGAGGGGAGGGACAATGGCAGCACACAGACACTTTCAGGCAGACAATGGGAACGGGGTGACAATTCAACAAAACTGTAACAGCTGTAAACAAAACGGTGACCTCTTAGTAAACACAGACTGTGGCTCTGATTTAAGATTTGGCATTTGGTTTAGACTAACAGGCGTTGCCAACTCCTCTTATATCCAAAACCAAGCCATGAATTGGGGAATTAAGCAGCCATTCCCAGTGGTGCGAGAAACACTGTATCTAAAGGGGGGAAAAGTCAAGCGGTACCCTCTATAATCCCTTGGGCAGGAAAGGTGAAGCAGGCACAGCACAGACCCAAAGCCAAGGTGACAGCTGGAACCAAGGAGCACATTCCTGTCTTATCTGCCACCCCTTTGAAGCGACCTCCCCTTTCTACCAGTAAGGAAGGGCGCGCCAAGGCCACCGAATCTTCAGCAAACAAAGCAACCCAAAAAGGCAAGAGAAGGGAGAACAAACCCAAAAAAGCAAGAAGGAATAAACCGAACCGCACAGGATGGAGCGTGACCTGTGGCCTTAAAGATTCTCTCTGCTAGCAGAAAGCCCTTCTTCAGAACCGCAACTGGGGAACGCTGAGGGACCATTAGGATAAAACAGCAGTCCTATCTACACCCTGATATTTGTGAGTCCATAAAGTAAAAGGCCTAGAGATTCCTATTTCAACTCAAAAGTCTTCATATTCTTAAATTCAGATTTTACAATTTAAAAAAAAAAGGGGTCTGTGGTAGCGTTAGTTGTCCTTTCTTTTCTGATAGGCAACGTGCAATCAACCATTTTACTCTGGTTAGCTTTTCTTTCCCGTAATATTCTAGAGTTTCCTTTCTAGCCCTTTCTGAAGAATTTACCCGGCAAAGCATCTTTAAAAATGCCTGTCAGCCAGTTCCGTAACTACAGTGGAACTCTCGCCTCCAAAGCCAGCACACATTCTGCAGCTACTGTAGCAGACAAGGCTTCTTGTTCATTTCCGCTCTGACTTTTTCCCTTCAACTGAAGGAAGAGTTCTCTCTACTGACAAAGAAAATACCAGAAGGTTTTGGAACTCTTGGTTCTACGTGGTGGGTTGCAATGTGATGCACCAAAGGTTTCTTCCTGCATTTAGAGGTGATGGACGATTTCTAAGCACCCAGGCTGTGGGAATCTATTGTAAGGAATCGCTTCCCATAAATCCTGTAATGCTACAAGAAAAAAAAAAAATCAAACCTCAGAGTCCTTCTAAGCTGTCTGGCTCTCTGAGCCATCTATGGCATGAGGACTTAAATGGGCAAGCATTTGGAAACACAGCCCTGAAAAGCTATAATCAGCCAAGGGTCCCATTGACGCAGACAACCACTGTCTGGGTCAGAAGAGTAGTGGACTCCTTACTTCCAGGTGATTAAATGAAGCATCTGCTCAGCACCATGACCTCTTAGAGGAGCTGTACCCAAAGCAGGAAGCTTATGTAGCTACCGTAACCGTTTGTGCACTCGGTTCTCCACCCAATTCTCTAAGGATCTCCTGACACACTTTACTGGTAAGCTACATTCTACAGTGCAGTTTTTATGAATTACCTAAATTATATAAAAATACAACATGAAGTCAAGGAGAATAAATGTTTGTGTTTCTGACTGTGTGCTCTTTTCCCCAAGGGCTCACTATCCCCTCAGTCCATGTAAATCTATAATGGTAACCTATAGCATCAGGGCCTTGCATGTCCCAACGCACCACTCTGCCTTAAATGCAAATATCATATATGTATATTTAACTCCTAAATTAGACAATTCCACTGTCTTAAATGAGCAACTTTAAATTGTCTTTTTTTCAACAGATGTGGCCTCTTGGGTTTGAACAGAACCCTGTTTCTATCTCCTTCATTTAGTCTTTTCTAAATCATGGAGGAACTGGGATGATGTCAATCAATACGTGAGCGCATGCCTGCGTGAAATACCCATTCACAGGTATGGGGACCACAGGTCAGTCTTGGGCACGGCCCTTTGTTCATCTCAGGTTTTCTGTTTGTGTTCTTTTGTTTGTTTGTCTGTAGACGCGGTCTCTCACTTGGGGAAAGCTCCCTGAGTAGGTAGGCTATGTTGGTGGCCCAGAAGCCCCAGTGGCCCACCTCTTCTGGCTCCCACTGCTAGGGTAATAAACCTTACCCAGCTGTTTCATAGGGGTTTGGAGGTGCAACTCAGCTCCAAGAAGTCTATCAACTGAGCTACACCCATAACCTTTTCTAACCTTTCAACCTGCCTTAAGAGCTAACACAAAAATGTGGCCCAAATACAAGTCTGATTATTTCAGCTCATCCTGTGAGAAAGACCTGTGTCATTGAATAACTACTGCTTGTTACATATGTGTAGACCCTGAAAGGGGATTATTTTATAACGGTCAGAGGAGGAAGGGAGAACGTACGGTTTGGGTTTTAAAAGTAAAGCCATTTTTTTCCCTTTAATTTAAAAAGTTCCATGGCAACTAAAACTAAACATTTATTATTATTAATAAAACAATCTTATTTTACATACCAATTCCCAGTTCCCTCTCCCTCCCATCGTCCCCCCCCCCCGGCCCCACTTTCTTTCCCCCATCCCAGCAAGCACTGTCCAGTCAGGAAGGATGAATTTCACCCAAACAACCAAGACATTGGGAAGACACTGACATTTAAAAACACTAACAATATAAAGAAATGAACCTTATGATGTCAGCGGGAAAACAAAAATCCAGGGGGGAAAAAAAAAGTCAAAGTTAAGTCAGAGCACTGTCGCAAAGCTTACTTTATTAAAGCATATTAGATGTTCAAACAAAGCCAGAAGCCGAGCCACAAAGTGAACGGCTGCACAGTACCAGACAGTGCTCTCTCACCTAACTGGTACCAGTTTGATTTCCATGATGAAGTCGAAATATTCAGGCGAGCTAACAAGAAAAGCTGCTGGCGTGACCTTTCTGGCCAGAAATGTGGCGATCTGTCTTCAACTATGCCAAGTCCTCGTCCCCACTGACCTAGGAACGTCATTTCCTAGAACATAGGCTCGGTTAAAGAGATACACAGTCAAGGGGATGACCCTACCTGTAAGAAAGTCACACCGCACTCACGGCAAGCTCCGGGTGGTGTAGATGACTGCCCCAAAACATAGTGTCTAGAAAAGTCTACAAAGCGCAAAGTCTCTATAGACTGATGGGCAGCAGATTTTTGGAAATTTACCACATGGTGCTGGAGAGCTGAGATGCGTGGGCTTCCAGCTTCCAGCTTCCGCGATGCTGTCTTGAGGAATTTTCTCCTGAGCTTCATGCGGTACTCTATATTTTCCCATAGTTCTACAATATCGCCCCCCCCTTTTTTAATTCTTCTATAGAGTATAATGATCATCTTAAAAATAAAGGTAGTTCTTTTCCCAATTTTGTCCCGGTGCTTCGACAAAAGAATAAACATGCCATCATTTTTAAATTCCCCCCTTTCAAGACCTCTAAAGGGGAACTTCAGAAGCTAGGCAGATGCCCCAGCAGGAAACGAATTTGCAATTCAACAGATGCACCCACTGAGAGGTGGCAAGAGGTACCTTCAGTAGCTTTGGCAATAATTTCCTTTTATTATCCCTTTGCTCCCAAGGGCTTTCCAACTCAAAGACGAGCCTGTAGAAGTTAATAGGCCCTTAATACGGACTCCACCGCCTGAGCCGATTCCTGTTCATAAGGTAATGGTGAGACCCCAGGGGCCCCTTTCAGAGGGGCTTTAGAAAATCTCCTGCAGGGAGATGGCCCCTGGGCAGCTCCGTTTTCTGCAGAACAGGCAGTGACCTAATCAATAGGGTTCCTAGCAAGACAATTCCTACCTTCACCAGCCCTGAAGAAATGAAGTGGAGGGGTTTCCTCAAGCCTTATTGAGGAAGGAGATTTGCGGTGGCAAAGAAGGCTCACACAGCGGGAGTTTAAAAAAAAAAAAAAAAGAGAGCGTTCTAGGCTGCTGCGGATTTCCTGGTCAGCAGCCAGCACAAAATAAACATATTTACTTAAGCTTCGTTCACAACTTTTGATGTGAAATTGCCCAAGCCCAAGGGGAAACAGGTAGATTTGTTAAGAGACTAGGGCCGCAGGACAAGATGACATGAATTGGTGTTGCCCGTGTTCATTTAAAATCAGTGACATGAAAAGGACTCGGCACTTAAGAATAAACAGAAAAGTCAGCCGGTGTGTCTATCCTCAAACAGACACAGAAAATCCCCCAAGTCCTGAAAATGCGGCCTCGTTAACAGAACCGAACACACAGAACTTTGAAACCACACAGACAGCAAGCTGACAGAACCACAACTACTTTCCGTTGACGCCTCTGGTTTCCAGGGAGAAGGGGGAGGGGGAGTTTTTAAATTAATTACACAAGTTAACAATTCTGTAAGCCCACAGGACCCTGCCAATTAACAACTTAAGATTTTTCAGTTCACTTCAAAATGGCTGGCCCAGACTAAATAAATCATTTAGAAAATTACTCAGGAAGGAACCACGTTAAGGCATCATATGCAGGCCTATGAAAAGCCAGGTCTCACAGGTGAAGTCGCCAGGTTTACGCATTGACCCCCAAAGGCCGTTTGAATGGAGTAATTTCAATACTGTAACTGACTCAGAACTTAACAAAAGCTACCACTGTATAGCTTGTAATTAGAAACAATGTTTAGGTAGGTGTGAATTAATTGGTGAGTCCCCCCTCCCCCAACTCTCCACATCCATTAAGACAGTGCCAAGGTCAAATAATTACAAAATGAGCTCCCCTCCCCATCTAGCTGAGAGTAGCTTAACTTGATTACCTTGGCAAGAATTACATCACTGTGAGGTTTTAAAGCCATGTCCCTTGCCAGTATTTCACCATCAGCACCTCTGGACAATGGCATCTCTGCCACAGAAGGGCAATGGGCTTGCAATGTCTTTGCTAAAGCCCGTTAGTACAGGCAGCAGCACAGGACTCTCTCTACCAACCCTTGGCTCACAAGGGTCCACCGATCACGGGAAATTCCACCAAGACCTCACCTGAGTACCTGAGTGCCAAAGCTTAGCTTTGATGGCGACCTTCCTTTACTATCATGGCTCCTGATTACCAAAGGACTCGTTCAAAGTTCAAGAAAATGTTTTTATTTCTTACTATTTTACTAGCGTTTTGGGATTTCAGCAGGCATTTCCTCAGTTACCAATGATTATGTCCCCCTTCCTCTATCAGTAAATAACATTAGTTATTACAGTGCACTATACAAAGGGCTGGGAAGCCAGGCACAGTGCTGAAAAGCAGGAAGTCCCAGCTAGCTGCTTGGGCAATACAGCTAGGTTCTACCTCCAGGAAAGCGGTGGGGAGCAGTGACAGAGGCCGGGTAATAAACATGACAGTGTACACTAGAAAGGAGCACAGACAACCTAGGAAATAAACTCAGTTTCTTTGAACCACGATTACTGTTGTTTTCGACGCTAGTAACCAGGACAGTGAAAGTCCACAAAGCAAATTAGCCGATACCCCAGAAGCATCCAGGAGAACGATTTGCACATTATAACAAATCTAAATGAGTGACTTAGTCAGACCAACCTCTAGGTCATATACATCACGAAGGATATTCATGCTAGAATCCAATAGCCCACTACCCAAATTTAAGCAAACAAAATTCATCCATACAGCTTGGTGGTGTAGGAGGTCCTTCTGTATTTGTATTGCTTTCATTGGTTATTAAAGAAACTGCCTTGGCCTAGTTGATAGGGCAGATCTCAGGTAGGCAGGGAAGACAGAAGAGAATTCTGGGAAAAAGGCAGAGTGGCAGACACCATGAATTTCTGGCCTGAGATGGACGTAGGTTAGAATCTTGCCGGTAAGCCACAGTCACATGGTGACATACATATTTAATAGAAATGGGTTAATCAAGATGGGAAAGTTAGCCAATAAGAGGCTAGATATAATTGGCCAGGCAGTAATTTAATTAATACAATTTCTGTGTGGTTATTTCAGGTATAAGTAAGCTAGCCGGGTGGTGGGACACAGCCTGCTCCTCTTATAACAGCTTGGGATGCTTGGAGAACTAACTAATGGCTTGCTTCCACTTCTCAGGGTGTCCTTATATTTTACCCAGCATGGCTCTAACATAAGTTAGACTAATTTTGCCTAACATTAAATGGTATTACAATGTTTTTTCAAGTTATTTTTAATACATTTCCATTCATGCTGAAACTGAAACAGAAATACCAGACGTGAGGATTTGGTTCTAGTTTAAATGGAAATATATTTTTAAAAAAATCAGAAATGAGCTTGACTGTGCAAGGTAGTTTAAGACACCAGTTATTTTCATAAAACATTTTCCAAAGCCCGTAATTTCTTCAGCACTTAAAGCACCCCCCCAACTCCACCCCCCAAAAATATTAAGGGGAAGAGAGCATCAGATAAAAGTACCTATGTCAGACTGAAACATGAACACAGATCCTGGAATCCCTCCCCACCAATAGCAATCTGTTTTAGCTGTTTGGTCTTCAATCAGCTCACTAAGAAGTCAACTGAACGTGGGAGAGGAGAAAAGTAAGACTCCTGGGGTTGGGGCATCTTTTCTTGAGCTCCTGGTGCCACCATGAGAACAAGAACAAGAACATCCTGGACTGAAGAGAGACTATACCAAACCAACTTCAGAGGCAGAGCCTCAAGCTGCACAGCAACTGAGTCCAGAGGAACCTAGCAAAGAAAAGAAAATGCCTGGCAGACGCTGCAGAAACTGACAGATAGAAATGAAAGTTATTTTAAGCTGTTTGAGAATAGTTGGTTTGCCAATAAAGACTTGGGGGTATGGCTGTCTATGACAGTGAATGTCTCAGCTCAGCTCTGGATCTTTCTATACTTACTCCATGTGGGTCTTCAACTTAATGTAGACTCCACTATGCCGCTCCAACTTCTCTGAAACCCTGAAGGAACAGTCTGTTCAGGAAGGACTCCACAGAGATACAGAGGGAAGGTCTCCCATCCCTCCCATCCCAACGAGTAATCAGATACTTTGAATTTTATGTGTACACAGTTGAAAAGTTTGTCATTGGAGGCCCAAACGGCAAGGAAGTAGGCAAAGATTAAGTTAAAACTTTATTCAAATATAGTCACTAAAAAAAGGGTTTTTAATGTTTTGTTTGGGTTTGTTTTTAGTTTTCATATGGATTATAGTCCTTAAAACAGTTTGGCCAGTCAGGAATGGGTTTATAATCGTAGCTATTCAGGAGAATGGTGTGGGACGTCCTTCTGTATATGTGCTGCTTTTTAAAAATAGATTCAATAATCTACCTTTTTATCTCCTATCTATATCCTCCCTTTTTCTTTTCAGAGTAGATCCAATAATCTAACCTTTTATTCTATCATATCTATATCCAGGGAACCCCACATCAGGAGACTGGGGCCAGACTGAGAATTACAGTAAGATTTATCTCAAAATAAAAAGTGAAAAGGTTAGGGATAGAGCTCTTCACTTGCTTAGCACGTAGGCAAGGCTCGGTCTCAATGCCTGGTGTACCAAAGAAATCGGGGGCATGTGGTCTGGGGAACAGCTCTGGCCACATAATCTCCCATATGGCTTTTCAGGAATTTGCTTCTAAGTCAATAGTAGCCACCAACAGAAATATTCAGATTATTATTGTATATTTACGTTCATCAAATGGGTGGAGGGAGCTCCCACCAACAGAAATAATCAGATTATTAATTATTGTGTATTTGCATTCATCAAGGGGGTAGGAGGAGCATGGGGAAGTCAAAGGACAATCAATCGTGTGGAGTCAGTGTTCTCCTTCCATGTAGTAGGGGGCTGTTCGTTTGTTTCCCAGCCGTTCAGATTCAAAATACCACACAGAAACTGTATTAATCAAAACATTGTTTGGTCAATCACTTAAGTGTATTGTTAGCTAGGTCTTATATCCTAACTAATAATCCATCTCCATCAATCTGTGCATCATCACAAGGATGTAGCCTACTGGCAAAGTTTCGGCTGGCTACAGAGAAGGTGTCAGTCTCCTGTGGCGGCTACATGGCTTCTCTCTGACTCTGCCTACTTTCTCTCAGCATTTAGTTTAGTTTTCCCCAAGTTCTATTCTGCCTTATCACGGGCCAAAGCAGCTTCTTTATTCATTAACCAATAAAAGCAACACATAGACAGAAGGACCTCCCACACCACTTCTATCTTTATGTGTGGGATTAGGAACAGAATTTAGGTACAAGTGCCATTACTTGCTGAACTATCTTGCCAGCCCTGTTTTTTTTTTAAGTCATATATCTGCATGTGCTCGATTCAATCCAAATAACTTCAAAAGTACTCTGTACATTCTAGAAGTGTACCATTGCAGTGTTAAGAAACTCATTAACAATGCCAAGCAAAATAGATCTCACTGCTTTGCGAGTTGGACAAGAGCTCAAGGCTTGGGCAAATGAATGACATACTGTGGAAATGAATGTGCAAACACTTTTCAGAAGGACTCAAAGTCTCTATCAGCATGCTGCAACCCTAGGGAACTATTTCCCACTCCAGACATGTGCATGCAATTGGGAAGGAGCCTTAGAACCTCTGACTTTTCATTCTAGGCTTTGGTATTCCTCAGGAGCCTTAGAACCTCTCTGACTCTTCATTCTAGGCTTTGGCACTCAGAAGGAACCTTAGAACCTCTGACTCTTCATTCTAGGCTTTGGTCCTCAGAAGGAACCTTAGAACCTCTCTGACTCCTCATTCCAGGCTTTGGTACTCAGAAGGAGCCTTAGAACCTCTGACTCTTCATTCTAGGCTTTGGTATTCTGCAAGACAAATGAAGCTGTTTCTAGAAACAGGAAAACGTGAACCAAAAGGGGTCAGCATTATGTGTTGAACTGTTTTCTTGTTCTAATTCTTATCCTGGCGGCTTAGCCAAAGAATGCTTTCCAATTAAAGTGGCCACCACCTCAACAGAACAAGCCAAGCCAGAGAGCAGATCGGTAAGGTCTTTTCATTAATATTTATTTAGGTGTTTGCCTTTACCATTTTATGACACTCATTCTGATGCCAATTTTTTTCACATTCAAGGAAAGCTCATTTTGTGTGTGTGCCTCTAGACATGGGACATAGAGCAGCCTCTGCCCCCACAAACCCTATTTTCTAGAAGGAGGGCAAGGCAGATTTTTTAAAATGCACCATACATAGAAGAAATTTAAAAATTTTAAAATCCTTTGGTCATGAGCAGAAGAGGGTGGGGCTAAGCCAAGGAGAGGAGGGATGGACGGAAGGAAGGAGAGAGGTCAGAAGAAGGTGTGAATGGGAAGCTGGGGTTAGCTCAGAAAAAAAAAAGATTGGCCTTAAATCATAACATTATAGTCTGTGGCTGTGATGGTTAATTAGATCTTTTTGGCACTAGTAACACAGGTAATTAAAACCCAACACAAATTATTTGTGTTCATGCTTGCCTAATCAGCATCCATCAGTTATATGATGTTATCACAGTATCTCTACAGGGTTTCTCTCTGTAGCCCTAGCTGTGCTGGAACTTGCTTCGTAGAGCAGGTTGACCTCAAACTCACCGACACTAGCCTGCCTCCTGCCTCCCAGTGCTAGGATTAAAGGTGTGCACCACCACTCTGGGCATGTTATCAGGGTATTATAAACACGTTTTTTGAGATATTTTTTAAATGTAGCAAGCTGGCTTTGGATTTGCAATTCTCCTGCCTCATCCCCTCAAGTCCTGGCATGTACTGCCACACCTTTAACGATCCTTCAAAGACATTTCGATCTGAAATTATGATTTCCATTTTGTCGCCCCAAACAACCAAGTTAACTTGGCATATATATGGCCAGTTCGCCCTCATTTAAACAGATTAAACATGGTCAGCTGAACCACGAATCCCAAGATGAAAAATGCCATGTAACACTGGTTTCCTTTATCCGAAGATGGCCAACGCCAAATATCAACTGTACACCAGGAACGAGGATAAAGGAGACATGGATATTTGAAATGGCCCAATGTTAAGAGGCTTCAAGGCTGAAGTGATAGGTGTCAATGGCTGTAAACCACAGATCAGATCATAGGCACTCACCTATAGGCAATCACCTGACTCCATCTTCCCCCATGGTTGCTTGACCCTCTTTTGTAATGAACAATAACCTCTCAAAAGAAGCACATTCATTCTCTTCTTCTGCCCTACATAGGAGACCTGTTCCCAAATGTAACGCAGTTCAGTTTAAATGCTACACACCCTTGATTTTTAAGTCCGTGGGCATAAAACCTGAAGTCATCAAGAAAGCTAACTATACCACTGAAGTGTGAGTTTCCTGACAGCTTACTCTAATAAAGCAGCGCTGGAGCAAGAGTGGTAAAGTGGCACTGGAGAACCCGATCCTCGTCTGGAGAACCGCTCACCTTCAACAAACATACACTGTAATGTTTTCTTTTTTTGCTGTGTCCCTAGTACACCCCAATGCGGAGGCAGCACCGTCTTACAAGGAAAAAGAAGAAAGGTTATTTCATTTGACACAACATAAAATGATTCTCTGTTGAATAACCTTAAACACAAGGGCATACTTTTCTATCAGAGAGGTTTCTCTAGTTCATTTGTAAAAGAGAAACAAGAAAACTACCACGTTAAAAGCATAGCAACCTTGGTTTAAGTCCCATGTAATGAGGACTCCTGGGTAGGCTGGAACACATCACCCAAATGACCGTCAGGTACCCTTCCCCTCTTGGTCCCTTCTACATGACAGCTTGTGAGGACTGGCAACTTTGAGACATCTGAACAGAGGGACTTAAAGCTGAGGCTCTAAGGACACTGAAGGTCCATGAATACAGGCTCAGCCCAGGGTGAACCCGTGATACTATAAGCAACCTGCTCCACCTCTGAAGAAAGAATAAACAGCTTTGAAGCAGAGCCGAAAGTTTCCATGGCAACCAAATCCACAGTGCACCGCTGTTTTAGAGGCTTAGACCTAGGTATCGGGGGATGCAGGAATTTTGCTAAGTCTTCATAACTACAATTACTATGTCAGCCGATCTGCTTGTTGACCCGGTAACTGTGTACGGCTGCGCTGGCCAGACAGGAGACAGATGATTAAGGTTGGACTTTGAGTCCCAGGAGACAGAAATGGAAGAATCTGGTCCCAGCACTGAGTACACCATCCCCTTAACCACAGAGAAGCAAGATGACTCGGTACTGAGGAGAAGCTGTTCCAGAGAAGACCGACCTAACAAATGATTTACTGTCAATTATCAGAATCGGCTGGGAAAAGTAGAATATCCCCCCACCCCCCAACGAGCCATCTACAAGAAAAGAACAGCTTTTTAAGTGCATAAAAAAAAAAAAAACAGGCCAGGCGGTGGTGGCACACACCCTTGATCCCAGCACTCAGGAGGCAGAGGCAGGCGAATCTCTGAGTTCAAAGCCAGCCTGGTCTACAGAGCTAGTTCCACGACAGCTAGGGCTATACAGAGAAATCCTGTCTTGGAAAAACTGAAAAACAAACAAAAGAATCAGTCTTATGTGAAAAAAGTGTTGGTATGCAGAGTCATGCGGGGCAGGAATAAAAGCTACCAGGTAATAGAAGTATACCCCAGAACAGGGGCAGTGGAAGCAACTGCCCATTGGCAGCTGAGGACTGCCAGGGGTGGGGACCCAGATCAAAGGGGAGGCAGGGAACCAGTGAGGGGCGGGCGCACACAAAACCATCTGGAGGCAAGGTTACGAGGCGTTACAGGCTAAGCACAGAGCTGGGGCTTCATGTACAGGGGCCACAGAAGGGTGAAGGAAGAGCCCATGAAAGATGGAGCAGCTCTATCAGAAAGTTAGTACAGGAAAACTGGAAGACAGTTACGTTTTATCAAGGAAGAATATTTCAAGGTGCAACAGAAGATATCGATGTATGTATGAGCAGAAATCTCTGCTCGGCACCGCATGTGTGTCACTTAATAAAAACCTAAGTGACAGAGAGCGGCATCTAAATTTACTCCTGGACTACTCTGACACGGCTAAGACAACAGCCTATGTAAAGGGCTATTTATAACAGGTGTGACACACTAGGAGTACTCAGTAAACATCCACAATAACTACATACAGATGACGAGGACTAAGGGGGGGGGGGCCGAGAAGCTAACCAGTGGCAAGGCTGTGGGATAAATCATCACCAACTAAAAAAGTATTAAGAAATTATCGAAATAGCCAGGTCATTTCTAATTTTGAGGAAAAAAAAATCACTTATTGGAAACTATATTTGGTAGCCTCTTTCATCCTGCAAAAGCAAAAGAAGGACAACTGTACAGATCTCATTAGATAGGTGAGTTCATCGGCCATGAAGCAGGCTCAGTGCAGTATCAGCTATCCAGAGATTAGAAAGAGCTTAGCCAGCAAAGCAAGCTAAAACAAGGGATGAGACTGGCCCTGGACGTTCATACATGTTTCCTGCTTTGCATCACTGCAGTTGAACTGGAGAGCTGCCAACGCAGCAAGCAGAGGCATGTGTCCTTGAATGGCAATTTTCTCAGCACCCTTTATCCCTAGTAACAAAGTCATGGCAGACCCGTGGCACTAGGTCTTATATGGTGAATGTGCTATATATGATTTTATATGCTAAGGATAAATCAATAGATGCTCTAGAGTTAACTGCAACGTGATATAATCAACAAAAATCTAAGCTGAAATGCTAAAAACTTGACCAATCTAGCATGCCAGACTAAAACATTTCATGGTCATAACAAAAGCAATTAAATGGTTATGGGGGGAGAAAAATTCAACATGGACAGACACCTAGGGCATAAAAATCTATTTTCACGATTGTAGAAGGTAGGTAAAACCTGAAAAGACCGGGTATTCACTGAACATTACATCTTTAGACACAGGCCACTCACTCATCAGATTATAAGCATCTTAACCTGTCACCTTCTGAGAACATAAAAATGGCTCTCTGACAGGACCAGTGGAACACTGGCTTCCTCACCGAGTGCCAGGTGATGGGTGGGGACAGCTGCAGAAGCCAGGGCATCAAGGAGAACAATGTCAGAGCACAAGGGCCACAGGGAACTCAATGCAAAGGGGCAGCACAGGTCAGTTTAGCTTCGGCTACCCTTCAGGGTTCCCTGGGTCTGAAGGGGCCTAGGGTCTACCTGCAGCAGTGGGTTCTCAACCTTCCGAATGCTGCGACCCTTTAACACAGTTCCTCATATTGCGGTGACACCCTGACACACACCATAAAACTAGTTTTGTTGCTACTTCATAACTGTAATCCTGCTGCTGTTATGAATGGTAATGTAAATATCTATGCGTCCCAGTGGTCTTTGGTGACCCCTGTGAAAGGGCCCTCTGAGTCCCGAAGGGTCACAACCCACACGTTGAGAACCACGGATCTAAAGCATTGTTTCCACAGAAGGCTCAGGACGCTGCACCCTCAACCTTCCAGAGGCAGGTTTTGTACTGAAACTGCATGCGCTTTTAATTGCAAGCCCGGGTGAGGCACATGTCAGTTTGGTGCTAAAATACAGTGTGTGATTCTGAGGAAACCATGCCACAAGACCCTTAGACACAAGGGTCCTTCAAGACCCAGTCTGAAGAGAAGGACTGAAGCCTACAACATGATCTACAGCCAGGCAGGGGCTTTCAAGCAGGCTTCCTCTGAGCATCCTCTGGGCACCACAGCCGGGAATGAGAACCGTCCAAAGTTCTGCTGCCGAGTACCAATCCACCTTGGGCAAGTTCCTCAGCCTCCCCACAAAAGGTTAGCGCACCTGAAATGCAGGCCAAACATCTGGTGTTGTAGAAAACGAATACGTGAATTCATATGGAGAGCTTCTGACACTTCCTGGTTGCGGCGTTCTGCAACTGGCTGTTGTGGATCTTTCTGTTCTGTTTCGGGGACAGGGTTTTGCTATGTGTATGGCCCAGGTTGGCTTCAAACTTGGAACTGGCTGTGATTTATCACACTGATGCTGCCCCATCGTTAGTCCCACCAAGGAAAGCGGGGCTCCAAACCGTGTTTCGAGGTTTCTTCTACCTGAGACCCTCCAGTTCTCCCCACCCTCACCCCCACCGTTCATCTGAACCTGAAGAAGGGTGGTAGGAAAGCCCTGCTTCCCTGTAGTGTACACAACCCTGACTGACCGTGCTGTCCCACCCCCACTCCAGACATGACTGAGCACTAAAAGCATCGACGTGGTAAGCACCACACAAATAACCCAAGAAAAGCAACTCTTGTTTCCTTTCCAAACAGAAGGGAGTTTCCTAGATTACTAATTAGATTTCACTTGCACCTTAAGAAAAAAACTCATCCTGCCTCAGGAGCTTTTCCTGCCCTTAGGACAGGCTGCCTGGCCTGCCTCAAGCAAACAGCAACTGCAAACCTTCAGAGATGAGTCCTGCCACTGCCTGGCTTTCCATCTCTCTGGGGCTGGGGAGTAAACTTCTTTCTCCTCAACTTTTCTAGGGGGGCGGAAAGCAGCTGCTGCCACTTAAGGGGAGGAGACCGCAACACAAAAACCCTTTCACTGGCAAATTTCTCAACTCCCCAACAGGCCTCCCACCAGTATCTCCTCTTAAGTTCTTGTCACCAGAAATATTAGACGCAGTTTCAATGAGGGGAACTGCTCCCCACGGCAGTCAGCACCCTACCCGGGGCCGCTTGGCTCTTTCCACTGTGCCGATTCTGCAGTTAACCACACCACCAAGGGCCACCCAGCTCCCAGCCACTTCAGCAGATTCTGCCGTCGTGGCCCAGGAGGATCCTCCTCATTGTGGCCTGCCAGGAGGCCTAGCATGTAGGCACAACAGACCGCATTAAGTTAGGGAAAGACATTCTTAAAACCGCAACCAGTAACTACATAATATCAACGTATTCAGAGGTCCAGAACATTCTCCCTCTCAATGAGGTTGGCCTGGACTAGAATTCTTTCTGCTTTCACCGCAGAAATGTACTCACCCAGTGTTCACATCACAGTGGAAGGCCACGGGTCAACCTCCAGAGGAACAATAACAAAATCAGTGACTAAGACGTTCCTATAAAGAGAACACCACCCCATTTCCCCGTAAGAGAAAGGCAGTCCGGTACTCAGGAGTGGAAGCCTGTGGTCTCAGTGAGACCCTGTATCAAATTTGAAAGTAGTTAAAGGTCCGAGAATACTTGTCTAGCATCTGTTGGGGGGGAGGGGGAGCGAGGGATGGGACGGGCGCATGAAGTGGGGGGGGCGACCACAACCGTCACTTCCCAGCCCACATCTCTTGGATGAGGATTTCTCTTGTCACAACAGTTAGAGGTCCACATGAACTCATTCCAACCTGTCCATGGAGACATAAATTTCAATTCTGGAAAAACAACTGAGAGTCTACAAGTTAACACAGCATTAATAAGCTTTCAATTTGCTCTGATCTTAATTAAAAAATAGGGGTTCCCCAATGATGCAGTTAGAACTAGGAGCACTCCAGTGACAACCCAACACTGAACCAAACTACTCCAGGACGAAGAGGGATTGTATCCACAGGTATCCAGTTACCCCACCCACCCTGGGGAACAGACTCGCCGAAACACTGCTTTCAACCCAAATGTCCACTAACAATTAAGAAAGAAAAAAATGGGCTGAGCATTTCTGCAGACTGGCTTAGCTTTCAAAACAAGAAAAGAATGGAAGATCCTAGACCTCAGGCAGTAACAGACATGGTAGGGGAAAGGAGAGCTAGACAATTTATTCCAGAAATGTACAAAAAAAAGGGAGCTGCTTCTTTTGTTTCTTATCAAAGCTTACAACAAAGCAAAAAAAAAAAGTGGGGGGGGGAGGAGAAGAGTATAATGTCGATGAACCAAAATCTAAACATGAACTCAGACATGCCTCAAAGATACCCCATGAATCATTTCTAGTAATCTCTCTTTAGAATCATCAGCAAGGATAGAGTGTGTGTGTGTGTGTGTGTGTGTGTGTGTGTGTGTGTGTGTGTGTGTGTACTGGTGGGCATGTGCATGCTGGTGCACTAGGAGCTAGAGTCAAGTTTTTCCTCAATCCTCTTCACCCTGATCCATGTGAACACAGGCACATACATATGCAGATGTGTATGTACAAGCATGTGTAGGAGGCCATTGGGTGTGGTCCTCAATCTACCTTTGTTTTTTTTAAACATCTATTTATTTGGTCGGGGGAGAAGAGAACCATCCTAGAGTACCCACATGGAGGAGGTCGAAGGACACCTTACAGGGCTCTGTTCTCTCTGTCTACCAGTGAGTTCCAATGAGTTTCAAGGCGCTGCCATCTCTGCCCCACCCTGGCACTGGGCTAGGAGCCAGCCCCGCCCTGATTGGACTGACCTGCATGGGTGCTGGGGATGCAAAGTCAAGTCTAAGTGGCACAGACTTTCCCTACTTGCCACTTTCCCAGTCCCTTCGCTGGTTTCAAAAGCCGTAATTAGAGCCCTGCAAATTGGCACTTGGAGAGGACTGGCTTTCCAAGTAGCTTTTCCACGCAAGGCTCTACCCTTGCAAACCTCAGGGGGCAGAGTGGTCATGAAGATGAGGATCCCTGAGAGCAGCTGAGCCCCAGAAGCTGCTCAGAAAAACATACAGGGAGAACAGACAGACACGCGGCTGTCACCCCCACGCTGCAACTACAGATTACCTCCCTGCAAAGCAATTAGCAAAATATGTATGAAACTCACAGCTAATAGGATTGTGTATGTGGGAACAAACTTTAGGTAGACCATAGAATTTTTTTTTTTTATTACTGTCTTTGTGGGTGCTTGAAACTGAAGCAGATAAAAAGAGGAATCTTAAACAGAGCAAAAATTCAAGTCAGGCAGCGACACTCTTCTCTGGCCTGTGAGAAGTACATAAAGATATGCATACTTGGTGGTTTTGAAATGGTTAAGCCTCCACAAAAATCTGGTTCGGTTACTAAAGCAGCATGAGCAGTTGAACGCCAAAGGCAAGAAGCAGACTGATAAGTAGACAGGATCTTCATCTCCAGAGCCAAAACCAGCTGTCCTACTTAGGGTCTCCGCTGCTGTGATAAAACACTGACCAAAGGCAACTCGGCAATAGGATTTGCTACATCTTCCACTTCCAGGGCACTCTCCATCAGTGAAGGAAGTCGGAGCAGGAACCTGGAGCGAGGAACTGAGGGAGAGACCATGTAGGAACACCACTGCTCTTGCTCGAAAGACCAGGTAGGAAGGAACATGCTCGAGCTTGGGAGACCATGTAGGAACACTGTCCGGAGTGGCTTCCTGTGACTGGCTCAGCCTACTTTGTTACACAACTCAGGACCACCTGCATTGCAGTAGCCACACCCACAGTGGGTGTGGCTCTCCCACATCTATCAACAGTCCAGAAAATGGACCCACAGATATAGGCCAATCAGATGGTCCCACAGATATACGCACAGGCCAATCAGATGGAGGCATATCTTCAATGGCAGGTCCCTCATCCCAGGTGGCTCTAGCTGGTGTCAAGGTGACAGAAACTAACCAGCACGGTGGCCCCCGCATAGGTCCTGATCACTCAGTGAAACATCAAATGCACCAACGTTAGAGGAAGTAAACGCAGTGGAAATGGGCCAGGAGCCAAGGGCTAGCCTGACTTCGGCCATTCTGCCTCCAGTTGACTTGCATTTTGGGACTGTCTTCTGTGAGGTTCCCAGGCTTCCCCAATTGCCCCTACTTTTCTTCAGTAGACAGGAATCTTTTTCTACTTCTATACTGGACAAATTAAAAAAGAAATCAGCTTGCTAATGTTAGCTGTGTGTATGTGTTTACGGTGCGCATGTGCGTGCACACGGACGCAGGTACAAGTACAACTGTGTACGCGTGCATGTAGAGGCCACTGGGTGTGCTTCTCAATCTCTCTCTACTTTATTTTCTTATTTTAACATGTGTTTATTTTGGAGAGAGAAGAGGAACCACGCTACAGTACCCACACGGAGGTCAGACGACAACGGACAGGCATTAGTACTCTCCTACCATGAGACCCAGGGACTGAACTCCGGTTGTTAGGCGTGGTGCAGAGCCCTTACCTATGAGACACCTTGCAGGAATTCATCTTATTTGGGGGAAGTGGGTGCAGGGTCTCTCACTGAACCTGGAGTCCACCACTTGGCTAGGCTGGCCAGAGAAAGCGCTCTACCTGAATCTGTCTCCTGAGGACTAGGGTTACAGACAAAGGCTCCCACACCCTGCTGTTTGTTTGTTTGTTTGTTTGGTTGGTTGGGTTTTGTTTTGTTTTGTTTTTCCAGACAGGGTTTTGCTGTAACTTTGGAGTCAGTCCTGGAACGAGCTCTTATAGACCAGGCTGGCCTCGAACTCACAGAGATCTACCTGCCTCTGCCTCCCGAGTGCTGGAATTAAAGGTGTGTGCCACCACTGCCCGGCTTCCACATCCAGCTTTTTAACAAGGCTGTTGGGAATTCAAAGTCAAGGCCTCATGCTTACATATCAAACAATTTACCCCATATCCTTACTGTCAGCATTTCTACACATAAAATACGCATATTTTTCCTGAAGAAAATGAACACTTAATACCAACTGTCCTATCTAGAAATCTACAGAGTAACTAGGTCAGATAATTTTACCGCCCAACTTACATCTTTAAATACGGTGGTCCAAATGTCTAACTAGTGCATCACTCAGACGACTTCAGAAGCATAACCACGTATCTATCCCACAGGGAGAATACGCCTTTGTAGAACAAGAGGCACTGAATAATGACTTAGAAAGTCCCAGCTTTTCTCATACCTTAAAATATCACTATAGACACAGATAAGAGTCTCCCACACACTAACCAACCTCACCACCCAGAATCCCTGTACCTCCCCGACCTTCCCTAAAATACCACTAAATTATCACTGGAAAAACTCAGGCCCCTCCTTGCGGCTGCAAGGCTACTATGGACCTATTTCAGGATGTCATCCTGTTTGTCTAGCTGTCTCCTCCTGCTCCCCATTTGGCAGCAGGGACAACTCCATTCCTTATGGGTGTAAAATACCAGTTTCTTCATGGTCCTTTAGAAACACCAATAAAAGCTATTTTCACCAAAAAAAAAAAAATCCCCCCAAAAAACAAAAAAAAAAAAAAACAGCCAAAAGGCAGTGTTCATAATGTAAGTCACGAAGAGATGAAGAAAATGCAAATTAGGGCTCAAATTATATTTTCTGACTCAACTTTAACTTCTAACAGCTCCTTATAGGCTTTGAAATTTATGTTGAAAGGAGAAAAAAAAAAGAGAGAAAGGAGGTAAGAATAACTGTTCCTGGGTGGGAAATTTACAGGAAAGCCATTCATTTCGGCCTTAAATTATGAGTGTTTTTCTATATCATTACCAGACCAGAAATTCTAATTTCCATTGGATAGGAGGACACGCACACACCCAAAAATGAGTCTATTTTTCAGAAAACTGTTTACCAACACTATCGATTATGCCATTTTCCTCTGTCTTTAACTAATCCTGAGAAGTCTGCATGAGTGATGCTACTGAAATATAATCAATTAGGGGAAAACCCCTTGAATTAATAGAAAACATAATTTTAAAAAAAAGCCTGTATTTCCGCACGCTGTGTACCCTTAGATGGCAGTATAAGTTCTAGGGTGAATTATGGCTAAAAACATCAACAAATGCCCATAGGATATTAGCCATAATACCAATCTTTACCATAACAGTCTTTAATATAACAAAGGTCCCTTTAGAATGGATGATCAGATGTGGAATTCCCCTCTGTACGCTGTAAATGTTTTATTATCACTGGTTAATAAAGAAGCTGCTTTGGCCTATAGCAGGACAGAATAGAGCTAGGCGGGGAAAACTAAACTGAATGCTGGGAGAAAGAAAGCAGGGTCAGGAAGACGCCACGTAGCTGCAGAAGAGAGATGCTGGAACATTACCGGTAGGCCACAGCCTCGTGGTGATACATATAGATTAATAGAAATGGGTTAATTTAAGATATAAGAGATAGCTAGGAATATGCCTAGGTCATTGGTCAAGCAGTGTTATAATTAATATAGTTTCTGTGTGATTATTCAGGTCAGGGTGGCCGGGAAACGAAAGTGCAGTCTCCGATGACATAGATCTGTGAACTGAGGCCCACCTAGCCCCAACTGGTGCTAGAACTTCTAGTTTCCCTTTGTTTAGCATACTCAGGGGGCAAGGTAGTCAGAGCTAAGGACTTCCTCAATTTACCAACTTATTACAGTACTGTTTACTGGACAGTTTCTGTACACTGGTCACTTTGGGCTAGATGGTGGCAGAAAATGCCTGCCCTATAAAGCTCATACCCCATTAGAACACTGACTTGTACAGAATATGTGCACCCAGAGAAAACCAGTACATACTAAAGAATTGGCTGTTCTGGAGATTCCAGTTTTAGAGCTGTATTCTGGGAAAAAGCATATTGTAGCAAAAAAAAACTGCTACCATTTCTAAAAGAAATATGAATAAATTCAACATATTACCTTACAACTTTCACACATAAGCCTTGAGGATATGCCAGGCCTAGCATGCAGAATTTACTAGGGTCAATGCCCATAACATTAAAAAAAAAAAAGTATAGCAACAAAAAATAAATAAATAAAAGAAACTGAATGTCTTCATCTTATAAATAAAAAGCACTTTAAGAAGTGTTTCACATGTCCAAGATCATGACTGAAAGAGGCAGCTGCAAGCCAGGTCTCCCCAGTTCAAAAGTCCCCTACCCGACAATGGCCTCCCAAATCCCGGAGGGGGTAAAACAGATGCTAAAGAAGTTTTCGCACATAAAAGTCTGGGTACATTGCATAATTTTGCAGGTGTGCAACACCCCCTAGATGGCATGCCAAATGGTGTTGATGTTACTGTACCAGCATGCAACCCTAACACCATGTAACACCTTAACCAGAATCCTCATCAAAGTTACTACAAAACCACAATGATGATCTTGATAATAGAGTACAAACTTAAGAGATCAGTATCAGTGGTAACGATTTCAATTTTCTTTTGCTCCTCTTATGTACATTTAATCCTTCAGTTCCTCATAGATCTTCAGGGCCCGAAAGGACAGAAACACATCTATGTACTTCACTGCTGAGCCCTAACAGAAACCAACTAGGAATTATGAAGCGGAGACGCGAGGAGATAGGAGGAAGAATAGCCAATGAAAGCGATAATGGTACTTGCCTGTTACTTCATCTATCCTGAAGACACCAACACCAGAACCATCTCTAATGGAATAGCGGATCTCTCCATCTCTCCCAGTGTCCTCATCATGAGCCGACACGGTCATTACTGAGGAGCCAATAGGGACATCTTCTTTCACGACGCTCTTCTCCACGAAGCTGGAAAACACTGGCGAGTGCAAGTTCTCATTCATGTCAATGACCTCAACTTCCACGTAGCACGTGGAAGACAGAGACACTGGCTTCCCTTTATCTTTGGCCCTTACGGTGAGATTATATACTTGCTTCTTCTCAAAGTCCAGCTGCTGGACAATTCTAACCGCTCCACTGAGTTTATCCACATCAAAGTGGCCTTCTCCGTGGTCCAGGAGACTGTATCTCACCTGACTGGACTGACCGACGTCAGGATCATAGGCTTCTAGCCACATGATTATGGTTCCTTCCGGCAAATCTTCTCGAACTTTCACAGAGTAACTAGGTGGAATGAACTTAGGTGGGTTGTCATTAACGTCCTCTAGGGACACTTTCAGAAGCACGGTGGAAAACAACCGAGGTTCTTCCGTGGCTTGGTCCCTGGCTTCAATCTTCAAGTAATGCACAGGCTGCACCTCACGATCCAAAGGCCGGATGATTTTCACCACGCCAGTCGCGCTGTCGATTGAAAACTTATCTGTGTCTGTGAGAATGGAGTACCTCACATGTCCACTGGGGCCCAGATCTTTATCGGTGGCTTCCACCTGGATGATGTCGCTATTGATCCCCTTGTCTTCGCTCACTTCGACGAAGTAGCTCTCCTGTAAAAACTCAGGCGGATTATCATTGGCGTCCAGAACCGTGACATCCAGAAGACGCCACGCGGCCCTCTGTGGTATACCAAGGTCATACACGGTAATATTCAGGGTGTATTTGTCTGTTACTTCACGGTCAAGTGGAGACAAGACTTTCAGCATGCCTGTTTCCATGTCAATAATAAAGCAACTGTCGTCATTTCCTCCAGAGATGGCGTAGACAAGCTTTCCATTGAAGCCAGAGTCTAGGTCAGTAGCGTTCATGAAAACTATGTTGGCACCCACAGGGAGGTTCTCCTTTACCTCAATTCCAGTCGGAAGAGTACTCCTAAACTGTGGGGCATGGGCGTTGACAGAGTGAGAATCAAAGAAAATATCCTCCGCCTCCTCCTGGCTGTGTAATTTATTTGCCTGCAGAAGCTTCTCTGCCAGCATTTTGGCAACGCCGGTCTCTTCACACCGCAAGTTGACTGGCTTGCGACTGGCAGCCACCGTTAGGTTGATGTACAATGGTGTGGCAAAATTTTCTCCATCGGTAGCTGTAATTCTCAAACTGTGAAAAGAAACCTTCGCGCCCAAGCCTTCCAAGAGCGAGTGTTTTAATGACAGTACCCCAGAGCTGGGGTTTAAGTCAAACAAACCCAGCTCATTTCCAGCCTCAATCTGGTAGCGCACCAACTGAAGCTCGTCGGCATCAATAGCAGAAACGGTAGTTATCTGCTCCCCGACGCCTAGGTCTCTGGGAATTGTCCCTTCACAGTTAATCTTCTCAAACAAGGGGGTGTTGTCATTCAGATTATTGAGAGTAATCGTGGCGAGGACCTCAACTTCCCGGCGGTACGGCAAGCCCCAGTCGGAAGCGCGAATCCTTAGCGTGTAAACTCGAGGCATCAGTTCATAGTCGAGGTTCTCCGAAGTACTCACAGCACCGGAGAAGTGGTCAATGACGAATGGCACGTGATTCAGGTTTGCTATACTGTAGGTCACGTAGCCGTGCTCGCCCTCATCGGGGTCTACTGCGCTGACCCTCATCACGGTAGTACCGATGGGTGCGTTCTCATCGAAGGAGGCTTTGTATGTGGTCTGTGTAAACTCAGGGGGGTTGCTGTTTGTGCCTATGACTTTCACCAGGACTTTGGTGGAAGCTTTTCTGTCACTTGTTGTCACTTCGAATTCAAAGTGGGGCGTATGCTGCCTTTTAATTGGTTCTAAAATGGAAATGAGGCCTGTGTTGTGATTTAAACTGAATTTTGTTTTTGCAGGGGTACTCTTAAAGACATACCTCAGATGGGAATAGCTAGGGATGGCTTTGATTAAGACCACGGGTGTATGTGGAGGAGCGAATTCACTGATCTCAGCTCTGTAAACATCCATTTCAAACTTTACCGGCCCAGCTCTGAACTGTGGAGAAACGACATGAATGACTTTCACTGGGGAAAACTGGGGAGGAGTCCCTTTGTCTTTAGCCTGTAGTGTCAGATTGAAGCCGTAAGGATGACTGTCCCAATCGATGCCCCCGATGGCTTTGACTTTGAATGCTTTACTCCCTGGGAAAGACCTCACTGTTTTAAACTGCTGCAGAAGGTCGCCAGCCACAATGCTTAGAGATGCTATCTCCCCGTTGGCACCCTGATCACAGTCCTCCACAGTGACAATGGCATATGTTGGGTCCTTGTCCAGCTCAGAGGGCGATAACGTCACAGCTGTTATCGCGGGAGCACACTCGTTGGCCTGTTCCACGTGAACCGTCAGCTTGGCCATGCTGCTGATCCCACTGCTACCGTACAATTTCATGCCCCGGTCCACAGCCAGGATCTCCAGCTCATAGAGCCGGGTCTCTAGGAAATCGAGCCTGCCAGTCAAGACGACCACGCCGCTCGTTGGGTGGATAGCAAACATGTCGGTTCGGTCTTTGAAACTGTAGTAAAATTCCCCGTTGGTTCCGATATCCGCATCCGTGGCACTAACCCTCGCAATACTGGTCCTTATGGCTGTGTTTTCAGGCAGAGATACGCTGTAAGAGGTGGGCGAGAAGAGCGGCCGTAGGTCGTTTGTATCCAGCACTTGCACCCTGACCTTGGCTCGGGCCTCAGCATTGGTGTTCCTTTCAACCGCTTTGATTATCAGTGTGTAGTGGTCTCTCACTTCTCGATTCAGGATAGCTGTATTTCCTCCTTTGGTCCTTATTCTTAGAAAGCAAAAGTCTCCAAGAACATACTCTTCAGCTTTGAAGAGGTTTTCGCTGTCCCCTGAGATGATTTTGTACCGCACGTCCCACGAGGGGTCTGAGATGTAGATGCCCATCTTCCTAGGGTGGCCAACGTAGGTTTTCGCGGCAGAGTTTTCGTGCACAGTGACGTTGTACTGCAAGTGTGTAAACTGGAGAGAAGGGGTCGGCTCAAGTCTGTGGCTTCCATCACTATCTCCAAAATGCTGGAGGAAGAGGAGCAGAAGCAGGGGCAAGGCCAAGGGTCTCCCCATGGTTTAATTCTTGGCCACCTGTAACAGGAGAAGAAGCGTTACTTGGGGAAATAAAAGAGGAGTAAGTTACAAAGTTAAGCCTTACACATGTAAGGAAGCATTTCCCACCTACACAGAATATGAGTAAATGCTTTCCAATATAAACATCCACACCGTAACAAGTCTAGAAATACGCCTGACAGCAATCTGTTTCTTGTTATTATTGCTTCCATGTGTATAAGTGTGTAAGCTTGTGAAGAGGTGTGTTATCTGTGCACAGGTAGGCAGTGCCTAAAGAAGAGGGTGTCAGGTGCCCTGGAAATAGAGTTACAGATGGTTGTTAGCTGCTATGTGGGTGTTAGGATTTGAACCCAAGAATCCAACTCCTCTGCAAGGAGCAGTGCTCTTAACCATTGGCCCATCTCTCTAGCCCTGGGTTTTATTGTTATACTTAAGTCGTCAGAGCAAACAAAACCATCAGTGTTTGAAAAGACAGGCAATGGGTACTTATATCATCTCTTACACAGCAGGAATTACATTCTTAAAATCTTATGAACTAATTTTCATGGGTGGAGGGGGGGGGGATTCTTTGGAACAGGGTTTCATGTCACCCAAGCTGGCCTCACACTCATTACGTAGCTGAGGATGGACTGGTCCTCTTGCCCCCATCTCACACGGCTAGAATGACAAGCATGTGTCACCAAGCCAGGGAAGCTTACAGACTTGCGCTGACACAGTATTGCAAACATGCAAAGCTTCTAAGAGAAAGTCCGAAACGGTGCTTTTACAGGCTCCAGTATAATGATACCTTCCAATCTCATTTCAAAATTTATCCTCAAGTTATTTCTTCATAAAAATAATTAAGTTCACTCCCTATAGCCTGTCTTTACTGTCTCATTTTGTACTATAAAACTATTTGAAGGAATTACAATAATCACTACCATCAAATTTGTGCCCAAGTAATTTCTAAACACTAACGTGAGCACATTGTAAAAGGTCACTTCATAATATGAAAACCTGAACAGGTGACAGCTCTTCCTAGGGCAAAGAAGCAAATCTCACCCTGAGCATTGCCATTTTAGCATCCCTGCTGCCAATATCCCTTGTTCAAAACCCTGAACAACCTGTTACCCAGGGGTCCCCTGTCAAAGATGAATTTTGAATACGCATCCAAGCATCGACTCCAGGGGGAAAGGAGGCAGAACTTCCGGAAGGGCAAAGGGTAACTGGGGAGGACAAGAAGGAGCCTGAACAAAAGGTGGCCTTCAATAAGTGGGAAGGTAGGCCAGGTTCAAGGGGCTGAGAGCTGCCTGGAGAACAGAGTTTCTCCCGACCAGCTGTTCTTTACCATGGCAACAAATTCATCCGGGGGGGGGGGAAATCAATGCATCTTCACAAACTCCCAGCACCGACAGCACAGCACCGAAACGCACCCTTGCAAAGTAACCCTTAAATGAATATGCATAAATTGTTAAGTGCTAGCTAAGGTGAAAGAAACAGCAGACTGGAGGGCTGGCTTGACAGCCCAGCAAAATTAGTATGGCAACATGAATTTACAGTCTCTTTAACTCAGCCTCTGCCAACTTGCCCCGTTCGTCATTGTACCAGAGTGGGAAAGGAGAGAACTGAGATGCCTAAAGCAATTAGCAGCTTAATTGATCCTGAATCGAGTTCACATTGGGCACCCTCACCTGCTGTACAACCGTCACACCTCCCTCCTCAGCAGACAAGTCAGGACACCACACCCATCTCTGACCTCCAAGGGAATGAGGACTACTGAACAGAACCAAAGCCTCTCCCAGAACGACCTCTACAAAAACCTCAATGTGCTCACCACTTCTAATATTTGAGGGAACTTGAACTTTTATTAAAAACAACCCTGTAATTTTTAACAAGACAAAAAGAGAAGTTCCATTCAGCTCAACTGCAGGCGTCAAGGTCACGCTACCCAGTACCGGCGCTTTCAGGACGGAAAGATTAAGAAAGGCAGAGATCATAATCCAAACACTAGGAATATAAAAGTACATGTTAGGAAAGTGTTTTAGAGACTATAAAAAAGAAAGATAGTCTACAGAAATGAGGCTAGCATGTTTTAGGAGACAATGCTAGTCTAGTATGCTCTACTTCACCAAGAACAATTACATCAAGATTCCACTGTAACCACTTCAGTGTTGCTTAGTTGTGTAAATAAAACACTACATAGCCATCAAAAATAAGGTGGTATTTAACATACCGATAGGTATGTAGAGATATGGACCAGCAAAACTTAACTGGACCCATTCATGTTTACCAAAGGAGGGAAGAAAAACTGTGTATGTACATGAACATGCTTCAAACCGGGAAAAATTCTTGACAGAGTCTCACAAATTCTTGACAAAACTCACACTGGTAACATCTGGGAGGAAGAGGAATAAGCAGAAAGGGGATGTATTCATTTATCCTGTACTGTATTAATTTTTAGTTTAATTTTCCTTATCACCTGCTTGCTCTTTTAATTATATAAGTCAAGTCCATCAACAAATATTTAATGGCCACCCTCCTGAGAGTCAGGGACAGCGCTGGGCAAGTGAAAGTAAACCCAACTTCCCACACCTGATGGATGATGCGCTCCCCGCTAAGACAAATAGGCTGTGAAGAGAAAAAGAGCCCAGTGGATGATGGGTAAGGGCTTCAGAAGAAGCACACAGCAAGAGACTGCACACGAGCCTGGGGAAAGTCATTTCCAAGTGTATTTCTCAAGCTTAGCATGAGTGAGATTTTTGAGAAGTAACGCCTGTGTTCCCTAGGACACTGGAATGGGAAAACAGCCGAGAGAGCCCTGGGGCTGGAGCCCAGCAGGGCAGCGACAGAGACAGGGAGAGGGAAAAAAATCACCAAGAGATTCACTGTGAAATCTTCTTAGATTTAGAGAGTGTTTCCAGAGTTTGCACACTAGCATCTCACGAGAGCAGGAGGTGAAGGAACCAGCATCGCCGTGCACTGGGATTGGTCACATTTTATGATTAGATTGGGGTTGTCATGAGGAGGACCTGTGTCATCTTCCACACATCATACAAGTGACACACATGACCTCCCAGTGCTGCTGACACTGACCTCGTCCCCACCTCTTCTGAGACACGTCCGTTTTCTCCCTGACCCACTTTTCTGTAATGATCCTCTCTGGAAGGAGACCAAAAGGTAGCCACTGTTCCTCGGGTGGAGAATGTAGCCTACAACTGAGAATTCTCTGAGGCTAATCTGTCCACTCTTACCATTTTTATATTTACTCAACCACATTTTATGGCCCTAGATTTTACTCCTAATGAAATGAGAAACTGTGGGAGGATGTGGAGCACGGCCGTGTGGTCACTGACTGCGGAAGGAGTCTCTCTGGAATCAGTGTTGAGAGATGTGGGTGGGCAGCATGGCACAAAGACAGTGGGAGGGGAGGGTATCCCCAATCCGAGGCTGCTACAATAAGACAGGAGAGAAGCCAGGGAGCTTGAACCACTACGAGAGATGCCAGAGGTAGAGAGGAGTGGTCAAACTGCATCTGTTGCAAGGTTCTCCGGTGAGCTGAAGGAGAGAGACAGAAAGGACTGAGCAAAGAGGACCGACCGACGGCATAGTTCCTAGCAGAGTGGGAGGGTAAAAGCAGGAGGCCTGGAAACAGGGTCAAGAGTTCCGATTACTACAAGATGTCCCCACTACTGCCGTGTAGAAGAGTTCTCCCAAAGCCTTCTCAAAGGCTTGGTAGCTAGCCCGTGGCACCCTTGAGAAATGATGGAACCCCAAGTGATGGGGTCTAAAAGAACAGAGGTAGGTCACTGAAGGCAAGACCTTGAAGGGGGCTATTGAGACACCCCCCCAGCTCCTTTCCCTCTCTCCCCATCCCCACCCCACCTCTCTGCTTCCTAGTCACCCCGAGGTAAACAGACCTTCTCCACAGTTTCCCACCAGGATGTCTGTGCCTTCGGGGGGGGGGGGGTGTCAAAGAACAGGGTCAAAGTGACCAAGGACAGAAATCAAGAACCATTCCTCAGCCCAAGTAGATTACCTCAGATATCCACCACAGCAGCAGACAGGTGACTACCACACGTGGCCGTGCAAATAAAGCCTTCAAGCAGGCAGCTGTGGTTTAAGTAGGAGGGTTCCCGCCTGGAGGCACTCATCTGAGAAACCATCAGGATAAGGACAGCCTTTAAAGCTAGGCAGGGCCCGGAAGCCAGACAACAAGGAGCCTTGGTGAAGACAGAGGCAGGGAGAGTGGAAGACAGAAAGGCAAAGGAGTCAAATTAGCACCTGAGGTGGCTGAGGAAACTCAGAAATAGGGACAGGGAAACAAGAAACAAGACACCAGACTCTCTGAGAGCTTGAGACCTAACATCCAGACTTGGGCACACTCAACCTATGCCAGCCGCTGCCATGATGCCCTTCCCAGCACCGCAAAGAGGTCCTGGGGGTTCCTTCCCAACTTCTCAGTCATAAGAGAAATTCCAACCGATAAACATTACAGCTGTCCTCTCCCCATGGAGTGAGCCAATCACACTGTCCCGTGGGATCCTCTCAGGATCCCCAAACCCCTCTCTTTCTCTCTCCATAACCAATTGGCGGGCGCCATAGGATGTATCACAGGCAAAGTAACTCTCTGGACCACTCTGACTAGCATTTACAACCGGTCTGTTTTCTTTAAACTCTGAATTTGCTCACAGAAAGCCACTGTAACTAGGTGAAATTACTATATACAATCACAATTTTTTTTTAAAAAAAAATCACTTTTTAGAGAATATTATTGATCCTACAGAAGTATTAATAAAGAACCGCGGCCTTGGGCTTCACGATCAAACTGTTACTCTATGCAAGAGGAACAGTTACATAGGAAGGAAGAGGACCCACATTCTGTCTAAAAAGTGTGTTATTATCTAAGTGTCACACTTAGAAAAAATAAACTCCAAAAATCATCTGAGCCCAGGGATATCCTTTGATATTTAGAAGGAGGTTGCAGGGCATGAACTCATAATTAAGTTGAAACTCCTAATTTATAGTTCACCAAAGGAGAAAAGAATGTGTACTAAGCTCAGCTTTCAAGGAAAGGAGCCTGGGGTCCCCGTAAACATCTTTAGTATAGAGTCCTAAAACTCATACATGTACATGAAAAAAAATAACTTTCCTGGTAAAATTAAACTATCCTCATAGATCTTCATGTAAAACGTCCCAAGAGCTGCAAATGCATCATCTTCTTCATGAACAGCACACAGAGACCATAAATCCTGATTTCTGTAGGATTAACCGTGTCTCCTAAAAAGAGGAACTTTTTCTGACTCTCCTGTTTTCACCAAAAATTTTAAGATTTTTATAAGCAATTCCCATGTTTCAGAGACATGGCAACAACTTAAACTCGTGAGTCCTGTTCAGCACCATGCCTTAGAGAGAGGTCACCGTCCTGACACACACCAACTGGCCATTTTTATCCTCTATGTATTAGGAAGACAATATTGAACTTTTTAAAAGACCACTGTGCATTAGATAAAATATTTAACGATCTGTAAGGTTATTTAGAAGTGAAAAGGTATCTTCCCCTCAAACTAGAAGACGGTTACCCAGTTATAACGATTGGTGGTTTCCGGAAATATTTACAATGGGGAGATCCAAAAGGCACTAAAGTTCACTTTTCTAATAAATTATGCAGGACAGTAATCATAAGGGTTTCTAGTTTGTTTTTGTTTTGTTTGTTTGTTTTCTGGTTTTTCAAGACAGGGTTTCTCTGTAGCTTTGGAGTCTGTCTAGACTCGCTCTGTAGATCAGGCTGGTCTCGAACTCACAGCGATCCACCTGCCTCAGCCTCCCGAGTGCTGGGATCAAAAGCATGCACCACCACTGCCCAGCTAAGGGCTTCTGTTCTAACAACGAAGAACTCACTAGCAGAATCTGTTTTCTGAGTATACATCAGTTTTTCTATTTTTTTAACCCATGTTCACAGAATTTTCAGTAAAGGGGGGGGGGGACCTAGAACTAGACAGGCAGCTTCCAGCTTGGTTTTTATTAAGCAATTACTTCTGGTAACTTTCTATGTTCTTCGTTTCAATTCAAGAGGCAAACAGGATGACTACTCCAGCAGGACTTTTATTTTTTTTTTAAGTATAGTACATTTATTTTTTATTTTTTTTATTTTTTATTTTTTTTAATTTATTTATTCATTAAGGATTTCTGCCTCCTCCCCGCCACCGCCTCCCACTTCCCTCCCCCTCCCCCGATCAAGTCCCTCTCCCTCATCAGCTCGGAAGAGCAATCAGGGTTCCCTGACCTGTGGGAAGTCCAAGGACCGCCCACCTCCATCCAGGTTTACTAAGTTGAGCATCCAAACTGCCTAGGCTCCCCCAAAGCCAGCACGTGCAGTAGGATCAAAAACCCACTGCCATTGTTTCCAGCAGGACTTTTAAATATTATTCTGAAAGGATCAGCAACGGATTCCAATCTGAGAACAGGCCTGACACACACAGTGCAGAACGGCCACCCTCCTCAGAATGGAAAACCAGCGTTCCCCTAATTTGCCTGTTACAAACAAACAAACAAACAAAAAAGTATATTTTTCATTTGCGGGACTGCTCAAGCGCGCATGCCTGAGTGAGTGCGTGCGTGCGTGTGTGGGGGCGCTAAGTGCACGTGACAGGATGTACGTGGAAGTCAGCGGATAAGCGTAGGGGTTAAGTTCTCTCCTACCACGTGGGCTAGGAATCGACCTCAAGGATGTCAGGCTATTTCACTGGTCCCCAAAGTAAAAGTTAAATGTGTTCTCACTCTAAGAAAGGCAAACACGGTTTTTGATGACCTGTACCTAAAATATAATTTACTATGTACATGAATCTGTGGGGACAAGGCTATTAGAACTATAAAGCCGGCTTTTCTGGCTGACGTAAGTCAAGACAGCAGGTACGGGGGCACGGTGTCTCGGCTGACACGGCATCTGTGGATTCCCCCTCTTCTTGACTGCGGCTATCCACCACGCTGATGCTGATGCTGCTCCTGCTCTGCCTGTCACACCCACGTTCCAGGACAAACTTTGCCCACAGAAACAGGCTGTTCGCCTCCTGTGATTTTAACTCCCTATCACCTAATGTGCTTCCCTCTGCAGACAGAAATAATTTACAGGATGCTGTGGAACAGTGAGCGGCAATTACCATGGCTACATCTTCCACTCCCAAATTAGCACAGCCACGGTAAGAGCCAAATTATGCTCCCTGTGCGTTCAGGTGCATGTACGGGCACCTCGCTAAATGGCAGGTCGGGAAGGGGGACGCTCCACGGAGAGTAAAGTCAAGGCGAGGGCCCCTCACCTTCCTTCCTCTCCGGGGAGAATGGGGGAGCCCCATCCTCTTTTCCCATAACCCCCTGCATCTTCCACAGCTCTAGGGCTCAGCCCTCAGCAACTCCAACCCCCAGCAATCTTCCGCTGAGCCCATAAACACTGGTTCTTCCCTGCTTAAAACTAAACGGCTCTCAACCCTGTGTTTCCTTTCAACTAACACCCTTATTTTTCTTTTATATTGGCAAGAGATCTCAATCAAAAGTGCATTCTCAGCACTTCTTTGACGTATTTTCACACTTCCTCCTCCCCCTCCCCCACCAAGCCACAGCTATCCTCAAATGCCTTACAGAAATCCTTCACGGCCTTCCTGGCAACACACGGCTTCTTCGGGCACCACAAGATAATGTCAAGGCAAATGACCTTCTGTGTTCACCTTCCCAGATGTTTTATATACACATGCATACACAAACCCACATACATACATACGTCATGCTTCATGCCACTCACCTCCCTAACCAATACCCTGCGTCCTTCCCATTGTCCACGTGCCTAAAACAGAAAAGCAATCCACAACACATTAAAAAACAAGAACCAAAAAGGCAGTGTGCACTTTCCCAATTCTCGACGGATGCTCTGTACCTTACTCACACGAGAGTACAATAAGACAAACATAACCTTCCAGCCCATCTCCCTACATACACTGCCGCCTTAAAGACCTCTTCCTCAGAGGGTCCAACAGAAACACCCCACAGCTCAGTCAGCCCTGTCCCGTCCCTAGAGAACAGTCTTCCCCAAGTGCCGTCTGCTCTAAGCGAGACTATCTTGCCACTGGTTTCCCACAGAAAGTTGCACCTTGCCCAGCGTGCTTTCCTATGTTCCAGTGCAGAGTCTTGATTTCCCCTGCCTCGCTCAAATCTGCAAGCAAAGGAATCAAACTCAAAGGAAGGGACCAGAGGACATAAAACTGAAATCTAGCCCACTCGCTCTTGGCATTAACCAACTGAGTGAAGTCGGAGAGCTGAAATACAGTCTTGACAGCCTGCTGACACACTCCCCCATCACTTCTTGCCCCTTGGCCCCTCAAGTTCAGAGTTTAGATGGCCTTTTACCGCTGTCAAATCTCCATTTATAAAACTGTCAAATCTCCATTTATAAAAATGTTACTGAGAGGATGTGTCAATTTTTGTTTCAATTTCTCAGAACTGCTTCCCCCCCCCACACACACACACACAACTGTGCCATTACCACCTGGTTCATACATGTACTTATTCAGACTTGGTATTTTAACTATGTTAGAAATACTGTTTTCAGTCAGGCAGTAGTGGCGCATGCCTTTAATCCCAGCACTAGGGAAGGCAGAGGCAGGC
>NC_022032.1:18434932-18443199 GCF_000317375.1 Microtus ochrogaster | reverse complement strand
CACACACACACACACACACACACACACACACACACACACACACACGAAATACTGTTTTCTCACCCCATCCCATTAAGCCTACTCTAACGTCTTTCTGATATCACACCCTCAATTGAATAAGATTTACCATCCCTTCCTCTGCCTGCTAGCTCAGTTTATTCTTCTCTTTAAGATGTACTTTATCTCAAACTGTGTGGACATGTATCTGTGTGGGTGTATTGCGTGGGAGACCTTCCATCTCCAACAGCTATGTTATATATAAGCTGTTGCAAGCCACCAATGTGGGTGCTGGGAACAGAACTCGGGTCCTCTGCAAGAGAAGCAAGCACTCACTACCACTGAGCCTTCTGACTTGGTAGATTCCCGTGAGGTTTTTACAAAGAACTCTGATAAATCTGAACTCTGCCTACTTTTCTAATACAACCACAGTATCACTTACTTCAAACTAAAGGGGCACTTTCCCACAGGCTTGTATCCAGCCAAACTGTCTTGGGCCCAGAACTCCAACCAGAGTCTGAGGACTCTGATCTAACACAACAGCTACACCTCCTCCCACCTGAAAGATGATGCGAATGAAACTCTTCTAACACAGTTTGGTGGCTTCACCTTTCTCTGCAATATTCCCTTGTTTCCTTGTCCTTAACCTTTGCCCTATAAAAACTACCCTCCAGTCTTCACAAGCCAACTTCCACCACCACCATTTATTGTTCTGTGTGCCACCCTGGCCAAGAGAGGACCATGGCCAAGTCCAGTGAAGCTACACCGGAAGCAGATCCAGGGGTTTCGCTTTCTCACAGCTGTGGTCTCGTTTCTCTCCAGTCAGCAAGCCACAATCAAGCCATACAATCCACATACTATTTTCCACTGTCATTCCCTTGCCCTGGTATCCTGCCGCCACACACACACACACACACGCACACGCACACGCACGCGCACGCACACACACACACACACACACACACACACCCTGTTGTGAGGAACTCGTTCTAACCTACCTCCTCCAGGTGCTCCAGCTTGTTCAAGTGTGGTGATGTACTATTTTGATTCTAACAGAGCATTTCCTGCACTTCTCCCTCTCTGGACTTCAGCTCTTTATGGGCTGGGAATCTGACTTGTTCACCAATGAGCACTGAGCCTAAGTCCCAATGTTTGCAAAGAAGACCCACAGTTGCTGGACAGATGGATAAAGGACTAGAAATGGAGAAGAGAAGGTAAGATTAAACAGCGGCGAGGATATACAGAGGGGTGCTGTAAGAAAGTTTCTGTTCCCCTAAACAGAAAATTCAGGCAAGGCCACCGGGCCAGCAACAGCATTGCAGATGGTGGGTCTTTATGTGGCTCTACCCGGCCTAAAATGCTAAAATCAAGTCACCGCCACTTCAAAACCCTTCAGAACTGGCTGTAGTTGATACCACATCAGTGTCTCAGAGCAACTTTGTCACAAAACCCTATGCTTTAACATTCTATGAAATACAAAAATTAAATGATGACTGAATTCTCAAAGGGCTTATACAAAATATGTAAGCAATCAATGTGTTTACCTTCACATATACAACGATCTCTTGGAATTAAGCAAGAATCTGACAAGCAGTTAAATGGGAAAGGTGGGCTTTTTTTAAAACTGCAGGAAAGGGTTGGAGATGGCTCAGCGGTTTAGAGCATTGACTGGTCTTCTCCAAGGACCAAGGTTCGATTCCCAGCACCCATGTGCGAACTCACTGCCATCTGTAACTCCATTACCGGAGGATACCTTCTAGCCTCTGAGGGAACCAGGCACACACACACGGCACAGGACATACAAACAGGTGACACACCCATAAAAGTAAATTTTATATTTTAAATTATTGTTATTTCTCCTCTTGAGAAATAGCAGTTTTGAATCTTAAATGATGTATATCATATTGCTTGAAAACACCTTGCCAGGGTCTAGGGACAAACACCTGCAATTACACAATTAAGTGAGACTTCCAAGACAGTCCTTGGTTTCATCTTCCACACAATCTGCTCAGGAGAATACTTCCCTGCTGTAAATTCCCGGGCATGAAAATTAGAATGGAGGTCCTTCAGGGTACAAATCAGCCGCCTAGGCAGCATGTGAGGCAACAGTGTACCAACTTGATTTGGTTTGGAGTCTCTGTAAAGTCAGCCAGACCTGGGTGGAAACAAGCAGTCCCGGAAAATGTCCTAAGAGCATTAAGTAGAGAGGCCCCTGGGTCCCTTCCACTTCTCACACAGACGGAAATGGCTTCTCCAGATTAGTGGCTCAAGAGCTCAATCTGAAGATGTATGCTTGGAAGGTGGAGCCATTCAGATGAAAGCCTTACTGCTTTGAACACACCTCTTTAGCATGAATGTAACCCACCAGTCTACTGATACATGCCGTGAACCCAATAAAGTCAGGTCGAGAGGCTTCTTACCCTCAAAACTGAATTCACAGGTGGCCCAAATGACTTTATGAAGGCCCCCTAATAACCTTACTTCCTTTCACGGTAGGGATTAAAGGGGTGGGGGGGAAACCCTGGCTCATTTAAGATGTTAATTTTTCAAGAAATGGGCATACAAAGGCAAACTTCTAAATAAAACTTACACTAAGCTTGTAAAATACTACTTTAGTCAAAACTGGGAATTGCATCTTTTTTTAAAAAAAAATCATGTTTTAAGTATCTATCTTAAAATAAAATAAAAGCCAAAAAAATAAAAAATAAAATAAAATATTGAAAAAGGAGAGAGGGCAAGTTCTCCACTGCTAGATCAGAACAGTGGCTCCCAAGACACAAAGCCCAATAACCTAGAATGAACCTGGAGTACATGGACATGTGGATGAATAATATGGCTAACAGTCTCAGACTGATGTGGAAAACATCACCATTCCTTAGTATTAGCACATAAAAATGTTTTTAAACTATTAAATATAGACTACAAGAAGCAGCAGAAATCAACGTTTGCAAAGTTAAGTACAAGCCTTTTAAATCGTTTCGGACTGTAATTTTCTATGCAAATTCCCAGTTTAAAAAAAAATCTTCCAGGCACTCGGGAGTTGCTTAACAAAAGCCACTTAATGAAACCATAGTGCAGGCACATAAAAAAAATTAACTACACAGAAAATATTTGCGAATTTACTTTGCTATAGCACACAATTGTCTCCTTGTTTCCAAGGTCCTGCAATTCCCATCAGTAGGGGGTGGGAGTCTTACAAGACAACCAAAAGTTAGCTGCCTAATATAAAGCAAGGTAAGGACTATGAGGCAGACCCTCTCTTTAATAAAGAGCTCATAAGTTTATCTTCCAGAGAACAGACAACTGCCCGGCCGCACAATTCCCCGCGGCTTAGCCTAGCAAAGGAGCCGCATTCAACCTCGGCGTTGCACTCCTCCGGGCACAGAACATCTAAGAAACTCTGCGGCTCCATTTCGAGGATCCCACGCTCAAGTAATCGGCTCTGCTTTCATCTCAGTACTTGGGAAAAACTCCAAAGCCGAGGCAGACAGGAGTCGAACCAGGAGCGGGCGGGCACTCGTGCTCCTGGGTCAGACAGACCGGCGCTGCGTGAGTACCGCGCTGGTCCCGGAACCGCGGCGCCCGTCCCCCGACTCCGCAATCACCATTCCCCGCACGTCCCTCCGGTCCCTCCACCCCTCCGCCCCCGCATCCCGGAGCCGCGGTCGGTCACTCAACTCTGCGAGTGGGGCAAGGAGACGAGCTCCAGCCCCCGCCACAGCGCAGCCGGGGAAGCGTGGGTGGGAGGACACTCACCCCGGGCCCCGGACTCCACTCCACCCGCAGCAAACTTACTGCAAAGTTGGCTCCAAGTAGCCGCGGTGCGGTGGGGCGCACGGCCCGGGTGCTCAGCGCGCCCGGCGGCGGTAGACCGCTGTGCCGGGAGCCGCACTGGACTCGCACGTCCGCATGGCGCCGCCGGCGGTCCAAGCCCCGCCGCGTCCAGTCTGGCCCGCGCGCCCAGCGCCCTGCGGTGTGTATCCCTCCGCCCGCGGCCACGCCTGCCAGCGCCGGCTCTCGTTTCTCCAGCCCCGAGACTTCGGGATTCGGTGCGCGCAGCTCGAGACTCGCCCCGCCCCTGGACAGAAGCGCCCGGGGACTACCAGGTTCGGAGCCCGGAGTGCACCGAGGCGAGCGCCCTCGAGGAGCTTGTAGTACTGCGGGAGGGGCAGTCTGGGGACTGTTCTAGAATTTCGAGCTGGCTGCTGCGCCTGTTACTGCTGCGCGGAATTTTATTGGATGCTCTCTGCTAGGAAAGGGGAAACATTTGCTTATCCCTCCCCCCCAAAAAAACGACAGTAAAGGGGGAGGAGAAGTCACCTAAGGCGTAAGGGACACCTCCCCACCCAGCCGCCAAGCCTCTCTTTAGACTTTTCCCAACCTCCAGGAAATCCCCGAATCGGCATTTGAAAGCCTCGCTCCGAGTCTGCAGCCACCAGGGTGAAAAACTACTGAGGGTCTGGAAAGGAATGCAGTTAGGTCGGAATTTACTTCCTCCTGAAATCCACATTAAGGCCGGAGATGGGGGTGGAGGTGGGGGTGGAGGCAGGGGGTGCACAAGTTTTCCCGAGACCTGTTAGTGCGGATTTGGTTAGACCTCAGACCCTCCCGGACTGTGGTAGTGAACCCCAACGCTGGCCTCCGGGACAGACGCCCCCCAATCCCCGGGTCTGTAGGACTAAAAGCAGCTGAGCCTCCCTGGGCGCATTCTCAGCGCTTTATTCCACACCAAGGATCCCGCAGTCCTAGATCCCGGCCCTACGGCTACAAGTTCTCCAGCGAGAATGAGAGATCCCCGGCTAACAGGCACCCCACTTGCAGAACTCCCTCTGGCGCCCGAGTGCCCAGCCAGCGCATCCCAGGTCTGCAAGTCCATCCACGGCGTGGGCAGTGCTCCAGGTACCAGCTGAAAGCGCAATCAGGAGTCAGTCGAAGCCAGCCAGTCTCGCTTTGGGACGCAGCCCAGAGAAGAGACTTGACCTCGGAAAGTTTGTGGGGCTCTAACATTTTAACGCCGCGACGACGAAGAGATCAGATTTCCCTAGGAGCAGGCGGAAGGGACTGCAGGGCGAACTGCACGGCAGCCGGGGGCTAGTGAGACTAATTAAGACAGCATTTCTTTGGCTCAAAGTGAAAGTCACTTAAGCCACCTTAAAGGAAGGTGACTAAAAATAAAGATAATAACAATGCCTAGCAGGTTACGCTTAGGAAGAAAAAGTAGTGCCTGAAAAATGAGTGTGCTGATTTGTAGCTCTCCATTCCCTGCTCACTGTTTGGAACACACACAAATTCACAACACCCAGCAAAAACGAGCATCATCATAACCCAAAGACTCTGGCCGCGGCTACCAATTGCGCAAAGTGCTCGCGCAGTGACGGTCACAGTTCCATACCCGGAACGCCGCGAAAGAGAACGACCTGATCTCCAAGCTCAACCGGTTTGCGACCCTGACGGAATTTTAACTCTCAACAAAACACAACCATACAAGAAAGCCAGCCGTTGGGGGAGGGGATGTGAGAGGGCCTGGGGTAGTCATGCTAGGAGAGGAAAAGAACAATAAAAAGTATAAAAACACACTATTCGGTAACATTAAATCGCTGGATTTTCTAAGTGGCGCAAAGGAATTCCTGATTTAAAAAATATTCAAACATATATGAATATTTAATTAGTGCTTAGTAGGGCTAAAATATCTTAAGAATACTCACTATCCAGGCTAACTGATAAACCTCACTGCCTGGAAGAAGTTGTACTCGGTCTCTACAGGAACCCCTGAGAGTCAGCAAAGATGCAGTCAGTCTCCTAAGCTGCCACATTTTGCTAATCCTTCAGCCACCAATGAAACGAAATGGAGATACCTTTTTAGCTACGAGCGAATAGCCTTCACATGAAGAGAAGTGTAGTTCAAGTTCCACGAACATCCTTTAAATGGTCCATCCTCCGTGACCCTGTCCCCAGAGCCTCGTGGAAATTAGGTGGAAGGGGGAACTATTCCCCCTAAAAACCTTTTCCCCTCAGCATGGCTTCTGCACTCAGTCCACGCAAGCTGATTTTTGTTAATGCATTAAGTGTGGACCGGTGTAAATGAAGGCTGTGATGGAAGCGACCGAGCTCTGTCTGGTCCACGTCGTTAGTGTGCCCAGCAGGTCCAAGTTCGAGGTCTGCACTGAGCTAGGAGCTGGGAGCGCGCCTTGCCCGGTACTCGGACTAGAGGGCGCTGCGCCACTGCAGATCACCCAGTCCCCAACGCGCCCTCCCTGGGCACCATTTCTATAACAAGTTACACTGAAAATAATGCACAAACGGCTTCGCTTCTCAAGTTCTTTTGAACAGCGCTCTGTGTGTATTTTGTGAATTCCAAAAGCTGCGCATGCTTGTCTTTCATTCCCGCGCCCCATAAAGAGAGTCCAGTTCCCTAAGCGCAGACCCGGCGAAATTCACATGAATTCCGCCACTCGCTTACATTGAAATACCCCCCACGTTATTTCATTTACGTTTAAACTTAAATTCTACAAGGCATGCACTGAACAAAGAACTCACCACAGTAGCCCGGTCCTCGGTGCTCTTCCTTACAGTCCCCGGCAGTTGGGTATATCCCACGCCGATCGGATGTTTGTTAGGAGCCGGGCTCGAAGTACCAAGTTTGCCTCCCTAGAATCTTCAGCATATCCCCAACCAGAGTGTGATCCTCCAGTGCAGTCGGGACTCAGGTGGTCGCATTTCCAGTGGCTTCCGACCCGGGGAAAGTTTGAGCACCAAAGAGGTGGAGAGAGAGAAAGAGCGCACGAGGTCTGGAGAGAGAAGTGAAGGTCTTCGATGAGAAGTCAAGTTTGTCAGGACATGTCCAGGCAGCCAGCTGCCGAGTAGAGGAGTTACGGCCGGCAACTGCGGCGGATCTCTGCCTCTTTTTTCCCCCACTCCTCCTTCCAGGAGCGGCTGGGGGAGGGGAGGTGACGTCAAGGCTCCGCCTCGCCCCCGACTCCCGGGTGCTGAAGGGGTTCTCCGGCTTCAGTCGGCCTCCCAACCAGTTGCAGTTGCGGACGCCCTGGCTGCAGCCGGCTCCCCCGCCGCAGTCATCTCCCTGGCCCCAGCCGTCCCCACGATGAAATATCCGCCACTCTTCTCCCCGCCGAGTCTTGGCGCTCAGCCGAGCACAGGCTACCTCGCACTCAGCACCGGATCAGGCCACCAGGGTCCCCAGTTGCGCTTACCTCTGGGGCTTCCAAACCCAGTTGGGCCGCGTTTCCCACGCCTCGGACTGCAGGTGATGCTCTTCCTCTTCTGCAGCTGAAACTCGTCGCAACGTGTCGCCTGCCCGGGTTTTTGCAGGGCGGAAGCGCGATCAGTCTCTACCGGCTTATTGGACGACTCGGACTTTGTCGTCCTGCAACTTCTGGAGATGTGATTATTTTAAATAGTTCTTGTTGTCTATGGCTGGCTGGCTGTGGTCTTTGTATTGAAAAATCACAGCGTCGTATTTTTAATCTCCAAATCCTTTCCAAATGCTCCTGTCTTTAGACCTCGTCTGAATCATAGATTTCGAGGAGTAGTGGGGGAAGAGGACGGGGGCGGAGCCAATTTTTAACGTGTCTTACAAGTGATCTGTAGTGATAGTGGCTAATACACAAGTCAATCGTCTACACCTCCAAACGACACAGATTTATAAAAATGCAAACCCTGTTGAAGCTCACTTAAAAGATGAACGCGTCGCTTTTATATAAGCGTCCAGGCTCCGGGAAAATATCTGCTATGGGATTTTTTTTTTTTAATGCAACTAAAGTACCCAAATGCATCTTCTGAACAGCATGAAATTCTAAGGGAGCCGTTTATGTAAATTAACACTCCCCCAAAAGATTGTTGTTAAATTTTAAAGAGCCTCAAAAAGGGGGCGGGGGCTGGAGGCAGATTCTACAACATAGTTTTCCTCCATTTGCGTGAATTTATTGGTCTGTGGAGATTTGAGAGGTTAAGAACAAACAAGCTAGGGGTGTCAGTAAGGAAAGAGATGAAAAGGCGAAATGGGGTCTGCGTGTGTGTGTGTGTGTGTGTGTGTGTGTGTGTGTGTGTGTGAGGGCTGCTCCATGCTCCAGGAAACTCCCCCACCTGAAGTATGGGACCAATGTCTGCTTCACATGATAAAGACTGTACATTAAAAGCAAACCTTGCTGGGTCTCATCTTTTTGCCACACGGGTAACAACCCATTGGTGCAGACAACAAGCTTTTACTGACATCTTAGAAAGTGTCTAGGGAACACCTAAAAGGGAGTTCCTAT
>NC_022032.1:18430653-18433829 GCF_000317375.1 Microtus ochrogaster | reverse complement strand
ATCCAGGTTTAGTAAGTTGAGCATCCAAACCGCCCAGGCCCCCCCTTTTTAGCAGCTTTATGTCTTCGCTCAGTACATAATACAGGGGGGAAAAGTAATTTAAACAAGGCAGCGTTCTAAGTCATTTTTGGGAATAGCGTTAGAGCCAAATGCTTCCCCATGAGTCTGACTGGCTTCTAGCATCCCACCCTCTGGTCCCTCTCTGCTGCATTTAGGTCTCTTTGTAGTCATCATCCTTGTAGTTGTAGCCCCCCATCCCCCAAATCTGGAGATGGCAGGAAGTATCTCTCCAAGTCCTCAAACAAAGTTTGGTCCTTTGCTTTCAAATCCAGCTCTCCTTTGGGACCTTGGGCCACACAACTAGCTGCTCAACCTGGTGAGATCCAGCTGTGGTTAACTATAGACTTGTTAGTATTTCCCCTCCCCTCTCAATTCAGAGTAATGAGGGCTTTCTTAAAATTCTATCTTAGTGCTAGCCTTTCATCCTAATGGTGAAATTTTGGATGCCATAACCATTCCGTCAGGAAAATACGTGGAGGCATTGCCAATCATTTGTTGCTGGGTATTTTGTTTTTAAAAAGTACAGAATATATCTTTGGTTCATTGGAAAACACATAATGAAACTGGGGAGCTGTGGATTGCTGCTGTCCCTTCAAAAATATAAGCTTATTATCCTCCAAGTAGTATGGGTATAGAGCTTTGCAAAAAAAAAAAAAAATAGAACCATTGTCATGCATAGCTCAGGTACTGAAGGTTTCCAAGTGTACCTTGTTAAGTGGGGACAAGAAAAATCTAGAAACTGTTTAAATTCTCAGTAGAAGTAACAAAGGGAGAATTAGGCTTGAAGTCGGAAAACCTAGTGTGGAATTTGCCTTTGACAGTCAAAAGTCTAAATTTAGATCATTTCACAGAATTTACCCCATTAAGGTCTCCAAAATGATTACAACAACAGCAAATCTAGCTCTTGGTTGTGAGAGATAGCAATAAAGAGTTACAATTGTTACAGTGCATTGTTTTCCTGAAATTCACGATGCCCCTCCCAGGTCAGCTCCCAAGCTTTACAGGATCCACAATAAATAGTCACACGTATTTACTCCAGAGCGGGTTTGATGTGGGATGTCCTTCTGTATATGTGTTGCTTTTATTGGTTGATGAATAAAGCTGTTTCGACTAATGGCTTAGCAGAGTAAAGCCAAGCGGGAAATCTGAACAGAGATACAGAGAGAGAGAATAGGTGGAGTCCATGCAGAGGCTATGTAGCTGCTGAAGGAGACAGATGCTGGAACTTTACCAGTAAGTCACAGCCTTGTGGTGTTACACAGAATAACAGAAATGGGCTAATTTAAGACGTAAGAGTTAGTTAATAAAAAGCCTGAGCTAATAGGCCAATCAGTATAGTAATTAACATAGTTTCTGTGTGATTATTCAGATCTGGGCAACTGGGAAACAAATGAGCAGTCTCTGTCTACACCAGTTGTACTATGATTGTGTTCAAGATACACACATAATATGAGATATTATGAGAACACACATATTCTCATTAATTCTTACAAAGTCTTTTATGGTTAGAATCTAAAGTGCTCTCACGGGCTCCTGTTTTAAGTTCTTCTCTTATGGCTGGTGGTGCTGTTTGGGGAAGCTGTGGAAAACGTATTAGATACGACCTGGCTAAAGGCAGCAAGCCACTAGGGGCAGCCCTTTGAGGATCATAGTCCAGCCCATGGTTCTGGCTTTACTCTGTCTGTGCTGACACCAGGAACAGGCTCAAAGGCTCTATTCCACTGAGTGGACTAACTTGTTCTGCCATGTCATGATCAATGGCAATGTCCTGGAACCTTGGGCTAAAATAAATCTTTCTTTCCTTAAATCGGTTCTGAAAGGTCCCTAATACAAAATTCTAGACGGGATTAGCTATTAATCCCTTACCCTTGCTTCACAGATGAGAAACTGAAATAAATATACAGTAGATAGAATAACTCAATTTTTTGGACTAGAACCTTCAGCTGGCGGTCTGCAAAGCCAACATTATTGTCTACTGTCATGCAGCATGGCTCCTGGGAGCCTGTTCCTCATCTGCACTCCTTATCAACCGTAGCTGCCTTACATTAAAGACCAGCAATGCTGTAGTTGAAAACTGGCCTGGAAGAGGGTAAACTGCTTATCAAGTCACTGTTACAGAGAAGTGCTCCTTTCCGGTACACATGAGTCCTTTAATCACGGAAGGAGAACATCCCTGATTGTGTTTAGCAATATACGTGTAGCGCATCCACGATTTGTTTGGATTGCTTATTTTCCTAGGTAGATATGCATGCACTTATGCACATTGTCTTTACATTCAAAATCACCATCTGGCTTTTAACTTCTTTAGGCTGAACAACAAAACACACACACCGATGATTTTCAATGAATTCTGACAAGGACCATCTCAGGATCTCACCACTAGCATTTTAATTTTTACTTTGCATTTCACGTCCTTCGTCTGGATTTTCTGGTATTCCTTTCTCTTTTTAACTCTCCTCGCTTTCCCTCGCTTATGCCTATAGGCAGGTGGTGGTTGGAATGAGAAGTTTTCATACAGGTTCATGTATTGGAAGCTTCGGTCCCCAGTTGGTTGTGCTCTTTGGGAAGGAGTAGGGGGTGTGGCCTTATTGGAGGAAGTGTATCACGGGGGGATGAGCTTTGTAAGTTTAAAGCCACTTCTAGTTCACTCTGTCTGCTTGATGTTTACAGCTCGAGATGTGAGCTCTCAGGATGTTACTCTAGCCTCCACGCCTGTTACCTCCATGCCATGATGGACTCTTATCCATCTGGACCTGGAAGCCTAAATAATCTCTTCTATGAATTGTTTGGTCATGGTGTTTTCTCACAGTGACAGAAAAATAACCAATACAATATGACAAGTAATTCTTTTTCCTGGGACTATTCCCCCATCTCCAAATTTTTGCTACTGGATCCGATCTCTTATCATGGTAACACTTTTAAACATATCTCGTGCAGAAACTCTCAGGATCTCGTTTGTAAAATGAGGCTTTGTGATGTCCTCCACTTCTGTTCTCTAATAGATGGTATAGCTAAAGGAATGAGAGAAGCTCTGTACTCTTCCCCATAGGCCTATGAATCAGCTGTGGCCAATTAGATGATAGAGTAAATATGCTGGGGCCTCCAGGAAAAAAAAA
>NC_022032.1:18429155-18430443 GCF_000317375.1 Microtus ochrogaster | reverse complement strand
TTTTTTCTAATAAAGGTCCACAAGAAATACTATCTCTAAGGACATTGTCAGGTTAGGCTATCATGCCAGGGACTGCTTTGGGGATCTTGTTTACAGAGGATGAGACAGAAACCAGGAAAGATGGGGGAGGGAGGGGGCGGTCCCCAGAGTCACTGAATCCCTTACACCTCTTTGAGGACTTCATATGGGAGAGCATGCATTTCTATTTTATTCAAACAGGCTTGTATCCGGGTTTGAGTTACTTCGATCTGGTATGATCTACAATAACTAAAGATCCCTTTACAAACAAGGAACGTATTATTTTATATAAAATCATAATACATTCTATGCTTATTCCCCTTGTTGGTTAACAGGAATTGAGACTAATTCTAAGGATAACAAATGGAAAGATTCTTGAAGTTTTCCTTTAGCTGTGAGTATGTTGGTCTGCCTGGGTATTTATGATGGTTACTCTTGACTGTTCACTTGCTGTGATTTAGAATCACCATGGAAACAAGTCTCTCTGCCTGTCCGTGAGGGATTATCTGAATTATGTTAATTGAGGTGTGCTGACTCACACCAAATGTGGGTGGGATCATTCCATGGTTGGGGCTCTAGACTAGATAAAAAGAAGAGAAAGAGAGCTAACATGAAGCAGGTATCACTTTCTGCCTCCTGACTGTGGATACCAGGATACCTGTCACCTCATGGTCCTGTTTCCACACTGTCCCCGCTAGGATGCATGGTGCACTGTGCACTGTGTACCCTCAAACTGTAAGCCAAAACCAAAATCTCTTGGGTTTGTTTGTTTGTTTGTTTGTTTTTGTAGGATTTTGTTTTGGCTTGTTTTGATTTTCAAGATAGGGTTTCTCTATGTAACAGCCATGGCTGTCCTGGAACTCCCTTTGTAAACCAGGTTGGCCTCGAACTCACGGAGATCCACTTACCTTTGCTCCCAAGTTCTAGGGCCAAAGGCATGTGCCCCCATGCCCAGCAAATATCTTGTTTTTAAAGTTGCTTCTGTCATTGTGTTTTTCCGTTACAGTAATGAGATAAGTAACCTATTCAGGCACCATAACAAAATACAGCAAATTGAGAGTCTTTCCCACCGTTCTGAAGGCTGGAAGTTTAAGAGCAGGATGCCAGTAGTGTTATTTCTGCTTAGGCCACTCTTCCTCTTGATTTATAGATGATGTCCTTGCTCTGGGATACTTCCTTCCTCTGTGTTTGATGGGAAGGAGGGAGGGAAGAAGAGAGAGAGAGAGAGAGAGAGAGAGAGAGAGAGAGAGAGAGAGACTGACTTCTAGTA
>NC_022032.1:18423732-18428245 GCF_000317375.1 Microtus ochrogaster | reverse complement strand
CCAAAACCAGCCTGCATTCACCGTGGCCCCTTTTGCCGGTGCTATGTCCTTTAATAACTGTGCTGTCGTTGAACATAGGACTCTCTGCAAGCAGGTCGTGTGAGCTTGTGTGTTCAGGAGGGAAACACTGCTGCGCAAAAGCAGCTAACCCATCCCTCTTCTGTGCAGCAGTTTGTGAAACGCTTTTAAAATTTTTGTTTTATTTTTCTCCGATGCCTGAGAATTAAAAGAATGACAAAGGATAAATAATTATCCCTTTAATTTTCCTCTCTGCTTGAGAGCTGTTCCATGAGTGTTAAAGAAAAAAAAATCAATATTCCTTAAAATGGGAAAGCAGACTTTATCCCGACGCTTGGGAAGTTGGAGGAAAGGCTGCAAGGGCCTTTCCAGTCAGTGGGAAGAGATTGAGCGCGCCTGAAAATAAAACGGCGAAGGAGCTGAGAGGGGTTAGTGAGGTGGACATTATTAGTATGTGACACAGGGTGGGTGGGAATTCTAGCTAAGCCCGAGTACGGGAATTTTGCTGAAGGCAGGCTGAGCTGGTTGTATATTACCTCACAGATGGTGGGAAATGAGAAAAGGTGGTCAGGCTCAGCCACACATAGAGTTTTAAAGTAGACTCTAATCCCAGGAGACACCTTAAACGCAACCTCCGGAGGGTCCTGTGCCACCTCGCCCAGCCCAGCTGTTCCCAACGTTCTCACTCAAAAAACCACGTGAGATGTTTTCAGCTGCCCAGTTTGGCGGGGAGGGACTTACTCCTCAGACATAGAAAAATTTTAGAGCAATGGTTCCTACCAATAACACTGTGAGAAAGTAATCAATGAAAAATGCAGGCTAGAAAGATAGCTCCTCGGATAAAGAGCGAGCTGTGGAAACATGGGAACTGGAGATCGGAAGCGCAGGTAAAAGTCCTACAGGCACCGGTGACTGGAGTCAGAGAAAGAGGATTTCCCGGATGATCTGGTGAGACAGACTAATTCACTCCACCAGCTCTGGGTTGGGGAAATAAAGTGGGGAGCCCTCAAGGAAGGTACCCTACGTCTGGTTTTCACATTCGTGTGCATTCATGCACCCACCCTGCAAAGAGCTGTGCGCACGCACACGCACGCAGGGACACATAGACTCCAGATCAGAAAACTACAGAGGACAGTATGAATATTAGTACCTAGACTAGATTCGGGAAGAATATCTTCAGCATCATTCAGATGAACCTTATATCCTGCTAGCAATGTCCCCTCTGTGCTATACTGCATGATGCTATGGAATATTTTACTGTGGCTCACGTAAAATGAGGGATCAAATTTTTATTTTGTTAATTATTATTATTATTTATTCATTATTTTTGAAAACTACCTTTCTCATTTCACATACCAATCCCAGTTCCCACTCCCCCCTCTCCTCCCACTCTCTCCTCACTCCTCTGTTCTGCTATCCCTCACCCATCTCACCCCCACATCCACCCCTCAGAGGGGGTAAGGTTCACCTAGGGAGTCAGCAAAGTCTGGCACATTGCTTTGAGGCAGGACCCAGGCCCTCCCCACTATATCTAGACTGAGCAAAGTATCCCTCCAAAGAGAACAGATTCCAAAAAGCCAGTACAAGCAGTAGGAATAAATCCTGGTCTCACTGCCAGCGGCCACACAGTCTGCCCCAGCCAAACAACTGTCACCTACACTCAGAGGGCCTAATTTGGTCCTATGCTGGTTCCTTCTCTGTCAGGCCAGGGTTGGTGAGCTCGCATTAGCTCAGGTAAGCTGTTTCCATGGGTGTCCCCATCATGGTCTTGACCTCTTTGCTCATATTCTCACTCCTCCCTCTCTTCGACTGGACTTTGGGAGCTCAGTCTACTGCTCTGCTGCGGATCTCTGCCTCTGTTTCCATCAGTTGCTGGATGAAAGTTCTATGATGATATTTAAGATATTCATCAATCTGACTATAGGGCAAAGCCAGTTCAGCAACCTCTCCACTATTGCCTAGGGTCTTAGCTGAGGTCATCCTTGCTGATTCCTGGAAATTTCTCTAGTGCCAGGCTTCTGGCTAGCCCCATAATGGCCCCTTCAATCAAGATATCTTTCCTTGTTCTCTGTCTCTGTCCTTCCTTCATCTCAACCATCCCCGTTCCCTCAAGCTAATTCATTGAAATTTAAATGGTCACAGGCAGTAATAACTACTACCATTTTGGACAGTGCTGGTCTAGAGACTTTCTAAAGCAACAAATAATCATTCCAAAAACAATTATCTAAAAAAGGCAAACACCGTCCAAAAACAAATCATAGGCCCATTTTCTCCACTCAACATGACTTTTCTAGAGGAAACCTTGTGTTATTCAGAAGGCCCAGAGATGATGAGTTGACTTAAGTTCCACAATTATTTCCTTCCTTGTGCAAACCAAAGCCATGTATTTTGCCAGACTGGATTATTCTGAGACCACAGAGACATTTCTTTTTTTTGTGCAGTTTATTAGACGTGAGACTGTGTGTTCTACTGACTCTCACACAACTGGCTAACTCGTACAACGGACTGAAGAGACTTGAAATGAGCCACTGTATCCACGGCTTCCTGACCCACATGGGACAATACTGACTCGTCCACCTGGTGAATGAAAGCGAAACCCTCAGTGTTTCTTGGCACCACTGCAGCCGATGATGTCATTTGATGAGTGTGCGCCTGATGAATAGTGCAGAATGAAGGAAGGAATTAATTAATGCCCTAAGTTTCTCATGTTGATAGTCAGGCCTGCCTAGAGATAGACTTCCCAGTACACATGATGGCATGTTATGACTTGTCGGGTTCATGCTGCCAGAAAATGAGGGAGGTTAATATGGATTTCCTAATTCCTTCTAAATGATATCTGTTGGTTGTGATCTGTAATACAGCCAATTGTCACTTAAACATCGACTATGTCCCTGAGTTCTTTTGTCAGGTCAGATCACGCTTTGGTGTTTAAATGTGTAATCACCTTATTATAAAATAACCGCAGATGCTGCAAACATTGATCAAATAAGAATGAAGAGGACCACATTAACCCTATCCATGGAAACAAGACGCATTACAGCCTTTTCCAAACCACGCACACACACACACACACACACACACACACACACACACACACATGCATTTTCTTAATGGATTAAAAGGTAAGGCTATAAAGACTTGTTAAGATTTAGGAAAGAATCTAAGAAAGTAATTTTTAAAGTATTTACTATGAATGACATAAAATGCTCTAAGCAAGGTTGGATAGTAGCTCAGTGGTTGAGCAGTTGCTCAGTGTGTGTGAGGCCCTGAGATCCATCCCAGCCCCACAAAACACGGGGGGGGGGGCGGGGTTCTAAATGTGAAAGAAAAGGTTTACAACTTTGATTGCATGAAAATATGGATGGGACTCAGTCCAAAGACATCATTGTAAGTAAATATGGAAAAACTCCGAGTGGAGTACTACTTATAAATAGGATTGATTCTAAACGTCTATGCTTAATAAAAAGAAGTCCCATAGGTCAATAAGAAAAAAAAAACTAAATAGAAAAGTGGAGAAATGTTTGATGGGAAAATGAGAACAATTAAAAAACCAAATTCAAGAGGAGGAAATGGAAATGGTGATTGTGTATACAGCGTGTTAATGGTGTTCCTAAAATATCTGTCCACATCCTAATCCCTAGACTGTATGACACTAAATGAGGGATGGTGGCAACACCTTTAATTCAAGCCCTCAGGAGGCAGAGCCAGGCAGATATCTGAGTTCAAGGCCCGCCTGGTCTACACTGAGTCCATGAAATCCCAGGAAACACAGAGAAACTCTGTCTCAGAAAAATTAATTAGTAACAAATTAAATTAAAAATAAAAATTACAATAGCAACAAAAAGAATATATTGCATTGATATTTTTGGATAAAGGGTTTTTGAAAACATAGTCGAAATTAAGAATTGTCCTGGAATCAGGAATGTTAGTACACACTTTTAATTTAAGAGCTGGGGAAGAAGGGGCAGGCAGCTATCTATGAGTTCTAAGCCAGCCTGGTCCTACACAGCAAGTTCCAGGCTGGTCAGACTTACATGGTGTGATCCTGTCTCACTTCCTCCTCCCCCAGTCAAAAAAAAAAAATTGTCTTGAATGGGCGGCCATTGAGTTAGGATTTTAGCTTAGTAGAACACTGGCCTAGCTTGAACACTTTCATTTTCAGAATAGAAAACAAAACTAAACAGAATTAAAACAAACAAAAATAAAAACAAAATTTGAGTTGACTTGGGTCTTCAAAGTGGTTGTTAAATCTTGTATAATGTCCTCATGAATGTCACTCAGGGCAGACATTGGAGGAGAAGGGCATTGAAGACAGCAGCAGGGGCTAAGTTATCCATGGATGCTTGCAGACACTACAAAGTGGAGAGAAGATTACAAGGCAGAAAGCTTCCAGGAGCCTCCCTAGGAAGTACAGCCCTGCGGATACCTCTTGATTTGGGGTTTCTTCTGGCCTGCATTGCTGTGAGAGAAAGTGGTTTTTGTTACCTCAGTAGGG
>NC_022032.1:18419653-18423632 GCF_000317375.1 Microtus ochrogaster | reverse complement strand
TTCCTGGTGAGGCACACACACACACACACACACACACACACACACACACACACACACACCATATTTATTCATCTCAGGGAGGAAGCCCATGACAGAACAAAGTACAGATACCACCCAAATTCAATTTGGTGAACCATTGGGTCTTAGTGAGATTACTTACAAAAATACAAGTGAGGGGTTACTTCCAGGAGTAAAAATGTCTCAAAGATGGCTGCATCACCAAAGAGCATCCCCAACGTGAGTGAAGGCTCACAAGAGCTGGGTACCTGGAGCACACTGCACAGCCTGCAGGCAGTTCAGAAGATTGGAGAGTCTCCTTCCCAAGTGACTCTTCCCAGGCACCTCAGCTGGTTTCTGCTTCTCTCAGGCAACTCGTTTGGTCTGAGTCTTCTTTGCAGTTTGGCTTCTCTGGGACCAATAAAACTCTCAGTAGTTTTATTGTTCGGATGGGGATCTGGGAGCTGGTGAATCTTGTCAGTTTGGGGGGACTTCCTGTCGCTATTTCGATTTGTTTACCTTCCTGCTTAAGGAGCTTCCCTGCAGAAGGGAGTGATTTAATTATGAAGGGAACTGTTACACAGCACTGGAACAGTATGCATGAAGAGGCAACTGATTTCATTAGTCACGGGAGAAATAGAATTGATTTTTGAGATAATAATGAAAGTTAAAATATCGATACCCTTTCTTATTAATGCCATCAGCAAACTGACCACAATCACCCACATCAGCCAGGTGTGGTGTCACACCCCTGTAAGCCCAGCTTTTTGGAAGTAGGGGCAGGAGGACTGTAGATGGAGTCCAGTCTGAGCTACACAGTAACACCCTGCATCAAAAAAGGTTGTTAGAGGCCACCATAGTGGCCTTTGATCTCCGCGTTTGAGAAGTAGAGGTAGGTAGAACTCTGAGAGGTAGGGGCTAGTTTGGTCTACATCATGACTTTCAGGCCAACCAGGGCTACATGGAGAGGCCTTGTCACAAAAAGAAAAAAAAGTCAGCAAATAACAAAGATGGCAAAGACATGGAGAAGAGGAATTCTTATACAAGACTGGTGGAATTGTAAATTAATGAAACTATTTTGAAAACAATTTAACATTACCTTCTAACACTAAAACTATATACCCAATAGGAAGTCTATAAGATATGTGCCAGGACACATCTATAAGAAAGCACACAAACGTTCAGCAACAGGAAAGTCTGCAAATTAATGCATAGCCCAATGCTGGACTGTCCACGGTGAAGATACCATGGTGCCCGGAAGAGTCTACGGGGCTTTTAGAAAAGTAATATGGGGTAGGAAATAGACACAGTTGAGGAGTTGCTCCAAACCAGAAACCTAAACAATATGTGGTTTAGGTGAGGCTACGTAAGAAGGCGAGTAATCATTTTTTTTAAATTTATTTATTTATTAAAGATTTCTGTCTCTTCCCTGCCACCGCCTCCCATTTCCATCCCCCTCCCCCAATTAAGTCCCCCCCCCTTCCTCAGCCCGAAAAGCAATCAGGGTTCCCTGTCCTGTGGGAAGTCCAAGGAACCCCCACCTCCATCATTTTAAGAAGGATGGTGATGGCTTGAAAAGACACTGGAGCATGAAATGAAGACTCATCTCAGCGCGTCGACTTAATACGCTTTTGCCGGGAATCTGAAGAAACAGAAGGTCGTGAGAACGCCTATAACCTCTCACCCAGAAATGGAAAGAAATACCTCCTGTCCATGTGCAGAGGAGAGAAGGGCTCTTACAGGGGGTCATAGAGAAATGGGCCATAGATCAGCAGAAGGAAGTAGAGCTGCTACGATAAAAGTCTGCTCCGTCACGGAAAAGCTTTCTTGGGTACTTAAACTCGGGAGAGCCATGCTTTGAGTGAAGATGAATTAGTGCCATGCAGAAGCCAAGGCCATGGGGTTCTCTTGGGAAGAAAAACTCCAAGTTACAGAGCTGTACAGCTTGGCTGCTGCTGAGCTTTCTAGCTCATGCCCAGGTGGTTGTAACCTCAAAAACTGACCTTGCGTCTGTTGCTTTAAGTGAAGTGTGTGTGGAGACGGAGGGGATTTAATTATTTTACCTGTGTGCTCAGGTCTTTAGGACAAAATGGCAGGGCTTAGAGAGGTTTGCACACTTGCTGATTGGTTGTAGGGACTTGCCATATTTGAATTATACCATCTGTTTCCGGTTGCAGCCCTAACTGATAGACGCAGTCCTATTAATTATTTCTCAAGCCAGATGTTTTTAAGTGTTGGGAGTGGTTTCCTGGCAGCTTCAGCCACCTGCTCCTGGGCTATATTCCTTGTAAACAAAGGTGTCTACATAGAGCAGCATTTTCTAATTGATTCCTAGGTGTGATCTCCCATGAGCAGAGTCAGCATTCTCTAGGAATGTGTTAGAGTCGCTGCAAATGTGCCGGCCTTACCAAAGAAGAACAGGTCCAGAACAAAACAGGGGCAAAAAACAGAACAGGTAAGGGGCAAAGGTCAGAAATCTGTTCTACTAAACTCTTCTTGGGATTCTGAGAAATGCAGAAGCCATCATCATGAAGGATTCTCAGGGAATAACAGTCCATCTTGATGTTTACAGCAGCTGGATTTTGAACGCATCCTTGGGGGGGGGGGCAGGCCTCAGAGCAAGAAGGAGTGACAGCAGTGGCACAGAAAGGCCAGTGTAAAGTAATGGCAGAAAGGGCATGGTCAGTGTAAAGTAACCTCACAGGAAAGAAATAGACCTCCCTCCCCATCTTCCATTTGGTTTCAGCATGGAAACCAAAGAGCAAGGAAGCCCCATTGACCCAGACCAGTTTCTGAAGATTGGCACAGAAGGTATAAGAGTAGAGGGGAAATAACTTTTGGTGATCGTCTCTTACTTCGCTACAAAGAGGAAAAGCAGAGGGTGGTGTGGTAGAACTGGAGACAGAGAACACAATCCTGACTTCTCGTTCCACTTTCTTTCTTTCTTTTTTTTTTAAAAGATATTTATTTATTATGTATACAATATTCTGTTCGTGTGTATGTCTGCAGGCCAGAAGAGGGCACCAGACCTCATTACAGATGGTTGTGAGCCACCATGTGGTTGCTGGGAATTGAACTCAGGACCTTTGGAAGAGCAAGCAATGCTCTTAACCACTGAGCCATCTCTCCAGCCCCCTCGTTCCACTTTCTTATACCATGCTGGGAAACAGCACCATCCGAGTCAGACGAGTTGTTGGCTGTTGTCAATATATAGAAGCACAAGAGATTAGGAGTCAGGCTAGGGGAAAGAAGATTTTCCCTTCGCACACATTTAAACTGGGGTGTGTTTTAGTGGACTGTTACACCGCCACGTTAAGTGACTCAAGGCTATTTCAACAGTGTCCTAAGTAGGTTCCTTTTATTGGAGATTAATGAACTGAGGGAACCTATTGAAGAGAGCTGTGCTAAGGAGATCATCATGTAACTCCTAAGCCCATGCCCTCTCAAAAGTTGCTGATAAAGAGGGGTGGAAAAGAAAGAAGCAGCCGAAGCGAGTTCATCTTGTGATAATTACTCAAATCACAACAATAACCACTAAAGTGGTAGGGGATAGCAGTGCAAGTTCAAGAAGGAGCTGGCTTCTCAGTGAGGAGATGGGAGCTCTCTGTGTTCACTCCGTGGATGCCGGGAGCAATGCCGACAAGAAAGGGACAGCTTTTTGTTTTCCAATAGGATTTACCACTTGAAGGGCTGCCTCTGGGCCTCACGTCTACTTCCACCTTTCAGGGCTTCATAGACAAGCGACAAGTCAAGGGTCTTAGTCTTGTCTTACCCTGCCTGACCTTAGTCTTGGTCTTGCCCTGCCACCCAGGGTAACACGATTGTGTTGGGGAGATGCTATGATGCCGAAATAATTGGTTCCCCGAAGTCCTATACATCTCAAAGATGGCTGAAACAAACCGATGAGAAAAAAATAGTTTTTGTCAGAAGGGACCTGCTCAGTGATTTCTAGCTTAATACTTTAGGGTTGGTTCCACCACCT
>NC_022032.1:18408389-18419358 GCF_000317375.1 Microtus ochrogaster | reverse complement strand
TTTTTGATCCTACTGGTCAAGGCATTCTTGTGCAGCAAGCTGAGAACAGGGCTTCTGCAGATAACCTGACAAGACCTTCTGCCAGCACTGGTTTGATAAAAGCTACTGTTTGTTCACTTTTAAAATAATTTTATATTTTCCTTTTTTAAAAAGCCTCCATCATCATGTCTGTTAAAGACCCACTGGGATAAAGTGCATTTCTGATAAAATAGTCAGCCACAAAATGAGTTTACAAGTACTTCATTTGGCACTGGCTTCCTGGTATCTTACTGCTTGGATATGAAATGAACATTCTGGAAGAGAATTGGGTACTTTGACTACAGAAGCCTTAGATAACCAGATTGCCTCTATTCAGGTTTTGATTTTTCTTATCTGAGCTTGTTGTGGACATTTGTCATTTATGGTCTATTAATTATGAAGCAATGATGAGGGAATGTTCTAAATTTTAGAGACTGGGGTAAAGATAAATAATTTAAAGCTAATCATTTTTTTCTGAGAAATGTTCTAACTCTGAGATGTTCTTAGTAAAATTTTATGTTGTATTCATTTGTTACGTTTTGGCCAAGTTCAGTTGTGGGAACAGTCTAGATTTTCTTGAAGTCTAGCTATTTCCTACTGGGACATTATTTTTCAACAGTGGCTTTATTCTTATATGTGTTTTGTGTATTCCAAGCTATTCTGTTGAGGAGATAATTCAGGTAGACTTCAGTCTTCCAATTCAAATAAAGCCAGTTCTGATCATCTCCAGAATGGTCTAGAGCTTTCATTAAGTTTCATGTTCTTCTGAAATACATACACGTGGATGATTGCAGTTCTCCCGAAAAGGCAGCCTTGGTTTATTTGAGCTTCCTTTTCAACCTAAGCTTTTACAAGCAAGCACAGGTGGGTTTTAAAAGGAGGGCTAGAGTAGCACATCATGGCTGGAAGATCGCAGAGAGCCTCCTCCACGTCTGCTGTCCCCTCAGGAGGGGTGTGCAGGACACGGTGACTCTGATACGGATGTGTCTTGAGAAGGAACGATGCCGGCCTGGGATCCAGGAAAGTGGCCATGAATATGTGCTGTGTTCATTAAGCAGCATTTTCATAACTGATTGTACCACTGTGATCGCTATCATGGCTTGGCACACTGCCTTAATTCGTTATTTGAACAAGATTCCCTCACCAAATGTAAAAAAAAAAAAAAAGCCATTCTGAAATACCAGCTTGGAAAAACCTGACAAATCTATGTTTTTATGCATCTCCTGGAATTGGCTATCAATTAACATTAAGCCCAGAGCTGATCTTTGCTTTGGGTAAGTTTTACTGCATTTTCCATGAGCTAAATCTCCCTTTTTATTTCTAGAAACTTCTTGAGAAAAAAATTTTTTTTTCCTCACTGGACCACAGAATACAAACTTTAGTAGCAATAACATAGACTTTGAAGTCAGAAAGAACTGGATTAGGCTGCTGCTTGTAACATTTAAGTTACTTCACAGATCTTTGCCTGTTTCTGGTTTGAAAATGCACAGAATAATTCTTACTTGATTAGTTACTGAAATAGTACACGGGACATAGCAATGTTTCAAATCCATGTTTCAACCTCAACCATATCTTGTAAGTCTTATACAATATCTTCAAATCCTATTTATTTGAGCAATAACCCGAAAGTACATTTTATGTCTCCAACGGGCAAAGATTAGAAAACTGTTACACAGGAAACTTGATCTTCTGGCATTGCACAACTAACTCTTGGAGCTGAACACTAATAAGCTTTCTTCCATAGATGCGGCTGTTTAAACTATCTTTAGCCCTGTTATCAGGGTTTCAGATTGGGCCATTTGGATGCAAATTAGCCAGAAAATGAACTCCAATAGAAGTGTTCATTTAGAGACCAATATTGGAGCACTGTGATCCAAAGAACTTCCTCCCAAAACAGGATCATGCTGAGGTCAGTAGTAATAAAACAAAAACATAAATCAAAGTAGAGCCTCCCCATAAATCCATAGCAATGCCCTTAGTTATCTCATAAATCAGAATTATTTACAAATACGTCAATGAGATATCTCTGGATGTTTTTCATGTGTGATAGATTATACAAATTGCAGAGACGCCTTTAATGTAACCTCTTGCAATGTAGAAAGAACCCCACTGTTTAATATCTCTCTGTGTGCCAACCTGAGAAACATTAAAGAACACATACGTCTTCATTTCACTTATCTCGAGAAGTTAATTACTGTTATCCTTTATTCTTTTATGTTGGTAGTTATCAAGCTTTCTCAGGCAACAGAGCCACCTAGGAGCTGCTGGGAGATTGCTGGACCCCCTTTCCAATTGAGTTTCTGAACCAGAGGATTGTAGTGGGGCCTGAAGATTTGCATTTTTGACAAACTCCCAAGGGGTGCTGATCACAGGCCAGGCTTTGAAAATGACCGTTCAAATCTCCCCCCAAGGCTCAAGTGTCCTAAACTCTCATTCTAAGCATGCAATTTGTGATGGTTAATTTTAGACATCAACGTAACTGGGTGGAGGGGTGCTGGGGTGACTGGGGTTTCAGAGTGTGTATCTGGGAAGGTGTTTTATGTGTTTGCTGGGCTTCATAGGGAAGGGCAGTCCTCAACAAGAAGGACAGTCTCAATGGGCAAACCAGTATCATTTAATCAGCCACAGTCCCAAAGGGACCAGAAAGGTGGGGAAGAGGTAATCACCTTTCTCTTCTGGAGCTGGGCATCCTCCCCTTGCCCTTGGGTGTCAGAGCATCGGGTTGTTCACCCTTTGGAATCAGCTCTCTTCACAGTGGCATCCTAGGGCCCATCAGTTTCATCCCTGGATTGGGCATTTCCCTGTTGGTTTCCTGGATCTCTAATTTGGACCCAGCCACATTTTCCCCTTCTCTGGGCCTCCTTCATTACAGATAGTCTATGATGATGCCTACCAACTTTCACAACGCCGTAAGCCATTTCCTCTTGGAGACTCCCATATGTATTTGTATCTTTCTATGTATCTGTATCTTACTATTGGTACTGTTTCTGGAGAACTCTAATTGATGTATAACTATTGGAAAATGTTCATGTCTGTCTTAGGGTAGAAGGAGGGGCATTTTGTGGAGGCATGCAGATGCGGCTCTCTGGGGTGGGCGTGAGGAACAGGACGGCCTCCAAAGTCCTCTTGTATGCTCTTGCTACCGATTTCGGTTCTCCATGAGACATCCCTGCACCAAACTGAAAAGACTTGTGTGCAGTCAGCTCTGACAAGTGGCTAAGAGCAATACTGCAAGGTGCACTGTTACAAAAGCAAATGAAAGAAGACAGGAGAGATGCAGTCAGCATTTCTTTCCAACACACAACTGTTCATAATAATTAAGATTTATTAGGTCACAAGGCAGGCCTCCAAAAATTCAAACTATTGATAAACGTAACTACCCTCTTTAGAGTAGTTACAAGAAGATCCATTTCTAAAATTTATGAAGAAGACTTTGGGGGTGGGGCGGGGAGGGGAGCAAGAGCGCCTGTCTTTTCTTCCAGCAGACCCTTGTTTGATCCCAACTCTTTCACAGCAACTCACAATGTCTGTATCTCCGGTTCCAGGGGCCCCCAACTCACTCTTCTGCACGCACGTGGTACACAGGAATACAAGTAGGGAGAACACTCATACACATAACATAAAAATGAGGGTTAAAAGTAAGATGGAGAGCATAGCAACTGCCCTGTCTCTCCACTGAACTTACTCTCCAGACCAAACCATAGCTCATGAGGCGGTGCTGGAGCACTCTGAAGATGACTTACTGTCCTAGCGGGTGGATCACAGAAAACCTCACCATAGCAGTTTGTTCTTTTGTTCTGTTTAGGTTTTCTTACTCCTCTACTTTCTCTGGCCATCCCAGAAATAAGAGCAGAGAACACTTCAGGATGTCCTAGTGCAGATTCAAAGAGCAGAGAAAGGAATACGGGGGATTTGGGGCTCACTCAGTGATAGAGCATTTTCCCCAGTGTCTATAAAGCTCCATGTTTGAGAAACACAACTGCAAAAGTAAGGCAAAGTATAATGTTCCGAAATTGTTTAGAATTCCCCTGTTGACTGTTCTCTCATGCCCTAGGCTTGGAGTAGGGCTATGTCCAAATCCCTGTCCCACTGAGAAAAGAAATGTTTAATGGTCCAAGCTTCTGAGCTATAACTAATGCATATATTTAGATTGCAACACTGTTAAGTAGTGACATTTAGGAAAAACCTAGATATCCGTGGAAAAGAATGAACAAATACACATTGTGAAATATCCAGGCGGTGGACTAAAGAGCAATGGTTTAATTTAATGAACGAAGGCTGTGAACATCAACATATAAATCTTAAAAATAATGTCAAGGAGTGCATTGCCCAAAGCTATATATACTCTATATCAGTTTTAGAAAATGCCAAATATTATTTGGGGTGTATATGCTGAGAAATTATTGAAAGGGGAGAATGAAAAATTCCAAGACAGAAAAATGATTGTACTCGGTTGAGGACTGAGGAAAAGATTTCTGAGGAGCGAGTAACAGAGTTGCTCCTGGATTGAGGAAAAGATGTTAAGATTTGGCAAATCTAGGTGGTGGCCAGGTGAGTGTCCTAGAATACGTCTGCGTAGGGAAGGGTGGGTCCATTGCACAAAGAAACTGTGGTGGCCAACTCTGAGTGTCAAGCTGATTGGATCGATAAGCACCTTGGATGTCAGGAAAGCATATTCTGGGTGTGCTGATGAGCACACGTCAAGAGAGGAGTAACTAAGAGGGGAAGAACCCATCCACCGTCCTAACCCAGGACAGCAGTAGCCCATAGTGATGGCTCTGGATGCATTAAAGTGGTGGTGCTGGTGGGGTAAATACAGGTTTTCTCTCTCTCTCTGCCTTTTATCTTTCATTATACGAGATGTTTTGCTCTGTCGTATCCTGCCAGCCATGATGGACAGAAGCTTCTGGACCCATGAGCCAAAATACATGTTTCTTCTTTTAAGTCATTTAGGCCAGGTGTTACATCAGAGCCTTGAAAGAGTCTGAGTGGGGGAGGGGTGGGAGGGAGGACTGTAGTTGGAATGTAAAATGAGTAAGAAGTAAAAAGAAAAAGTCTGATTAATACGGAAACTTATCTTTGAAAGTTTTGCTGACAATTCAACACCCCTAGTAGCTGCAGCTGAGGACTCACACAGTCAGGACCCCAAGGGCAGGCCAGCACAGATGCCTGAATACTCACACCTGGAAGCGTGCGGGCCAGGTGGCCTTGTGTAGGCAGTGGAGCACCAGAGAGCTATCTTGAACAAGGTAAAAGGCGAAGCCCAACACTTCAAGTTGTCCTCTGACCGCCACACGGCTGCTGTGACATGTTTGCATTGCTCACACATACATGAAGGCACATACACAAAGTTAATATTTTCCAAGAGTGTGTACCGCAACTCTTCAATTTAATCTATAGAATGTGGAAGTGCAAAGCCTAGGCTGACTGTGTTAGCAGCTAAAATTGTTGCAATGGTGTGTGTGGGGGTGGGTGTTGTTGTTGTTGTTGTTGCTGCTGCTTCTGCTGTTGTTGAGGTCAAATCCAGAGCCTCTTCCATGTCCCCCAATGCCTCTGCTATTTCCTTGGCCACTAAATGTGATCTTGACAATTCATATACTATTGCTACCTATTAGAAATATTAATGTATTTTCTCATTAAAACCCACATTTTGACTATTTATTGCTATTCTTCTTCGTGTGGTGACCTCAGGGAAGCCAAAGTGAAGAGAAAACCAAAAAGAGGAAGGGGAGCAAATACAAGGCAGTGTGCCATCTGCTAGCTACAGCTCTAGACCATCTAGCTGGTTACCTGGCCACGAGAGACTCCAGCAAAACCACAGCATGGAGTCATGCCTTCTGTTGCACTGTGCTCTGTCTCACAAGGAGCTCATGAAGACAAACACACTTCTAGGCTCTTCTTCTCTTCCTTCCCTCACAGGTCAAAGTTTGGCTTTGTTTCTTGTCCCCTTCCTTGGTCCCTCAGGCAGTGTGACTAATGGAGCCATAATGTACCATGGTGACTTGTCAGCTGGTGCAACTTATATTACCCTTCCTACAGTCTACAGCCTGTTGCCTGGAGGTTCAATGGTGAGCAGGTGGGATTTAGCAGTGGAAGAATAAAACATGCAGATTGAGATGCTGTGAGGTTGAGCCCTCAGCAACACAAGAAGACAGAGAGCATCTGCTTCACCCAAAAGGGGGTGTTCTATAGCAATAACTTGCCTTCCATTTCAAAGGTGGTGATAAAACTTAATAGTTCTTAAAATTCTTAACAAGATCCTCTGTGGCTATGGTCGGTGCCATTTGGCATTCTTGGAAGATTACTAACCCTGAACAAAAATCTGTGGCCAAGCAATTCCAGGGAAGCATATAAACTGAGTCTGGTACTCCCAAGTCTGTGGTGAATACTGCCTGTAATATCATTCTGGATCATCTTATCGAGCCAGGAAATAAAGAGGCTGCCAAAGTCAGGACGAGTTAAGAGGACCCAATGCCAAGCTAGGAGACACTTGCTGCCAAAAAAGATATTCCTTTCTTTCTGCTTTTTGTGGGAGTGGGTGGGGTGGGGATGGGTTGAGATAGGGTTTCTTTGTGTAACAGCCCTTGCTGAGCAGGAATGTTCTTTGTGTACCAGGCAAGTAGACTAGGCTGTCCTTGAACTCACAAGAAAGCCTCTTGCCTTTGCCTCTGGAGTGCTGGGATTAAAGGCGTGTGCCACAATGTCAAGCTCCAAAGGAGATATTTCAACAACAGAAAGAATAAGCACCATGGTTTGCTTACATATCAAACATATAAAAGTTAGTTTATGGTGGTAGTCTAAAAAAATTAATTGAAAGTAAAACTTTCTAAAGCAGAAAAAGATCCCACTTGTCTCTTCTGATTTTCTCTCGAACTGAGGGGTAGGTGAGCTTACTGCCTTTTGCTGCAATCCCACCTAAGAAGGGCAGATGCAGAAATGAAGGTAGAAATGGAGGTTGTTCCCTTCCCAAGTTTGACTAAAGTAATGCATAGGTAAGAAAAGTCCTCCATTACAGAGCAGTCTGGTAACTCTGGAGCTCACTGCTGACCCTCACCTTCAAAAGCGGGATAGACACCCAGATGGCAAGGACCGCCTCTGAGTACGAGTGCTTGAAAATTGAACCGGAATCCACCGACTTACCAGTTTATAGGGAGTATAAGGGGTAGAGAAACACACTGATTAATACCCCGAGGATGCAGTCAGCTAAATAAGACCAATAGTATATTTTTCAACAGCAAGATGGCAACGAATGGCCGTAGGCGAGAAAACAAATATTTGGAGGGACTTAGAAAATGTCAACTCTTCAGTTTTAAGATCACGTTTAGATTTTGATTCAAACAAACTAATTTTAAAATACACATTCAAGAGGTGGGCTGGGAGTTGAAGAAATGGCTGGGCAGGTAAGAGTGCTTACCTCTCTTGACCCAAGTTTAGTTCCTAGCACCCACACCAGGCGGTTCACAACAGCCTGTGATTCCGGCTTTAGAAAGTCCAATGCCCTCTCCAGGTATCAATGTGTAAGGGTACACAGGCGACAAACACACATTAAAAATAAATCTTAAAAATAAAAAGGGAGAAGTTTGCTGTCTCGTAGTGGTAGAGAGTATGCTTAGGTATGTCATAAGCCCCTAGATTGCTCATAAGCACCTCAGGAAAAGAAAAATGTTTAAAGAAGGGCTGGTGAGATGATTCACTGGGTCAAGCTACCTGCTACCAAGACTGATGACCTGAAAATCCCCAGGATCCATCTGGGGAAGAAAAGAATCATCTCCCCCAAAGTGTGCTATGGCATGTATGCATCCTCTCACCCCCACAAAACAAATATACAACTAAGAAATGTATTCTTTTCTTTCCTTCTCTGTCTACTGAGGCTACCACAGACTGGCCAAGCTTTTGCTATTGTTGAAATCATTCTCTCTTTACAGCTAGAATAAATGGAGGACACCAAGAAACAAGGCCTTCTACGTGATCCTTATTAAAACTGATACAAACCCATACAGACTGACTGAGGCAGCATGCACAGATCCTGCATGGTTTTGTGCTGGATGGGGCCTGAGAGCTGGAAGAAGTGGACATAGGCCCCATCTCTAAACCAGACGGTCTCGTCAATGGATAACTATTTGAAAATGGAAGTTTCGTTTTCTCTAAGAGAATCTTAAAGGGAAGACAATGTATTCTTAAGGGTAGGATTCACGTCCAGCCATAGATTGCTGATAGAAAATGAACTCAATGGCATCTTTGGAGGTTCCTTGTCAGGACTTTCTTTTCTTTTTAAAATTTTATCTTATTTTTCATTTCTGTTTTACTTTTCTATTTTTTTCTCTTCTTTTACCATATAGGTCCTTTGTATTTGTCTTATGGCTTCCAGTTAGAGTTTTTATGGGCTTCTGAAGTGTGTGAACAAGTAGGTCTCTGCATCTATCTGTTTCTCTTTTTTCAAGGCTTTCTTCTTTATTGATTTTATTGAGCTATACATTTTTCTCTGCTCCCCTCCCTTCCTCTCCTGTGCTCCCAATTTACTCAGGAGATCTTGTCTATTTCTACTTCTTATGTAAATTAAATCCATGTATGTATCTTTTAGGTCCTCATTTGTTTTCTAGGTTCTCTGGGATTGTGAATTGTACGCTGGTTTTCTTTGCTTTATGTCTAAGAAACCACTTATGAGTGAGTAAATATGATAATTGTCTTTCTGGGTCTGGGTTACCTCACTCAATATGATGTTTTCTAGATCCATCCATTTGCCTGCAAATTTCAAGCTGTCATTATTTTTTTCTGCTGTATAAAATTCCATTGTGTAAATGTACCACATTTTCCTTATCCATTCTTTGGTCAAGGACCATTTAGTTTTTTTCCAGGTTCTGGCTATGACAAACAGTGCTGCTATGAACATAGTTGAGCACATGTCCTTGTGGCATGATTGAGCATCCTTTGGGTATATACCCAAAAGTGATATTGTTGTGTCTTCAAGAAGGTCGTTTCCTAATTTTCTGAGAAACCGCCATACTGATATCCAAAAGGGGCTGTACCAGTTTGCACTCCCACCAGCAATGCACAAGGGTTCTCTTTACCCTACATTTTCTCCAGCATAAGTTGTCATCAATGTTTTTGATCTTGGCCATTTTTACAGGTATAAGATGGAATCTCAGAGTTGTTTAGATTTGCATTTCTCTGAACATCCTGATTTTTGACAAAGAAGCAAAAAATATAAAATGGAAAAAAGAAATTATATTTAATAAATGGGGCTGACATAACTGGATATCAACTTGTAGAAGAATGAAAATAGATCCATATCTATCGCCATACACAAAACTCAAGTCTAAATCGATCAAAGACCTCAACATAAAGCCAACCACACTAAACCTCATAGAAGAGAAAGTGTTCCCGCTTGAACACATTGGCACTGGAGACTACTTCCTAAATATAACTCGAGTAGCACAGACACTGAGAGAAACAATTAATAAATGGCCCCCCCGAAACTGAAAAGCTTCTGTAAAGCAAAGGAAATGGTCAACAAGACAAACAACAGCCTATAGAATGGGAAAAGATCTTCACCAACTCCATATCAGACAGAAGTCTGATCTCCAAAATATACAAAGAACTCAAGAAATTGGTCATCAAAAGAACAAATAATCCAATAAAAAAGTTGGTGTGAATACGTAAACAGAGAACTCTCAACAGAGGAATCTAAAATGGCTAAAGGAACCTTAAGGATAAATGCTCAACATTTATCTGTTTCTTGTGCCTTCTCTTGAGCTCTTTTCCTTCTGCTTGGTCGTTTTGTCTCATTCAGATGTTTGTCTTGTCTTATTATATTTTACTCTTATGCCTTAGAAGCCTGCTTGTGTTCTAATAAGAGACAGAGAAGGGGTGCTACCTGGATGAGAGGGGAGATGGGGAAGAACTGGGAGGAGTAGCAGAGGTGAAACTGAAAGAAATCAATACAAGCAAAGCACCAAAAGCATCAGAATATGCACAAAAAAAAAAAAAAAAAAAAAAAAAAAAAAAAATACCGCCCTCCACAGAAAGCCATGGAGTTCATTTTGTGTTGGCCAACTACTCCCAGACATGGGGCTTGCCCCACTGGAGTTTGGCTGATATATTGAGTGACATCCCATCATAAAAAATAGATTTCCCATTTTCCAGCAGATATTAATTGTAAATAGCTTCTTGGTTAGCATATACATTTTTAAAAGAAAACTTAGGAAATTTGAGTATGATTTGAATATTAGATGATACTAAGGATTCATTTTTAATGTTTTCATGTGATACTAGCACTATAATTATATTTTTAATGTCTTTATGTGACAGATAGTCATAAAAGAGTAGGATTATAAACAATAAAACATAGCTAAGATTTACTTTTAAAAATCCAAAAAGAAAATAGAGAGAGAGAGCGCATGTGCATGTGTGTGTATGAACACATGTATCTACAAATGTGAACATATATGGAATAGAAAATATAGACAGAATGTTGCTAGTTTGTTCAAGATGATCAGGAACCAATGCCTTTCATTGTTATATACTGTGCCTTTTGTGATTTTGAGCATATGTCAGAATAAAAGGTTTGGTCACTGGGATGGGACAACTGGGAATTGATGTATATCTCAAGAAGGTTCTTAGGTCATCAAGAGCAAATCTTTGAAGAACTGTGAGAATTCCCCATGTTTCTGTCTTTGCTTCCTGCCTTGCGATAGGAGTGGCTTGTTCCACTACACACTCCCAGCATGCATGATGAGCCCTGACCAGTGAAAAGAATGGGACAGCTTAGTCTCAGACTGGAACCACCACGGTTGTGAATTAAAACAAACCCATAGGCTCTAACAGCCTAAAGTATTTCACTATTGTGATGGGAACTGACCAATACAAAAGCTAACTATTCTCAGAGAGTCCGGTTTTATCCCAGGCTTTTTCAGACCCAGGCCAGCTGGCCTTGGTGAGTTCCCAATAGAAC
>NC_022032.1:18406511-18408012 GCF_000317375.1 Microtus ochrogaster | reverse complement strand
TAAAAAAAATTAAAAAAGCTAACTATTAAAACATTCAAGTTCTTCTCAAAACAGCAGGACAATTTTCAGAGTAGAATCCCTCAGGACCTTCGAATGAGAAAGAAGAACAGGCAGAGGAGCCGGTACCACGGCTCCCTCCCACTGCTCTGATTTCAAGGGCTCAGAGTCTCTGCAGAGAGCGTACAACCTGAACGTTTGCAGTAGAGGACAAAGAGTTTAACGTGTCAGCCTGTCACTCCACTAAAATTCCTCCTCAGGCATAAGAAGAAGATTGGTGAGTGTTACTATTTAGTGTGTCGTATGCATGTGTGTATAGATAAAAGATAGAACTTTATTGTGTGTTCTTTGACACAAACTTTACCATTAATTATTTCAAAGTTAGCCTAACTTCTGCCTTGCAGGGTATAGATAGTATTTAGCTGGCTACCCTGAGAACAAAGCTTTGATTTTAGATTCATCACTGACAAACTTTGTGACCTTCCTGTGACTTAATTTTCTCATTTTTAATGATATGGATAGATACAGAATGAATAACTGAGGTTTTTTTTAACTTCAATATTTTGTTTACCTATGAATAAACATAAAATTACTCTTTCAAGTGCGCTGTTTAACTTATTTATGTCTAGAAAAAAAAAAAAAACACAGGGCATGGTTAGTTTTATCTTTCCTGCTTGTCAGGCACAGAATGGAGAATTAGAAAGAATGAGTAACCCGAAGAAGTAGACTTTCACCACCTGTTGAGCAGACGTTACATACACTCAGCCTTCATACTCCCATGAAGGGACTGCCAAGCCATGCAGCTTCCATGGGTGATGTAATAGCTATTGTAAATTTTTGAGACCCAAACAAGCTAGGTATTTGAAGTCTGTTGAAACTCTAAAGCACTAGCAAAGTTTGGGTTTGGTATGTATTATTAGTTGAATCTCATATCACCAGATAAATTATTTATTTAATTTAAGACTATTTCTATTAAATAGATTATCTTTCGCCTGGATCGGTTGGGAGTGTCAAACATGCATATGTGTTGAAAGGCAGGTTCCTAAAATTGCAAGCGAACTGAATGAATGAATATAATATCTTAAGTATTAGATATCATGAAAGAGCTACATTATTTTCAATCTCCACAACCATTTACCTGTCAAATATTTAATAATTATCTACTATGGATCCCTTTGTTCTAAGTGAATTTGACTGAAGAACAATCCAGATGGGCTTTAGGGTCAGTAATCACTTAAGGGCTTTGAACAGAACCTATTTTCTTACAGACTCTTAAGACTATTGCCCTGTTGAGGTCCATAAAATACATTTGACCTTGTAGTCAATCTCTTGGCATGTATGAACAAGTTCAAATTGCCAAATTCCCACAGGGACATAACACTAAGTTTTACATGTAACACAAGTGTTTCATGAACAGACGTTGCAGAAAAACTTACGCATAGGTAGGCTCTTTGAGACTAAAAGAACAAACAACAAACCAAGAAACAAACAACAACAACAACAA
>NC_022032.1:18390728-18405721 GCF_000317375.1 Microtus ochrogaster | reverse complement strand
CAGCAGCCTATAGTTACAATGCTTACATTATTTGCTAAAAAGATACCCTTTGGGGAAAGCAGGGTTTGCACCAATGCCACCTATTTAGATCTGAGAATTCCGACGAAGTGGAAGGAAAGGAACATTGAAGGATGTTAAACTAAAGAGCATGTTGCTCTGTTTCAAGTTGTGTGAGCATGAAAATTATGAGCCTTTACCAAACTGTTTTTCTAATTTACAGTGTGTTATAATAAGCATAATTCAGTTGCCTAACTCCCAGTAGCATTGAGCAGCAAGCGGCGTTGTAGGTGGTTGATTAATATTTTATGTTTATCTTTAGTCACTAACCGCATCAATATGTGAAGATGTTCTGAGGGAAACAACATATTCAAAACAGACTTCCTTTGCAATGGAAGTTCCATGGGATATTTCATTTTTAAAGTGTTTTTATGAAAGCTTTAGACACACTGCGCCACTTAGCCAAAACGTATTGGTTCCTCCTCCTATTGAATAAGATATACATACAAGCTTCAGGGTGGAAAATGATTGGCTTGACGATTATTTAAGAAACCGTATTTCCCCTACTGTCATTTGCTACAGTGTCAGTACATCTTGCCCTGAGTATTATTTTACTATAGCAAATGACAAGCGCCCAACCAGAACAGACATCAGTCATGGAGTCAAACATCCCAGGAAGCATTAATCCTTTCGTTGGTAGATACTGGGAAGCTGGGAGCAGACACAGAGAGAGAAGATAAAAATGGACAAGGCAGTTCCTAAGGGTTCATCATCTTGATTACACATCAAGGTTTGCCAATCTTGCCATTATTGGCATTTTAAGGACCAATAATTCTTTTCTTCATGGTGGCTGCCCTAAAGCAGGATGGTTAATCATACTTTGTACTCTTAATTATCAGGCGCTATTTTTACTTCCTATGCACTGTGACAAAAAATAAATGTCTTGGGATATTCTCAAATGTCTCCAGGGGTCAAAATCACCTTTGTTGAAAACCACTGTTTAAAGCCACTAGGAAGCTCAACACCTAGCTATCTCAGCAGCCTGTCCGGCTCTACCACACTTCAGTCTTCAACTGTTAATTATATATAGTGCTTAGTAAAGATTTGTGGAGTAAATGAAAGATTCAATCAGCCAACACACTTCCAATAATCTCCTAGGGAACGTCGCCTCATGTGTTATCTTCTGTGGTTTGACTATAAGCACATCTTAAGCGATGCCTAAGCAGCTGTTTCGTGAGACCCTTCGACTTGGTGACCTCAGTATTAGGTGCTGCAGAGTGACGGAAGCATGCAAGCTCGTGTTCTTCCTGTGCCTCTTCCCACTTTGTATATCTTTTTTCTCTTGTACAGATAAAATTATATACTTGAACTCCCCCCCCCCACCACCACCACCACACATACATACAGCAAACTTTGTCAGAAGTTTATCTCCAACTTTCCTGGTCCTATGCATCTCACACCTTGCATTTGAGATGCATCTTAGCTCAGCTTTTGCCTCCCTTCACTGCAGCAGAGCTAGCCACCTCTTTCTGCTGAAACAGCCAGGTAGAATAAGCAGGAATCTCAAAGTCCACTTAACCAGTAAATAGTCAGCGTTTCACTCCCGCGTCTGTATTTTCTGCTCCGCTGGACTTATTCTAGCCAGATAACTGTTTTTCCAGACTGCCGTGTCCTCTATCGAATGGCAATTATCTACCAAGAGTGGGAGAATTAGTCTTCCTTGGGGGATAAGCCCTCTAATTGGTTATCCAATAGTAAATGGTCAGCCCTAAATATGTATACATACAAGAGATCCTAAATAGACTTAGCGGGTTTTATTTGTGTATTTCTTCATGTATATTATTACAAACATCTCTTTCTATGCATGTAACAATAATAACTAAAGAAAAAGGCCATGAATTTATGAGAGGAGTATAGGATGAGTTGGAGGGAGGAGAGGAAAGTGGAAATGATAGAATTATATCTTAATTAAAAAAAAGAATTTAGGAATTGGAGAGAGGGCTCAGAGGACCTGTACCCATATGGTAGTTCACAGCTGTCCTTAACTCTAGGTACAGGATATTTAATGGCTTCTTCTGGCCTCTTTGAGCACTAGGCACATAAGTGGAGCACACACAAACATGCAGGCAAAACCCCTTCCTTATAAAATAAAAATTCATAAAATTATGAAAAAGCTTTAAAATACAATTAATTTTTAAAAATCTGCACTTTCCGCTGCACCGAGCAGCAGCATCTATGGAAATGGCAACTACAGCTGTTGAATTGATGGGTTTCTTCTAAAGGGTAAAGCCTGAATCCTGTAACAGCATTTTAAGGCCCTCCTATCTTGTCCTCTGCTCGGCTTTAGGGCTCTGGAGCTGGAGTTCCATGCTCAAGAGATTCTGAATCATGACTAAGAAACTCTTACTGTGCGATCAGCTTGTTTCTGCCTCCGGCTTTCCCCCTTCATCTCTTTCTACCTTATCAACTTCTCTTCTCCCCTCACACGTCTTCTGAGGAACTCAGTCTGTCTTATTCATCCTGACCTTGGTCATTCTTTTGTTTTGGGTGCCCTGTGGTTCTTCTTAATTGTAGCAGCCAACCCTTGGATGAAATGAGCTGTTTTGTGACTAGGATGGAGACTATGTCTATGCATCTTTATATCCTTAGAATCTGGCCCAAATAAGAATTGATATTGCTTCTATTGCAATCTCCATTTGTGGGGGAGGAAGATACCCAGGTAGAGAATAGGGCCTAGAGGGGTCTTGTGTGCTCTTGGAGATCCTACACACAGTATGAGTCTAGAAGCACCAGTATGAGGCTTAAACACGCATGAACAAAATGAAGTTGGTTTTCAAGTTTGAGGAAAGGCTGACAAGGAACGGGGTGATAGAAGAGAGATAATGGGGGGGGGAGTCTAGGAAGTGTGAATTCTGTAATTTTGTGCTCTTAAGCCTATAACCCCAAGCCTATAACCCCATTTATACTGGCAAAAGCTTAGCACAGAAGCTCAGTTATTATAGCCCCGCTTTCTCCCTTCGTGGACAGTGAACAGAGCACACCCCGCTTTTCACACTGTCTTCTCAATACTCCCTGTTCCCTTGGAATACGCTGAAAATGAGTTCTTACGATTTTCTTTCTTTCTCCCGCTGCTGCTTTCCAGACTCAGCTCGATTGAGGACATAAGGCTAGCAGATGGGCATAGTTTTAAAGGAGTTATACTATTTGGGCTGAAATTCCCCGCTCTGTTAATTATGGCCCTGAAGACTTCTTGTCACAAAAGCAGAATTTCACAACCCCCTGACATTAAGAATGTTAATATTCTGTTCTCAATACAGCTGCCGGCCCATGAGGCCAACAGATGGGCCTACTACTGGGTGCAGGGGGGGCGGGAAGACTGCACAACTGAGGAAGCTCTCTCTGTGCAAGAGAGCCTTGCCTCTTCCTCCTCGTTTGAAGATCAGCCAGGTCCGTTCCTGTCCTCCCCGGCCCAGCTTTCTACTTGGAGCCACGGGAGGAACAAGGTTAGGAAGCCACAGCCAGAGTAACGTGTTGTTCCGAGGACAACCTTCCTGTGGTTGGGTTATCAGCAGGATCGTCTGCTGAGAGAACACCAGGGAAACAAGGCGTCTTCACATTTCCACTTGTTTCTGCAGCGGAGCTTCAGCTTGGCAGACAAACGAGCGTCTATATAACAGTCTGTCCCAAAGCAAGGTGTGCACCAGAGACCCTTTCTTTGCCTTCTGTTTTGCAATTTTACACTTCACTATTTTTTTTTTTAAATTTTAGTACATGTGTGTGGGTTGGGGGAGGAGGGCATGCCACAGCGCATGTGTGGCTATCACACATAAAATATGTAGTGTATATTATACTATAAAGTAACTAGTGGTTCGGGTTCCTCTTTCCACGAGGTAGGATCTGGACATGGAACTTAAGTCATTAGCCTCTATAGCCAGTGTCTTTAGCCACTGAGCCTTTTTTTTCTTTTTAAACCAACCTTTTTTTTTTCAGTTTATGTACGTTTTACTAAACTTGAATGCAATAAAATATGTGTGATGAATATTGACATGGGATATCTGTGATGCAAGGAGGCCGAAGTAAGGCACCAAAGAAAACAGACCTGACTTGCAGCAGCCTGGCGTGGGAGATGGAGCCCCACAGCTCAGCCGGTCAGGCTCAGGTTCGGAGCTGTGCGCAGTATTCATGGGCCAGGCAAGTTTCACTGAGACCCTCTCTCCTGAGCCTGCTTATTTGTGTGTTCAAGCGGAGGGTTAGTAACCAGGTGAGAGCTAATCTTCCCGAGCTTAGAGATTTAAATGTAAAGTGTGATTGCTTGGTAACCCACTCCTCCGCCTGATGCTGATTTAATTTGTTCCTTAAATATGCTCCCCCTGTGTTTATAGGCCCCGCATTCTGCCCTCAAACCTGTGGGCTGCCTGTTTCATAATCTCTCTTGAAATTTACCAGCTCATTCTCTTGCCCTGCTTCTTCTCAGATTTCTGTAGGTAGAGAAATAGAAGTAATGTTCTCCATTGCATGCCAGTGACTTAGTCTGGGATTTTATTGCTGTTAAGAGACACCATGACCATAACAACCCCTTTTTTGGGGGAGGGGGGGCCGTGTGTATTTGAGACAGAGTTTGTCTTTGCAACACTCCTGGCAGTCCTGGAACTCATTCTGTAGACCAGGCTAGCTTCTAACTCACTGAGATCTGTCTACCTCTGCCTCCTGAGTGCTGGGATTAAAGGTGTGCGCCACCACCACCCCGCACAGAGAGAAACTGGAGCAAAAGAGACTCTCAGAGCCTGCCCCCACAGTGACACACTTCCTTTAACAAGGAACTTTTCTAACTCAAAGAGCCAAGGCCCATGCTTCTGCAAACAAAAACATAGCTAAGCCTATCACAGTAATACTTCAATCCCTGGTACCAACTTCTGTCTTAGGGTTTTTTAATTGCTATGAAGAGATACCATGACCATGGCAATGCTTATTAAAGAAAAAATTTAATTTGGGTGGTCAATTTACAGCTTCAGAGATTCAGTCCATTATCATCAGGATTGGGAACATGGTCCCATGTAGACAGATGTCGTGCTGGAGCTGAAGAGAGTTACATCTTTCAGACAACAGGAAGTCAACTGTCACATTGAGGGAAGCTTGAACAAAAGAGACCTCAGAGCCCACCCCCACAGTGACACACTTCCTCTAACAAGGCCATACCTCCAAATAGTGCTAATCCCCTTGGGGGCCATTTTCTTTCAAACCACCACAACATGTTTTGCATGTGTTCCATTTATTTTATTTTAGTTTTTGAAAGAACTGGCATAAAAGCAGTAAGATTTACATCTCATTTACTTTTATATGTAGAAAAGTACTTATATGTAGGTACTCTGCCCAGGATATACTTTTATGGAAGTGAAAAAGATAGGCAAGAAGGAAGTCCAAATAAAGTAGAGATCAAAGAGACTCGTACTGAAATATTAATCAAACGTTGTGTTGATCTTAATTGAGACCTTAAAACACCTTGACCAAGAAACCTCCTTGGGGCACAGTATCATGACTGTTAGACTATGTGCTGAGTGGCTCTGGTGTATGTGGGTAACTAAATGTAGTTTGATTTACTTAATAGGAAGTTTATTGCAATAAAGTGGGGAGGGCACTTTTAAAAATTCCTTTTTCATACTGAAGTAACTAGAAAAACCCACCTTGAGTAGGGCAGAAATGTACCCACTCTCTCACACCAGATGCCCATGCAGGAGAGGCTGTGGGAATGCTGTGAGAGGGAGGGAGCCTCGTTTCCATGGGCTCTTTTGGACTGACTTTTGTACATGACCTCTCTGAGCACCACTACGTACTCCCTGGAAAGTTAATAGAATAAGTGCCTCTTCTATCATTTTCATCCATCAGGAGCTGATTATCAAGTAAAAGTAGATTTAGCATAAACAAAGCCTTGCCGAGTCACAGTTTTGAGCTTTCACACTTCCTAAGCAACCAACAACGCCCATGTAGGTCTGACGCTCGAAGCCTTGAAGATTCCTAACTTGTCTTTGGATTTCTGCCATTATTTATTGAATTTATTTATCTATCCATCTACTTATTTATTATTGTTGTGGGGAAGGTTACATTTGTGGGGTTTTTTTTTTTTGTTTTTTTTTTTGGTCTGCATGTGAGTGTGTGTGTGTGTGTGTGTGTGTGTGTGTGTGTGTGAATATTTGCTATGTGTGAGAGTGTGTGTGAATGCCTGCCTCTCTCTGTGTGTCTGCCTGTGAGGGAGGAAGAGTATGAACGTTTGACTGTGTGTGTTGGCATACACAAGCCACGGCATGCGGTATAGACCTCAGAGGACAACCTTGGCGTCAGACTCCACTTTGTTTGAGACAGAGTCTTTGGCTTTTCCTGCATCTGTTAAACTAGCTTGCCCATAATCTGAGCATTTGTCTGTCTCTTGCCATCCTGCTGCTGTCGCATTGGATCACAAACATGCGGTCCTGTGTGTGGCTTTTATGTGGTTCTGGGGATCTGAACTCAAGCCTCCACGTTTTCACGGTGAATTCTCTGCCCTCAGCCATTTCTTCAGTCCAGGCTGGCCTCAGACTCACAACTCTCTGGCCTCTGCCTCCTGAAGATTGAGACAGCAAGCACGTGCTGCACTATCTGGTTATTCTGTCATCTTTAGCATGCTGCGTCAGGGTTGTCCACTGCTGTCAGAGGCCGGTTCCGGGAAACACAGACATACAACAATTCAAAATTCAGCTTGAATTTTCAAACCAAATGCGATCAGAGAGATTCAAGTATTCAAGGCCTCATCATGAGATAGAAGTTTCTCCTAGCAGTTGATGGAGTGTAAGACGCCTTCAAGCTGGTGTTGAAAAATACTTTTTATTGATGTGGTAGAGAAGCAGAAAAAAAGATTTCACTTTACTGATGAAATAATTAAACGTAGGTTTATATATATTAAGATGTATGGTTCAATAAACTGATTTACTATAGAAAAACAATGGAGCTGCATTTAGAATTTAGGGTTGATTTTCATGGAAGATACAAAATTATTGGAAATGAATTGTGATCTGCCCAGGTTAGTCCTCTCTTTATTCTGAAAGATTATGTAACAGATTATGCAAATATTCTTATCCATAAATTTACATATGGTTCCCCCACCCCAATACACAATTTTCTTCAAGACAACTTTCTCTCCTGGATTAGTCCACAAGCTCATCTGCTCTGAAAAACATCAACACTGAAATACCTTTTCCTAATTGAATAAAAAGCTTGTTTTGAGCCTTCAGTGACCTTTATATGTGTATGTATGTTCATACAACATAAATTATTCATAATGTATGGTGCGTATGGAAAAGGCTTTCTTTGAGACCTCTACATGAAACTGATTGCAAAGACATTAAGTGTATGTAAATGCATTTCCTGCACTACCAGTTCCTTAGTTTCAGCCAGTACTGAGGACAGGTAGAGCTTTGCTTCTCCAGTTGTCCCTCAAGAGTTGCGGCAACAATAAAACAACATTAATAAATAATAACCATATTTGTTACATGCTTTCCTCCTGATACCAGGCGCCATCCCAAACATTTTCTATGAAGTGACTGTACTTGAATGCTACCACACTGACAAGACAATGTGAGACACCTCACCTTCTCTATCCTAAAAATTGTGGCTAGTGATTTTGTGCCAAGAGGAAACACAGCAAATTCATGTAATGCCACAAAGTTTTATGTGGCATAGGAATGTTTAGAAATGAAGACCCAGGGAAAATGGTCAGAAACGATGGTGAAACCGCAAGGAACTACGCTCAGCCCCAATGTTTTCTTCACTCACACCTTACTCTAGCCTAGTTTTGCTTCCACTAAATGAGCATGAGTTCATCAGGATAGCAAAATGAAGGACACTGACCATAATTGCCTCTTTAGTAAAAACTGGAATAAAGAACATGCAAAGTACAACAGAAAGTAACCCATTTCTTAATCAAGAAGATCAGAGATTCACTCTATCCTATTTCTTTTTTATTTTTATTTTTTATTTTTTTTATTTTTCGAGACAGGGTTTCTCTGTAGTTTTTTTTGGTTCCTGTCCTGGCACTAGCTCTTGTAGACCAGGCTGGCCTCGAACTCACAGAGATCCGTCTGCCTCTGCCTCCCGAGTGCTGGGATTAAAGGCGTGCGCCACCACCGCCCGGCTCCTATCCTATTTCTAATGTTCAAATTTCTTCCTATGGCTGAACACAGAACACGTGTTCCAGAAAGCATGCAATACCATGAGAAGCTCTGCCGCACTACTCCTTCCTCTAGGACAAGAATCCGGAAGCTAATGAGTAAACACATCCACATTTACAATTAACTGCAGAGTGGACACTCGTGTAGAAATGTAACGGGACATTACATGATATGATCGATGAGCGACTGAGGGGAACTCCCAGCAAGTCTTATATGTCCAGATATTTCTTGGTTCTCTACGCAGCATTCTTTCTCTTGCATACTGAGTACCAACCCTTTATAAATGAGGGTTTCCCAAGAAGAAGAGACAGTGGAATAGGGTGACTTGTGGCTTGCTCTGTCAGAGAATAGTTCCAGTGAGTTTGTTCTGGCTTGGAGAAGAAGAATTCTGTTTTCTATGATTTGCTTCAGAGGGAAAAGAGGAACCAGCAGGAGATGGAAGCAGGATAAGGTCCAAAGAGAGAGACCTTGTGTCTGGGGCCTCCCAAGCTCCTTTAGTTCAAAGTACTCAGCATGCCAATGCGCCATACTTTAGGGTATCATTTTTCTGAGTCTCAGCAACATTTAATCTGTAGGAAGATCCCAGATGGAGCGTACCGACTGTCTACTCAAAGGAATATGACTTGAAGTTGGTGCCAACCTTAAACTTGCCTTTGCTCTAGTCCAAGAACAGCATCCATCTTCTGGCAACCACGTGCTTGTAGGCATCTCTAGCAGAATGTGACCCAGAGGCCGGCTTAAATTTGAACTAGGGTAATTTAATCCTATTGGTCAAAGTTGAACACATCTTTTATTAAGAACAGTGGATTAAAGTAAGAAAACAAGGGAAATTAAATCAGACCCAAAAGTTTTGAGAAATAATTCAATTCTAAGTGCATGACTTTTGAAGGCCAAACACGCCATAATTAATACTAACTGAGTATCTGCAACACATTTCTGAAATATGCTTTGTTTTAGTCTCCCGCGTAATTGGATTCCACTCCATCCTTAGCTTAGCACTTGTTGATTTTAATAAGAAGGGAATGGCTGCCCAGGACCAGGGCTTGCTCTAATAGTTGTTTTCTCTTAGTTTTTATGCTATTGGAAACCAAATCATCCAACAAAATATTTACAAAAGAGCATGAACTACAGATTTTAATCACAAACCAAACTTTCTCAGTTTCCGTCTGTGCTTGGAACGCTGTATGACTACATTGAAGCAACATTTTCTACACTGGGCAGCCCTAGTCCCTCCTTGTATAGGTTAGTCAGCAGGAGGACTTAGTCTTGGCCAACCCGGGGGATTGTATTTACATAACTGCACACAGACTCTCATACAGATGAGTAAACAGGTGTGGCAGAATTAGAATTATGGGATGGGATGAGCGAAGCTCTGTTTGAGACTTTGAAGCTGCAGTAGGGATTCCTCCAGTCATGGTTTAAGGAAGCATTTCTCCTTAGTGAAGCCAGACATGGAGTGATAAGATGATTCTGATTGATCTTTGCATCAGCCTCTCCTCTTACCTATACAACAGTCCTTTGATGTCTGCGAGGTTAGGGAAAAAATGAAGGAAAACTGGCCAATTGTGAATCATTACTTAATTATTCATGAGGTATATGGTCTGTGTCAAAGGGAGATTAAAAATGTTTGATGTCATCTGACTGAGAGACAAATGCTATTCCAGGGTAAAATTATTTTTTCATTTGCAACATATGAAATGCGCATTATCACATGTGCCGGCTCATGAAAGGGATTGTAAATTTTGTCTCCTGGACTGATCGGTGCTTTGAGATGGGCATTTGCATGTTTCTTTCAAACAGAGGGCGGCCAAATGTTGCCTGAAAACTAAAGATCAGTATGGATTACTGACATTTACCCTTTGATTGTTTTCTGATATTAAGCACGTTTGCCAAGGTGAATTTCTATTTGAAGGGGAACTTGAGATTCCTTCTGTTTTATGTTTGGGGTATTACTAGAGATAACAGAGTCTAGTTAAGAATAGGACTATGATCTAAAGTGATTTACTAATAATCCACTGCTGTATTAAAGTGGATTTTGATTATCAATTTAGCAAACACCCTTCCTTTGGGCTTGGAAGAAATGGGATAGTGTTAGCATTTTAACCACAATAATTATGATTCTCATACTAATGACCAGTGTTAATGGAGCTGCTGATTGTGTTCCCAATGCAAAGGGAGCACTGGGAAAGTCTATGGACTTGAGTTTAGTGGGGTCCTCCTTTAAACTAGCTAGACAACCAGGATGTTATCTAGAGAGAGTTAGTTGTTTCTTAATTTGGACTTAGCAAGATGCCTGGCTGTGATGTCAACTGCCTCAGAAGTTTTCACAGTGTTGTTAAAGATGGTAAAGTGTTTCAAAAGAAAAGGAAAACGTTTTCAAATTGAAAATAATCACACGTTGACATGACCTTTCCTCCCAATGAAGATTTCATTCAAACTCAATGATTTCCACTTTGGGTGTGATGGAACTGAAGCACTCTCTCTCTCTCTCTCTCTCTCTCTCTCTCTCTCTCTCTCTCTCTCTCTCTCTCTCTCTCTCTCTCTCTCTCTCTGCATGGGTTGTATGTTACACACTTTCGAGTACCAATAATTTACTGAACTAAATAAGTGTTCTGGGCTCTAAGCAAAGAGATGAATACCCGGGAGTGGGAGAATGGAGTAAAATGCCTGGATTCACAGTCCCAGAGTACAAAGCGTTGTAGGGGAAACCTAAGGATAAATTGTCTGGCTGATTCAGAATTTTGTTTGCTCCTTGTCTTTAATGTATTGCTTGAGCTAACAACAAGTGATGGGAAAAGTGGAAATCTGCAGATACTCGGCTAAGGTGAGAGAGGAGGGGCCCGCGAAGTCGTTGCAGTGTTTGAGGCTAGGTTTGATGTAGTCTCCAAATGAAACAGAAGGATAAAGGTGATGTTAGCAGAAGAGAAATCAACCCTGAGGTCTGTAATTATTATGAAGCATGACTCTCCAGTAAAACTTTGCAGGAAAATATGAGAAGTTGTAAACACTTCTAAATTATTTATGCTTCTAATGTGCTTTGGCTCCCCATTTCTGCTTTCACGAGCTTTGATTTTATAATCTGTTTGCTTTTATTTACTGACTTATGGAATGTTGGATAAATATTATTACACAAGTGGTTTAGACGGTAATAAGCTATCCTTTGGTTATTGTTGGCATACTTCAACAGCCTTAAGAAGGGGGAGGGGGCGGGCTCAGGGAGGGAGTGAAGTTTTAAGTGTTTAATGCCCTGTTATTTCCTAGTATTCCAACCATGCTCTGTGTGCCAGGTTGCTGGCACATGTGGACTCCACAGGGCTTCTCTGCAGCTGCTGGTATCAGTAGTTGCATCGGCAAGCCTCCTGAGTGTGTACATGTGTACATACGTGTGTGTTAATGTGTGTGTGTGTGTGTCTGTGTGTGCGCGTGCCTGTGTGTGTGTGTCTGTGTGTGGTGGGTCTGGCCATAGCTCTGTCTGAAACCTTTAATACGCTCATAAATAAGGCTATAGCATCTAGGAAGGTAGGCTACTATAAGGCATCAAGGATGCTGGGTTTTGGATGTAGTTTGTGTTTCATTCCTAGATATCCCATGTCAGTCAAGAGGAACACTTATTTTCTACTCTCAGGCAATTTTCCTTCTTTCTTTTTCCAAGGAGAAAACATTTGAAAACTTTTATGGTGCAGGGTTTTATTTTTTTTTAAGGCTTCACACCAGAAGGAGTAATGTTTTCTTACCTTTAAGGATCAGTGTGAGCCACTACAGGATTGACAGAACTCCACGGGCTATTGATCCATCCCGAAGATGGTGAGGGCAGAACCGGGTCTGAGCGTGTTCTCTTCCTGAAGCATCACAGCAGCCTGCTTAGCCTCTGGCCTCCGTGAGTCTCATCTTCCTTTTGATGTGCAGAGATGGACTCTTGGCAGACTGGGAGGCTGCCGCCCTCCCTGTGCTCTCCCTGTAATCAGCAGAATGACAGCTCTCCATTTGTGTCCTCTGCCTACCCTTGCCCTCTGTCCCTGCCAGGAGTCTGTATGGAAAATGGCCTCAGATCCCTGCAGCCAAGTTCACCAAGAGCCTTTTTTCCTCTTTATCAAAGTAGTCAGTGTGCCGTGGCTGAACTGGAAATTAACTAAGCACCTGAGAGGAAAACCATCTCTGTCCCCAAGGTTTTCTCAGTCTTTGACAGTTATTGAACAGGTGGTTGATACTGCCTCGGTTTACAGTGACAAAAGGCAGAGAGAGAGAGAGAGAGAGAGAGAGAGAGAGAGAGAGAGAGCGCTGCCTGTGGGCTTGAGGAGAATCTGTCTGTTCAGTAAGCCTGTTCTAGACCAGCTTGTTCAGAAGCTAGTTTTGCAAGTTTGGGAGCAGCCTGAGCTACCCTTTTCCAAAACACCAGAAACAAAATCAGTGAGATGGCTCACTGCTAATGGCACATAGTTGCCAAGCCTGATGTCTGATCCCAGGATGTACATGGTAGAAAGAAAGAACCAATTCCTTCAAGTTGTCCTCTGACCTTTGTATACACAGTACAAATTAGCACACATGGTACACACACACACACACACACATACACAGGCACACACAGCGCATACCCACCTACCCACACACCTACATACAGAACCACAGAACTCTGGCAGTGAATGACAGACAAACACTAGCATTTGCCTTCTCGGAGACCAACATCATGTAAGGAAACACTTGGCAGACTCTCCATTGCGTTTGCTCATCTCTCAATTGGTCCACCCTGTTGGACAAAGTTCCACAGGCTTCCCACCCCAATGGAAGGAGATTGCTGGATGGTTTCTTGCGGCGAACTTCTCGACCAGCAAGAAAGAACAACCACCACACGAGGATTCTTCTCAGGTCACGCTTTAATGGAGTGCCTCTTGGTTGAGGGAGAGCAGGAAGCGAGGGGCCCCGAGAGCACTAAGGCAGCTGCTTATATAGGGAGTAGGCACACGGGTCGCCCTATGATTGGTTGCCACCATCAGCTGTCACCAGACTGCATCGGGATAGGCCCAAGGGCCCTTATCCACTGTGCATGCGGGAAGCAGGGGACACGCAGCTCCCAAAGGCATAGCCATATATGGAGTTGTTTATTTCCAACGGGACAGGATGTCAGCGCCATCTTGTAATGGCGATTCTGTCTGGCTCCCTGCAGTTTCTGGATCTGGTCCAAAAGAGATCTCTGGACATTCATCTGGAGGGGCATGTTTACAAAGACACAGGAGTCAGGCAAGTTGGGGATATGGAATAGTGAACCTTGAACTTGGGAAATGTACCACTGTTCATTTGGGAAAGTGTGAAGGGTTTCCTGCTATTACCCTTTGACTTGATCCCTGAAAGAGAGTGCTTGGACCAGAGATAATTCAGGAGTTTTACTTTCAGTTCCCAACCAGCAACATCACCTGTCTACCTAAATGATTTACAACCGCTTTGCAGGCACTATGTTGAGCAGCCTGTGGTAAGCGGATCACATAGATTGTCTCATGTAACCTGACAATCTACAGTCATGAGGTGGATTTCTCACCCCTCCACATTTACAACTAGGAAACATGAAGCGAGAATTTAACTTTTTTGTTTGTCTACAGGGAAACCAGTGGACTAGAAGATGACAATGATAGGCAAAGGTATCCAGAAACAGAAAGATGATTCTGAGAAGGTTTATTTATATGTGGAGCTGGACTGGGGTGCACAGAAAGACATGACAGGAGCAGGTGCACTCCCAGGGAAGAGGAAGGCGATCACAGGGGAGCAAGAATGAAGGAAGTACATTTACGCATGCGTGAAAATGTCACGAGGAAATTCAGCATGTCATACAATTAATATGTACTAAAGCAACAAGCCAACAACAAAAGCCCCATGTTGCTGCCACTACTGTGTAGGCTCTCATCTCTGGCAAGGAGAGGGTTCCTGAGAGAGCATATGGAGATCTTTGTTTGTTTTTTTTTTTTTATTAACACTATCAAGTGGTTTAATTTAGTCTGGTCCCACCTAATGGAAAAGGTGATCCCCTGCTCTTATTTTTTTCTTCCCAGCCTGAAGGTCTTGTGTACAGTTCGTCCAGCTTCACTCTGTCACACAAACTGTTTGTAATCTCGTCTTTGCAATTCCGAATGGGGGACTCATCAGGAGAACTGCACCAAAGCTAGACTCCGAGACATTTACCCATAATCCAGCACTTGGGAGGCTGAGGCAGAAAATTTGTAGCTTGGGGACCAATTTGAGCTACTCGTTTCCAGAAACAAGGCCAGCAGGTTGGCTCATTACTGAAGGCACTTGTTGCCATACGTGATGACCTGGGTTTCATCTCAGGATCTACATGGTAGAAAGAAAGAACAAACTCCAGCTAGTTATATACACAGTAGTACACATTGTATACACACACACACAGAGTAAATAAATATAATAATAAAACATTGAAAATAAAAACAAAAAATATGATTACATAAATAATTTATGGTTCCTCTAGATATGTTCAGTCGTTAAAAGAAACTAATTTAGTGTAACTTATATGATACTATTATCGCTTTCCTAAAATTTTATTCCCAATTCAGTAATAATAATCCAATTTTAAATAAACACAGAAGAAGTTATACTGCTGGCTATATTTTCTACCATAGCCTAGTGGTTTAAAGTCACGCTGTGCATCATCCTCAGCTACTGGCTTTGATCACGTGACCGAGTTCTCAGTAAATGCCTGTGAGTGGAAGTAATAGCAATAACTGCTCCCTCACTGCTCCATCACAGCTCCATCACTGGTCCACCTCTTCTCTATCACTGCTCCATTACAGCTGC